>NC_081189.1:98228056-98565556 GCF_902713425.1 Acipenser ruthenus | reverse complement strand
TTTATTTTTATTTGATTTATTTTGTTATATTTCTTATTTAAAGATTCAAGATCATCCAAAACATAAAATACCATAAACTTCTCACAATACCCACCCAAAACCATAGTGGAATGTTAAACAATATAATTAGGCATATATTGAATATAATTATACAACACAAATTAAACATATGTTCAGATATGTTTTAAATTCCATATAAATAACCTGTAACTTAATGTATGCATATGAAAGGCTCAAAAAGGCATGTATTTGATTTGTTTTCATAAATAAGGATGAGGACTAAATCACAAATTGTAATGCAGAATTTTGCACAACTGAATGAGTTTATTTCACTTTGTAAAATGTCAATAGATATGACTACATGTGGTTTTGTTTATCAAATAAACGGGTTTCAGATCCTCAAAGGATAAATTGTAATACATCATGCAACCGAATTACTGGTATTGTAAAGTACCAAGCCCTTATTTAAACGATAGCCCCCCACCCCCCACCTCCACCCCACACATATTGGACTAGATTGGTTCTAGTTTACAGAAACATGTATTCTGCTGTTGTTTTGGAGAATTGCCGTAAAAGAGAAAGATGCCCAAGGGATTGCATAGCTGCATTTCTTTCAAATAGGCAGGCTCTAAAATAATGCCTGGTAGAAGTAGATGCAATTGAAATGTAACCTCTACTTATCTTTTGCTAAATAACGTTTTTTTTTTCATTTATCCCACACAAGTTGCATTGAACCAGTACTGTAAAAACAATTTGTTTATCAATAGATTTAATTTATAAAATGGAAAACAATATAACAACATTCATATCAGATTTCATGTTTTAAAGTTAACTTCTAATAGAAATTATTCTCATTTAGTATGCTCTGGCTTATTGAATAATACAAACCTTTAAAGTCTTTGAAGGCAGTTGGGTTTGAAAGTTAGAGACTAAACCTTATTCTGATAAGAAGTAAGCCCTTCAAAGGATTATTGTATTTACAAGAAATCTCAAGATCCTTCACCTCAGTTTAAGAACATTGGAGAGCTCCTAGCCTGGGTAAACAAAGACTTGCATTTTATCGCCATCTGCTGGAATAGAGAATACAAACAAATATTTAATTGGATGGAACAAGGTTAATATTGGCAAACTCTTGCAAGTTAGACACGACCTGTGTACAAGAAACGTAAAAAACAAAACAAAACAAAAAAAACCCGTCGAAGCCTTTTTTTTTTTTTTTTTTTTTTTAAGGAAAAGATTCGTTTTGTATATTTGCCATTGCGTTTGGTACAATCATATTTAATTTTATTCTATTATAGTTTCGGATCAGGCACCTTAATTTGAAACAGTTTATGATGATGATGATGATGATGATGATGATGATGATGACGATGTATTATTATTATTATTATTATTATTATTATTATTATTATTATTCATAATAATCGTCCATAATAATAGATTTTATCCTAAAATATGAGTTGTGGGTGATTGTTTATTACATTCTACCAGTTTAGCCTGTACACCATATATTATTGGCTTGCCAGTTTGTTTACATTACCTTAGGTGGTTTTAGCTACAAATACACACACTGACTCTGTCCTTCAAGCTTTGTCTGTCTCTTTGTGAACAGCAGCTGCCCTCCTGCTACTGCCGTTTTTTGTAATAGCAGGGGATAGAAAAGCCATAAATGATCTGTGTTGTACCCCACCACCCCACCCCACCCCACCCCACCCAAAACAGTATGGAGCACTGTACCTTTAATGGTTATTAGATAAAATGGCAGTGATGTATTGAGAGAAAAACTATGAACTATAAACTGTGACCATCCTTATTGATTGGCTGGTCCAAAATGAATAGTCTAAATCCACCAGTAATCAACCTGCTTGAAAAATTCTCAAACTCATCAAAACAACATTGCAAAGAACAATATACTGGACATAAGAATGTAGAAACACATTTAGATTTAGTATACAATTGTAATAGGTAGCCACAGGTAGATTCATTCAAGGGGGAGTGAAGGTAATGATACTATTTAGGCTCTTTTGCAGCCCCACCTGGTAATTCCAACCTGTGTGTGTGTGTGTGTGTGTGTGTGTGTTTTGGTTATAACAATACACTGAAGCACCAAAGAGGCTTCTAAAATGTAATAAGTGCTGTCACACTGTCGCCAAAAGCAAAAGGTGACAGAAAAACTGCATGGTAAGCAGCTCTCACTCCAAATTCTGCTGGAATGGAACCTGTATTAATACTTATTAAAGCAGCCATCTAACATATGAAGCAGAAAGATTCGTCAGAGACTCACAGAGAAGATCAATAGGTAGCAAACGTGCTAGTCCCTGGGGCACAGACCTACCAACAATGAAGGAAAAGAGACTGTAATAGGACTGCAGCTTTGAGGCATCAGCTCAGTTCTCATTTCTCGGAATGACAGTATACTGGTCTTTAAACTCTGAAATGGTGCGTTTCTGTGCTTTACTGAAACAGGGACAGCAGCTGGGAACTCCCAGAGAGGGCTACTATGGTATTGTGCCGTCGGACATAAAATATATTAGAAACTGAAAAGTTGAAATAAGTAATAAGGGGAAAGTGAAAAAAGTGTAAGAGGGGGCGCATGGCCTCGACACCAGCTCTGGGCTCGGACAGTGGAAGCGACAGAGAAGAGTAAAGAAAAAAAGGAAAGAAAGAAAAAGAGAAATAGCTAATCACCACTTCATTTTGTGTTTGCTCCCAGTACCCTTCCCTTGCTCATGTTTATTTTATGTTAAATAAATACGGGCTCAAGCCTTAAAAGTACCTACTTTGTATGACTTCATTCATCCTGGAACCCAGCAACGTTACACTGGTGTTAGAATGGCGGGATAATGGAGCAAAGAAAACCAGGGAAGATGCTAGCACCAGCCTGGAGAGGAGACAGGGAGCTTCACAGAAGAGAGGATCAAGAGCAGTGAAGCAACATGGGCCCCGACCAGTGCCTGTTTGAAAACTGTATCTGGCCAGGTTGCCCCAATGCAGGGCCAACAGGCATTGGTGGTGGAGCTTGGGGGCACCCAGCTGCCACAACCAGTGTGGCTTGCGAAGGCCAATGAGGAGTGCATACTGGGAGCTGTCACAGACGGTTCTGGCACATCCCTTTTGTGCTATAAGTCATTAGATCCTTTTGCATGGAAGGCCTTGGCTGCAAGGCTGTGCGGTTCTTTGATGGACCCAGTTTCAGTTAAAATGTGTTCGCCCACTGATGATGGGAATGAAAATGCAGAGATGGGAGCCCAGGTAACAAGATTTAAGTTTTTGCAGGTATCAGACTTTTAAAGACTGTCATCCACACCTGTGAGCAGAAACTGACTCACTGAGAGCAGAAACTGACCCAAGACTGTCACAGCTACTGGAAGCAGGCCGATCTTTGGGAAACAAATTGAACATTTGTGAAACTGCAACAAATATTGTAATGACTGTTATGTGTTTTAGAAAATATTTTTAGCAGGCCTATCGTGGTGTTCGCAGAACCAGTCCGAGTTGAGCCTGGTGCAGAGTTAAAATCCTGTTGGGAATGTGCCGAGTTATTGGATGATTTAAACTAACCTGTATTGATTGAAATAATATGATATACTCGTTGTCAACAATTATAATAATACTGTATATGTTCCTTTCAAAAGATCTGCATACTCAGTAGAAAACAATGGATAGTTGCTGTGTGCAGTCTACGAAAGCACCTGGCAGGCTCTTACCATAAGGCCTTGTTAACATATTACAGTTTTATGAGAAAAAGTAGCTACTTTCGTTGGGAGAAAACTGATTTCATGCAATGAATTTGGAGAAGTGCTTACAATGGTGTTTCATATCAATCAAAACAATAGTCTTGGCAAGAAAACAGGGTGTCTGAATCCTGCTTGAGCAGGCAACTTTTAGAAACAGAGAGGTCAGGCTTGGTCCTACCATGGTACAAGTTATTATAAGGCTATTATACTTAACATTTTTATTATAGCTTAAATTTAAATGAAACTAACTTAACTGACCACTGTATGCTTATTCAAAGGCAGTCTTCGTCCCATATTTTGTTAACACACATTTGTATATGAAGTTAAACTGACCCATTGACAATACACTGAAAAGGTAACATAATATGCGGCTAGGAGGGATATATATATATATATATATATATATATATATATATATATATATATATATTTGACCCACCTTAATATAATATTATCAAATAGAGCTGGTGTTACATATTAAAAACAACTCTCATATATACACATATACTTGTATTATATTATAGAAAGGATTCTGTGAACTTTTGTCCACCTAACTTTTTAGAAAAAGGAGGAGTTGGAAAAAGAGAGCGATGAAATCATGTTTCAATGTTTTTTGGCAAGAAGTTATATTCAATCAGTTTTGAAAAAAGAGTTGAACAGATCCTTCTAGAATGTATCATTAACTTAAAGATAAGAAATGTCAAGGCCGAGTGATGATTAGATTTACTTGGGACCTGATGTATTCAATGGAGGGAAAATCCTATAAAAACCAAGGTAAAACCCCAGTCAAGTATCACGCGACTTGCTAACTACAAGTTGTGTGATCCATGCTCTGAGGATCTCTGAAAAACTGATTGCTGTTTGGTCGTATTCACAAGTCTCTGCCTTTTGAAGACAGTTCTTATTTTTCAATATATCCTAAACTACACTTCCCTATACAGGAAGGTAAGCATATATTTGAATTTAATATCTTTTTTGAATGTGAATTTAATAGGAGGCTGTGTGGTCCAGTGGTTAAAGAAAAGGGCTTGTAACCAGGAGGTCCCCGATTCAAATCTCACCTCAGCCACTGACTCATTGTGTGACCCTGAGCAAGCCCCTTAACCCCCTTGTGCTCCGTCTTTCAGGTGAGACGTAATTGTAAGTGACTCTGCAGCTGATGCAGACTTCACACACCCCAGGCTCTGTAAGTCGCCTTGGATAAAGGCGTCTGCTAAATAAACAAATAATAATAATAATAATAATCTTTTTATATTGATGCATTGCTATAAGGTATAGAAATTATGTTTTAGTCTTAAGAGAGTGATATATATATATTGAATGTTCTAGAATTTAGCGGCCTACCTGTATTACTATATTGAAGTATTAATGCTGTTAAACCTGTAAAGGCACCAGATCGCCTGGCCTGCTTACAGTGGTCTGTGCAACCAACCAATCCAATTTTTAACATAAGCATTTAATAAACCGAAAAGAGCACTATTACTGTTCTGATTCGTTAAAACTTCAAATTAAATGAGTCTGTGTGATTTTCTTTATTATTAAAAAGTCATCTGAATACGTTGCAAGCCCAGTGCACAAACAAAACCACTACAGGAGTTTAAAACATCTCTGTCCTCCTTGAACGTCTCCCCTGAGTATAAGAGTGTGCTCAGAGCATATATATAAATAAAAAGAGTATGTTGCGGAAAATTATGACAGAGCGGACCTGCTTGCGGTGATGGGAGCCACCCTGGACCTGGACCGGTGACAGCTGAGTGTACGGGAGGGAATCGCCACACTCTGTGGTCCGAGGAGCCAGTGGACCTGACCCCCAACCCCTCAATGCAGCCCCCTGCCTGTCATACTTCAAGTTACTCTGCACCACCACCTCCGGGCTACAACGCTCGCCAGCCAACACCACCATCCCTGGACAGCAACTCGCCAGGCAGTGCCGCCGCACTCAGGAGCCAATGCTCGCCAGACAGTGCTGCCACCCACGGGCTGCAACGCTCTTGAGCCAGCGCCGCCACCAACAGACCGCAACGCTCACCAGCCAGCAAGGTCAACCCAGGGCTGCAACGTTCACCAGCCAGCAAGGTCAACCCAGGGCTGCAACGTTCACCAGCCAGCAAGGTCAACCCAGGGCTGCAACGTTCACCAGCCAGCAAGGTCAACCCAGGGCTGCAACGTTCACCAGCCAGCAAGGTCAACCCAGGGCTGCAACGTTCACCAGCCAGCACCGCCACCCCTGGGCTGCAATGCTTGCCAGGCAGTGCCACCACCCACAATCTGCAAGACTTGTGTCAGCACAGGGGGAAGAGGCTCAACCCAGAGCTGAGACATCTCCTGGGGGGTGCTGGTCCAACAGTACGGGGACTGTTTTGCAGCCAAGTCCAAGAACTGTTCAAGGACCAAGACAGCGTTCATGACTGGACAAGGCCTGTGGCAGTTCTGAGTAATGCCCTTTGGCTTCTGCAATGCACTCGCCACCTTCAAGAGATTAATGGAGCGAGTTCTGGATGGGGTGCCCCATGCAACCTGCGCAGTTTACCTCGACGACTTGCTAGTACACGCTGGCACCTTTGAAGAAGCTCTGGAGAACCTCCGGGAGGTGCTGGACTGCATCCGGGCCACTGGCCTGAAGCTACACCCAGGAAAGTGCCACCTAATGCGACAAGAGCTCAACTTCCTTGGGCACATGGTGGGGGCAGATGGCATAGCCACCGATCCGGCCAAGATGGATGCTGTTCAGAACTGTCCGATGCCCACACCCATCCGCCAAGTATGAGGCTTTCTGGGTTTGGCCTAGTACTATTGAAGATTTGTGCATGGTTTTGCTGCCATCGCCCGACCCCATTGCCCGACTCCGGACTGAGGCGGGGGTGGCTGGCAGGCCTGAGGATCAGCAAGAGTAGGGGGAGCCTGGGGTGGGGGGGGGGGTGGGGCTGCCTTCATAGTCAGTGCAAGGTTTGGGACCAGGGGAGCACAGGGAAGATGTGCCCTCAAGACCCCCTGACTGACCGGAACTGAAACAGTGACAGTGATTGGGATTTGATTTGGATATATTTAAAATACGCAACACAATGCTCATGCTGCGATCAGATCTTGTCTTCTACTTCGCCAGGGCACAACCATTTAACTATAGCGCTGTATTTAGAATAATGCAAGGGAGGAATAAAAATAATTTAATCACAATAAAAAGGGGACCTGTGATTCTGTTAAGTTAATAAGAACACAGATTTTAAAGCATAAAAATCAAATTTTCATGACTTTATATATATATATATATATATATATATATATATATATATATATATATATATATATATATACAGTATATATAAAGCTCTGAAGTGGTTGCTCTATGTTGTATATTTCTTTTATTGCCAGCAGTCGGCAGTGTTGAGTCAAGAGAGAAGTTTGTGCACCGACAATATTAAAGTTTCTTTAAGGGAGTCTTATGGCAGTCAAGAGGCTGCTCACTTCCTATTTGTAAAAACAAAACAAAATGATAGCACACAATAGAGGACAAATGACTAAAAAAATTAATTAAACCAGTGACATACTATAGGCCCTATTTACAAACTTTTAACAACTTTATACCACCAAATTTTGATTACTATATAATTAAATGAATGCATATTTTCAACAGTTTTAGAGTGGGCTGATTAGTGTATTCTCATTTTCAAAGCATTGATTACAAGTTTATAAACAGCAACATCCTTAGTTTTCTGAATAGGGCTTCAGACTACAAAAATAAGCAACCAGGCTCTGGATGTCAAAATTCGAATTGCATAAAGGTTGTTAATTTATTGTGTCACTGCTGGAATTATTTAAGTGTAAAATGAGTCTGGAATGTGTACTGTAAGGGATGGCTGAATCCCAGTGGTTTAATAGTCAGGCTCCCCTAATGGAGTAGAATGACAGGTGTTTTATTACTCAGCTCAGTCCCCGTGCATTTGAACGTGCATACACACAAATGTAAACTTGACCAAGGCTTGTAAGCAATGTCTACTGGTGTTCACGTGTGTTGTTTCTAAGTCCAGGTAAATGATTATTTAATTGAACTTGCTATGGTCAATTGATTCTGGACACGGAAGTAGTATATTATTATATTAGACAGCGTTAATGTTTTTCTAAACACCTGGGGCCTCAGGGCCTGTTTCTAGATCCCGTATGTGTAAGTGGAAATACGAAAGGTCTTACGACAAGCTATCACCTCCAATTACGAACACTCATCACACGTTTCTATATTCAATACGAATCGAATCTGCTTTCGAATTGAAATGCGAAAGGTAGCCTCGGATACCTCGCTCATTCTGTACGTGACAATGAATGGGCAAAATGGTGAGAATATACTGTAAAAGGCATTGTATAGGGATTTTCTTAATTATCTTTTCATTATTATAATTGCACTTAACGATAACAAAACCATTGGAACAATTTGATTTGCATTTCAAATCATTTATAATTCATATAGGCCTAGTAGGATTTTGCCAAAGGTATAATAAAGGTTGATTACTTGAGTGTTTCTTATTATAGATTGCTAAACTTAAAACTATTTATTATTTAAACTATCAATGAATGGACTGCAAAGACAGACAACAACCTGCACACCCGCAACACATTTGGTAAGACATGTCATTATATAAGGATGAAAATAATTAAGGGCCATTGTGGGTTGAAGTAGGAGAATCAGTGGTTGTAAGTGTTGGTGAACAATGGCTAAGGCGTCGTCTAAGAGAAAGCATATGGCAAAGCGAGCTTATTTGCTTTACTCGAAGAAGTGGAACACCACAAGTACCTACTGTTTGCGAAACTTGTCGGCCGTGTAACGTCTACTGCAAAGATGGTTCAATGGACTGAAATTGCTGCTAAAACGAGTGTTACGAATGACAGGAGGGAAATAAATTGGCCGATTATAGCAGCCGCACGAGAAGAAAATACATACACATGAGTGCGACAGAACAGGTGGAGGCCCCACCTTCCTCTCGAATGGTTTTAGCAGCATAGTTTGTCCATATAAGTGCATCATGCGTACAGCCCGGCCATTTAGCAACAACGTGTCTTATAACGAGATCACTGTTGCATATAATCTGCACATTCATAGAGTAGTACCCTTTATGACACACATAACACCGTGTAACAATTTTTTTTTTTTTTGTTCCTGGGTAGTAAGTGTTATTTCCTAATTGCTTATGCCTCAAAAGTATAGAAAATAGCATATTATTCCCCACAAACTTTGCTTTTGTGACCAGGACAGTGATATTTTGAAATTTACCTATTTTCCAGAACATTCCAGATAGATTCAGTGCTGAGTAAACTTGGAGTAACTTCTAGAACTTTCCAGTAATATAAATAGTAGTATAAATACAGGGGCCTTAAGCCCACCAGTTCAGTTTAGTTCCAGCTGCCTAAGTGGATACATATCTGCATTTTTCTGAGATGGCATCAAGAGGCTGCAAGCATCCGGCAGACGCATTTTGCTATGTCTGCGGCCAATTTATCAAGACAAGAGCGAAAAAGTACTCAGTGGAAGCATCTGCTAAGATGTGTGAGGCCTACAAGGCATATTTCGGCATGCCTGTCAGGGATCAAGACAAACCCTGGGCACCTCATTTCACCTGCGAGCACTGCAAAAAAACTCTGGAAGGTAAGATGGACAATTGTTGCTCGGAATTTTATGTTATAAAATTTATTAAAATTTTTTAAATTGTAAAAGTTTTTAATTTTAAAATGTTTTACAATTTTCAATGTTATTGAAAAAATATATCATATATTAAAAATGTTGCGAGAATCTCTTACACATTAGTCATGGGTGAAATAAATGTATTTTTGTAGGATGGTACAGAGGGGAAAAGAGAGCCATGAAGTTCGCTATCCCAAGAATTTGGCGGGAACCCACTGACCACTCAAGCAACTGCTACTTCTGCATGGTGGACCCTTCCAAACGTCGGACTGGCAAGAATGCACCTGCTATCACGTATCTGGACCTTCCTTCATCCATCGCCCCGGTGCCACACTGCCATGAGCTCCCCGTACCCACTCCTCCGGAGAGAGAGCAGCCGTCTTTAGAAGAGAGCAGCAAGTCAGAGAGCGAGGAAGACATTGTAGATCCAGATGACAATTTCAGAGGTGGAGCTGAGGAGAGAAACCCATACTACCCCAACCAAAAAGACCTCAACGACTTGATTAGAGATCTTGGTCTCACCAAGTCCAATGCCGAGCTTTTGACGTCTAGGCTCAAGCAGTGGAACTTGTTGGATGAAAGTGTGCAAGTCGCAGATCAGAGGAAGCGTCACCAACCTTTTTCCAGCTTCTTCACCCGTCAAGATGGGCTCTGCTTCTGCCACAATGACCAGTCTGTTCGAGGCAATCGGAATCGCCTGTAACCAGAATGAGTGGCGCCTCTTCATTGACAGCTCATCCAGGAGCCTAAAGCCGTGCTGCTCCATAATGGTAACAAGTACCCGTCTCTTCCCCTGGCTCACTCGGTGCACCTCAAAGAGGATTACAACAGCATCAAGACCTTGCTGGACGCCTTGAAGTATGATGAGTATGGCTGGTAGGTCATAGGAGACTTCAAAATGGTGGCATTCCTGATGGGTCTCCAAGGCAGTTTTACCAAGTTTCCCTGCCTTTGTTGCCTTTGGGACAGCAGGGACACCAAGGCGCACTACCACAGGCGGGACTGGCCACAGTGGACCGAGTTCTCTGTGGGGAGGAACAACGTCAAGTGGGAGCCACTGGTGGACCCCCAGAAGGTGCTGATGCCACCGCTGCACATCAAATTGGGCCTTATGAAACAATTTGTCAGAGCTCTAGATAAGGAGTCGGCAGCCTTCAAGTACCTTCAAGACTTCTTCCCTAAGCTGTCTGAGGCAAAGGTCAAAGCCGGTGTCTTCGTCGGACCACAGATAAAGAAGTGCTTGTTCTACTCTTAGACATTGCTAAAGACAATGACTGCACAAAAATGAGAACCTAATGGAGCACCTAATCAGGCAGCAGTGTGGAGTAGAGTGGTTAGGGCTCTGGACTCTTGACCAGAGGGTTGTGGGTTCAATCCTCAGTGGGAGACTGCTGTTGTACCCTTCAGCAAGGTACTTTACCTAGATTGCTCCAGTAAAAACCCAACTGTACAAATGGGTAATTGTATGTAAAAATAATGTGATATCTGTATAATGTGAAATAATGTATAATGTGATATCTTGTAACAACTGTAAGTCGCCCTGGATAAGGGCGTCTGCTAAGAAATAAATAATAATAAATAATAATAATCAGTTTAAAAATGTCTGCCAAAACCTGCTTCAACTGCTGGGTGAGGGCAGGGCTAGCTGAACCACATATTCCAACACAAGTCACCGATTTGAAATGATGTGTTCTGCATATTCTTATACTTTGATGATTGCCTGGCATTTTGACTGAGCCTGCTGTTTCTGCTGGTGGCAATGAAATGTATTTTTAGGCGCTATTTGTAAACAGGATCAAATCTAACTCAACTGTCCATAGCAATGCTGTAATTCCACCCAAGCCTGAAACCCCCAAATACTATTATACGCATATCTGTACCATTGCCTTGTTTATGTTACTATAATACATTAACCAAGAGAGGAAAAAAGTAATATTTACTACAGTTCTGATCTATTATCAAAGATGGATAAACTGCAAATAAGCATGTGTTATCGAAAATAAATGCAAGTCGTGAACTCTATTAATGCTCAGGAAATACAAAATTGCTGCCAATTTTAAACATTTTATTTATAAACATACATTTGCTATAAAAGCCATTGCATTCAAACATTTTTTTTACATCTATTGTTTTAGAGGAATATCACAATAAATATAGAACTTGAACACAAGTATCATTATTGTTTTGAACATTAGCCCCTCCCCCCGGTACAATATTACCTAATATACCAGGTCCTTGTCTGGTCCGTTCACTTCATACCTTTAGTCTATCTAAATAAATCTAACAATACACATACTAAATCTTACAATACTGCATATCTGAAGAGGAAAACAAACATGAGAGTGAGTAGCTAGATAGATACTAGAAACTGAATGCAATCTTACTGCAAGCTACAGAAAATATAAAGAAATAATGCTTAAAATAACCATTATTTTAATGTTGCTTCTACTAAACTTGGCATAATCCAAACAGAGATGTATATATCTTGACTGAACACAGTCTTAACAGAACAACCTCAGTGAAACACAGACTGGCAGCTACATGCTTCACTGTACTCAACTGTGTTCTATGCTGGTGAATATACTGCATGGATTGTGGCTGATTATTAAATGCTAGTAAAGCTGTGCTTCAGGTTTAATAAACAAATATATATTATAAACATATATATATATATATATATATATATATATACACACACATATATATATATATATATATATATATATATATAGAGAGAGAGAGAGAGAGAGAGAGAGAGAGAGAGAGAGAGAGAGAGAGAGAGAGAGAGAGAGAGAGAGAGAGAGAGAGAGAGAGAGAGAGAGAGAGAGAGAGAGAGAGAGAGAGAGAGAGAGAGAGCATGGTTTATATGAATTCACAAAACAATCATAAGCATAACAATGGGTCTATGAAACAAATACAGGATGTGTTATTACATACAATGTCCATATTTTCCATAAAGCGATAAGCAGTACAAGAAATGTAAGAATTCATTTTGTTATAAACATTTGTGTTTCAAAAGTCGTATGTCACATGTTGGGTGCAATAATGTATCACAGTCTATGACAACCTTGTAACATATAGAACAACAGTCAGAAGAAAAAGAAAATGTGGCCATTGACTCCAGAGACCCAACATTCCACTGTGTGCAACCGCTTGCTTTTCTAAGGCACAGGTTTAATGCAATGACGTCTCCAGGATGACATTCTAACAAAAATGTACAAGAAAAATACACCAACAATAGTTCAGAAACACACACAAACAGTAAACATTGCAATATATATCTCTGAATGAACACTCTGCTAGCATGCAAATCCTTTCTTTACTGTTTAAATAAATTATTGCCAACTTAGAAACCTATTGCTTAGATAAAAGAACAAAAAACATATTTACCAGCTTTGACACTTAAAATAACCATGGATGTATATTTGTGTGCTATATTATGTTTCAAGGCAGATTAAATACTTAACCTAGTTCAAAACAGGTGCCATCCAAAATTATCTGGATGGCTATAACCGTTGAGGCCTAAGCTAAGTGCTCCAATTGAACACATTTTAAATACTATATTTTGAAAATGAAGGATAATATTTAGTTAGCTGAAAGTAAGAATTTCAGCAGTAATACACATTTACATTTAAAAAGGCAAGTTGTTAACTTCCCGAACCAAGACAGCTCTATTTTTATTTTATTTTTTTTCAATCTATTATATATTTTTTACATTAGAGGAAAACATTTCAGCTGCCTTTCACATTCACACTTATGATGGCCACACTTCATATCAAAATGTTGCAGAACTAACACTGCAGATGCTTTGAACAATTCAAACTTAATCCTCATAAACAAGACATTGTGGGTTTGCTAAATCACACACGATTGGAGTGTGTCACAATGGCTTTCTGAATGGCAGTAAGCAACAAAGAATTTGATTAACTAAAAGATGCAATAATTAAATCAACTAGCATTATTGTGTTTCTTTTATTCACCAAAACTCCCAAATTTCAAGGTGAAAAAAAATATCCACCTATTAACATATTACACACTTTTCCCAGTATTTTCATAAAATGTGAAATACTTATTCTAGTTGGTTTAATACATTCAACAATACATTTTCATTACTTTTAGTTTGCTTAATTAAAACCCACACATTTAAGATTATGTTTTAGTTCTTAAATATAATAGACAAGGGATATATAATTATTGCATCTTCAAGTTCCAATATTATCTTATATAGAACATGAAACTGTTACAAGCCAATAAACCATTACTTACAAGTCATATAACACTAGATAAATTTGTTGATTTTAGTAGAGAATACTCATCCACGCTTGTGAATTTCTCAACCACATATTTTCTCTACAAATAAAGTGAAATATTATGGTTGTCATGATTTAAGTCTAGCTTGTAGGTCTGGTATTAGCTGTCAGAAAATACAAACACAGGTTATGAAAAGTGATTAGTAAAGGAAAGGTCCATGGGTGGATGTTATTGCAGGTGATTGTCTGGTAAGCAGCTGTCAACACGAGAAGTCTTCTTAGTCACACGTACTGTCGACTGATTTCAAGCTGGTGTCACAATGTTGTGGGCTGACCAGCAGCTATTTAAAAAAAAAAAAAACAGAAAAAAAGAAAAAAAAAACATGTAATCAGCATCATAGGGATTTCTGTACAATCTGAAGGAATACAGTCTGTGCTTAGCCAATCAAGTCTGCCAATCTGCCCCTGAATATCATACAATATTTCAGATATACTTGTATATTTTTTTTTACAGAAAGCTGGAGCTGGGGGCTCAATTTAATAATTTCTACAGTTTGTGTTTAGGATTATTTCAAATGTAACACTGTCAACCTTGCTGTCAGTGCATCGTACACCTATAATCTTCATTCCCAATGTCCAGGCTAACAATATGTTCCATTATATAACAAGGGGGGGGGGGGGGGGGGGGGGAGTCTTGAGTCTGGCTTAAATATAAGATACTACAATACTGGACAATATTACAGGGAACGATTTGCAGTTCCTGAAGCTGCCCTGTAATTGTCTTAAAGCCACATAAAAGCTGTTAAACTGTCCCAGACAGTAGAGGAGTACAGCACTCAGCAGAGCAATACTCACTTCGGGATCTGATGTAACACTCAGTACAGTTGAGAATACCATTGCGAATCCTGACATCTGTCCCTGTGCTTGTATCTCCCAGTTGTCCGTTGCAGATTCCACACTATTGAAGAGAAATTGCAGAATTAACCTTGATGTGGGTGTTTTTTTTTGTTTTTTGTTTTGTTTTTTTTTAGCAAAAAGGGAAATCGTCCCTCCGATAGAATGGTTTGTCAAGATAGTCATATGGATAGGTGGACACATGAATAATGCTTTAAAGTGGAAGGATTTAGGCATGAAGCAGGTATGAAGTACGTATTAAAATGATTTCTGAAATACTGTGTGGTCCCTGGTTAAAACCAATTGCCATAAAATGATACAGCTTCACTGAACGATGCCAATAAGGTAACCAGGGGTTTAACCTGACTATTCAACAAAGTCTCCTCATTTGTTCTTTGGGAAGATGACTGTAACAGATAACCAAGAATAATTCAAGGTTAAGTTTTCCCCAACACTGGATTTTACAAGTAAACAGTCCTTTATTTTCTTTTGGGTAACATTCTCATCAGTAATACAGTCTTCAAATGGCAAGCTGAGCACACAAGTATTTACAATAAGGGCGACACTTCTGCAATATGTTAGATTTGTTAGTGTCAACAAGCCTGTTATAGCCTATATAACTGTCAGCACAAGCTGCACAGTTCTACTAATTCATCTCCTCTTCTTTACATCTTTTAAAAAAACTATTAAAAACAAACACAAACCAACCTTGAAGCACTGAATGTGAAAGTAGAGGCCGAGTGTCTCAATGATCATGGCAGCTCCTTTTCCAAGGGGCTGTGAGCAGCTAGAACACACTTTCTTTCCACTGATAGACCTGCAGGGAGGAGGAAACGAATCCAATCGTCACTATGGTTTAATGGGTATGATAAAGAAGTTAACTACTTTGAGATCTGTTGAGGTAGGGCCAGTTTCCCATCCCTGATCTAGTATCTATTAAAACAACAGTGATATTTGGAAACTGACATGGGCACTGTGTAAAACGTGTATAATTTAGAAGCCTTGGATCACATGCCTTACATTATATAGTTTAAATTTTTTTTATAAAAATAATATATATATATATATATATATATATATATATATATATATATATATATATATATATATATATATATATATATATATATATATAATTAATTAAAAAAAGAATAATAAATCTTTTGTACACTACCATTTCAAAACCACCACTGTACAATATCTAATGATCCCCATATATATTTGGAAGGTATAACTGCAGTGTACAAAAATATATATATATTTTTTTTACTGCACGGTTTACTGTTCTTTCTATATAGCTGAAGGGCTTTTGTCCAAAACCTCCTGAAATAAGTGACTTTTCGGCAATTTAAAACCTTTTGTGCACATAAAAATAAACAACACACATTTAATTTTATATACAAGCACAACTTTGACAAAAGGGTGCATATTCTACTGTACAGGTTGAATGTACCAGGATATTCAAAGAGCGCATGGGGCAAAATGCATTGCTTCTAGCAAAGTAACCTGTGTGTCCAGATCTCCATGTTCTCAAAGCATTGTGTTGTCTTGTGTTAAAAGGGACAGGTTGTAGAGGAGACCTCTGTACATTCTCTGCTCACTCAGTTACCACAGAGATTCTTCAGACGTACCTGTTGGGTGACTGAGTTTGAAGATTAGGTGAACATGGAGATGACTTGGATGGGGTTGTTCCTAAATTTTCATAGGACCCAGACCTAAAAAGAATGAGACCATCATTTACTTATTGATCCTCAGTGTTTACTAGTAATCTAAATCCAGCATGATTTTCCCTTAACTAAATAGTGAATGCTTTCTCTAAGCTTCATTATTACTCAACCGGTTTTGAGGTTAGTGCTTACGCATTAGTGTAAATAAAGTAAACGCAGCAACGGAGAAGTATACCCCCCCCCCCCCAAAAAAAAGTTATATCCATATCCACTGCCACGGTTGTAAATACAAAATTGGAATCAGTGTGGAAAATTTCAAATCACCATGACCTACATTTTGTGGTGTAGAAATGTAAGTGTGAAACACAGACTGACAGGATTCTTCTGTATAACCTTGTATATTCTACGGTCTACATGCAGAGGAGAATATTCACTGAAATGAAATGATCAGCATTCCAACCTTTTCATTCCTCCCGTGACTGAGGTTTGACTCCAGTTTCGATCCAGAGAGGCCGTCTTTCTCCAGACCTCCTCTGGCTGCTTCGTACAGAGCTGCTTGTTGTTCCATGATGCATCTGTATGGGGAACAGTTTATTACAAAACTTCACAAATATAAGTACTCAGAAGTAACAAAATATTTCTGCCGATTCTTGCGGAAGATGTATTGCCATCTCTTTGCGAGTGACATTTTATGCAAGGCTTTTTCATGAACCAAAAATTGTGTGTGTTTCTGTACATTTTTCAACCCTGCACTTTCAGGAGAAGTCAGATGATGAACACAGAGACATTCACAGAGATTGCATGATCGTGAAACTAGACATGTATGCCTGGGCCAAAGGGTACTCACACTTTTATAAGTCTATCAGCACTAAAGTCACAACAGATTTGTATGGGGTGGATTTTTTAAAACATCTGCATAGTTTCACATTCCTTTTATAGATGCATGAGAAAAAGATGGGATTCCCTGGCCTAAACATGTAAACCCACAGGCCAAGGCATTGTGGGATATGACTTTAGTTTCCCGACCTGGTCTGACCTTAGTGGCATGATAATGTAAATAAGGTAATTGACAACACATGAGTCATCAGGGGGAAAAAATGATTAGTTAGTGATCTTGGTAACCAATAACTGCTTTTCTTCTGACTCGCATGCTTTCAAAATCTCTGCATCCATGTGACTTTGTCGAAAGTACAAGAGTAAAAAACAAGCAAGAGAGATTTAGATTTTTTGATACCTTTATTTAAGAAAATGGGAATTCATATTAGGAATAATTAGCAGATAAAACAATTACTGCAATAAATGGTTTGATTATGTTTATGTTATAGTATAAAATTATTACCAAATACCTTTTGTTGAAATGCTAATTTACCTTAGTTTCTTTCATTACTAAACTGACTCCTGGATTGAAACTTGAACACTTTTGTCCTTTTACATCACAGGTTTAATAACACAGGTATTGATTATAGTTTTCACTTTAGAGTGGAAAACATCCCCTTGGGTTGAAAAGGTGACTTCCAGTGAGCTTGCGTACTGTCACATTTTTCAACCCTCAGGGCAACAGTTTTCCACTACAAGCCCAGACGATATTTGTGTCTTTAGTTTTCTGTCCTAGCATTGGCTTCTTTTACAACCATGCCAAAAATATTGCATCTGTTTTTATATACGTACTAATAAATAATGTACAAAAAACAAACATACATTTTTAGGTGGTTTTCTTCAATACAATTATGTAACGTCATTGGTAGATTGATCTCTGGGCACTACTGTCTGATGTCGCACTGAACACAGAGGCATTGGGAAAATATCTGCAACACATGCATGTACTGCTGTGTCAGAGCATTAGTCTCTGGTGGAGTCTCTTATAATCACATACATGTAACAAGTCTGTATTCAACAGCCAATAAAAAGTGACTGACTGTTTAAATCACTGCATGAAAGCTTTAAGGGAACTCCAGGGATGTGATAACACCAAATAGCCATAATCCTAAAGGGTTAAAGGCACGGCGCTCTGAATCATGTTAAATCACACTCCCTGTTGTGCCTTAATGCTTCAATAACCCACAGCTAACCGCTCATGAGCCGGTAAGACAAACTTCACACCAAAAGTGGTTTCAGGAAAGCCTTACCCGGAATGAACTGAAGCTCGGACACTGCCGACTGACTGTTGTCTGAAAGAAGCTTTTGATCGTTTTGCTGGCTCTGGGCGAGCGTTTCTGTGTGGCAAATGTGTGAACTGAAAAAAAAAAATAAAAAAAAATGTACAGAAATGGAGCTTTGTATGACAAGTTATTTCCATTTATATACACACACACACACACACACACACACACACACATATACATATATACATACACACACAGTGCCTTGCAAAAGTATTCAGACCCCTGACCAATTCTCTCATATTACTGAATTACAAATGGTACACTGAAATTTTGTTCTGTTTGATATTTTATTTTAAAACACTGAAACTCAAAATCAGTTATTGTAAGGGGACATTGGTTTTATGTTGGGAAATATTTTTAAGAAAAATAAATAAAAAACTGAAATATCTTGCTTGCATAAGTATTCAACCCCTGTGCTGTGGAAGCTCCCAGTTTACACTGATGAAAGAAATTGCCCTAACGAGGACACAATTACCTTACCATTGGCCTCCACCTGTGAACCATTAAAGTTGCTGTCGCATTTTCTGGATAAAAACCCCACTATTGAAGGATCATTGGTCAGGCTGTGAATCTGAAGGAAAATGAAGACCAAAGAGCATTCTACAGAAGTTAGAGATAAAGTAATACAAATGCATAGATTAGGGAAAGGGTAGAAAATAATATCCAAGTGTTTGGATATCGCAGTGAGCACAGTTGGATCAATAAATCAGGAAGTGGAAGCTGCATCACACCACCCAGGCACTGCCAAGAAAAGGCCGTCCCTCAAAACTCAGCGCTCAGACAAGAAGGAGACTTGTGAGGGAAGCCACAGAGAGGCCAACAATCACTTTGAAGGAGCTGCAGAGTTCAGTGGCTGGGAGTGGAGTAATGGTGCACCAGTCAACCATATCAAGAGCTCTGCATAACACTGGCCTGTATGGGAGGGTGGCAAGAAAGAAGCAGTTACTCAAAAAGTACCATCTGAAAGCACGTCTGCCGTTTGCCAGAAAGCATGAGAGTGACCCAGCTGCGATGTGGGAAAAGGTTTTGTGGTCAGATGAGACCAAGATAGAGCTTTGTGGCCAAAACTCAAAGCGCTAGGTGTGGCGCAAACCTAACACTGCCCATGCCTCAAGACACACCATCCCTACAGTGAAGTATGGTGGTGGCAGCATCATGCTGTGGGGATGCTTCTCATCAGCAGGGACTGGGCATCTTGTTAAAATTGAAGGAAGAATGGATGGAGCAAAATACAGGGAAATGCTGCAAGAGAACCTGCTTCAGTCCGCTAAAAAACGGAAGCTTGGGAGGAAATTCACCTTTCAGTAGGACAATGATCCCAAGCACAAGGCCAAAGCAACATTGGAGTGGCTCAAGAACAAAAAGGTGAATGTCCTACAGTGGCCCAGTCAAAGTCCTGATCTCAATCCCACTGAGAATCTGTGGCACTATTTGAAAATTGCGGTCCACAAGCGTCATCCAACCAACCTGAACAACCTGGAGCAAATCTGCCAAGAAGAATGGGCCAAAATCACTCCGACACTGTGTGCAAAGCTGGTACATACTTACTCCAAAAGACTTAAAGCTGTTATTGCAGCGAAAGGTGGCTCTACCAAAGATTAATGTGTGGGGGTTGAATACTTATGCAAGCAAGATATTTCAGTTTTTTATTTTTCTTAAAAATATTTCCCAACATAAAACCAATGTCACCTTACAATAATTGATTTTGAGTTTCAGTGTTTTAATAAAATATCAAACAGAATGAAATTTCAATGTACCATTTGTAATTCAGTAATATGAGAGAATTGGTCAGGGGTCTGAATACTTTTGCAAGGCACTGTATATATATATATATATATATATATATATATATATATATATATATATATATATATATAATTACCATGTAATCTCTTCCTCCAGCAACATTCCTACATTTATGTAATTAATAAACATTTCAGTGTCATTACGAGGACTGTGAAGCGTTAGCTGGAACTTCAGATTTTGTAGACAACTTGGTTTTATTTTAGAATACTTTGGAAAAAGGTTTTGTGCCTGTAGAAGAATTGCTTTCAGACAACTGTTCCAAGACCTACACACCCAGGGAGATCTCCTATCTCTTGTTTGTGAAGCTCATACTGTTTTTCTTTTAACTCAGTTAATAAACACTGTCTGCACAAAGCATTCACTCCGAGATCATTTTTAGCTTCCCCCTGCAGAATACCTTTCTGTCACTTTCACTTGTTCATCTGCCTTCACAGTGGGCTCCTGTTCATTGGCGATAGCCGGCTGATCAGTAGTTTCCCTTTGCTTTTCATCCTTCTCGCAACCTTCTGCCTTAGACCTCTGCTAAAAAATCCATTGCAATATGAAAAAGACATTTCCATAAGCAAAGAAAGCACATCTTAACAGTTGCTATCTCTTTCCAAACGATGCCTCTTTTTTTCAGCAGTGTTTTGTGGAAGTAAATACTCATTAATGTCTTCTGGGTCACTCTTTCTTGCAAAAATGTACTCCCATATGTTAAGAAGACATACAGTACATCAAATGGGTCAGTTACAATTGACTGTTTTTTTCTGTGTCATTAACTATTAAATGTATTATGTAATTGAAAACAAGATTGCTTTATCTAAAAAAAAAAAATTTAACTACGCAAAAAAAAAAAAAATGGATGCATTTGCTGCGACCACATTGAGGCAGCAGAGACTTTTTGCTTACCGCCTGTTTCTCCAGGAGCTCCTGCTTGTGTTCCCAGTCTGCCAGCGACCTCACTATAGCGCCCTCGGGGTCCAGGGGTAGAAGAGGCTGGTCACTGCGGCTGGGGGAGGACAGTGTTGACGAACGTGGTGTCAAAGGGGCCACCGTCTCCTCCAGAATTTTACGTTCCTGGGTCAAAACATTTTTTCTCACTTTTTATGTTCATCCACATCTGCAGTTTAAGAATTTAAGATGAAGGGCTTCACATGGTTTATAACCTTTCCTATATTATACCTGCACTGGCTTATGCATGAACACTAAAGCCCCTTGCTGGGATTCACAATGCTTTATGTAATTGCAACCTTTGTGTGTGCTGATGCGCCAGGGAGACAAAAATAGGCTGATCCCTGGAGCCAGCATTACACTTCAGTCATCAACACCAGGCAGAAGGATATCTACATCAGATGGAAGGAAACGCAGATGGATCACATTAGTTTACAGTAAAAGAAGCTATGTCTTAGTTGGTGCTTACCTTGGCGAGAGCTGAGTCCAATATCAGCATGAAGTTTTAACGCCTACTCTCATGTAATGGAAATCAAAACCTCTTGGAATATACCTTAATTTAGAGCCAGGTATGACAGAAAGAAAGAAGTAAAAGAAATAAAGCAAGAAAGAACGAAAAGAAAAAGGGGAGAGAAAATGGGAAAGGAAAAGGGGAAAGGACAGTGGTAAAGAAAGAAATGGAACGAGCAAAGTCAGTAAAGAGCAAAAGAAAAAGCAGTCTACCTCTTCATGGTATCGGCGCTCCTCCTCTTCCACCTCTTTCTGGGCTCTCTCCCACTCCTGCTTCAGCTTATCCTGCTCCCGCTGGTACTTCTCCTGCCAAGGTTTCACAACACACTCTTTAGAACTGAAACAATTAAATCAACTGGCAAGCAAGCACCTGCTTGTGCAAGGTTTACAGTATACCCAAGGTTCATGAGACTGATTATCCCCCACAGGCCTACTGAGGTTCCATCGTTTATTGTGCATTGTGACCACTTTACTTTCCCATCCCAGGGCCTAACCTGGGCCCAGCAATAGCCCTGACAAAACCTTGTTCCCACTGGGCCTAAGCAAGTCAAAGCAATACATTATCTAGGACAGTTAGCAGTTCCATATGCATTAAAGAAATAACAGTACATTGGCCTGTCAAAATCCTTGTTGTATTTGGCACAAACTGTCCACCCACACACATTAAACAGCAAAAGCTTATTAGTATCAATGCAGGTGTTGAGTTTAACCAGAGAACCACAAACACCAGATTCTAGGTAACACTGGAGCTCTTTGTCATATATTTGTTTCAAATGTTTGCACAAAGGCTCTTTTTGGTATATAAATAAATAATCTACTCTAACTATTTATTGGTTATCTGTAAAGTGCTTTAAGTAGTGTAGAAAGGCACGATAAAAACATTTTTAGGGGGCTCCCGAGTGGCGCATCCGGTAAAGGCACTCCGTGTGGAGTGCAGGATGCACCCTATAGCCTGGACGTCGCTGGTTCGAGTCCAGGCTATTCCATTGCTGACCGTGGACGGGGGTTCCCAGGGGGTGGCACACAATTGGCCGAGCACTGCCCGGGCGACTACTAAATTAAGAAAAAAAAATGGTTTAAAAGGATTATGTCAGTGACGGAGAGAACAGTCTACCTTTATTTTAATTATGTATCTGTTCTGCCATGTTATTGTTTCATGTTTTAATACACTTTGGATTGTTGCTTTAGTTCTTTCTAGATAGGCTTTTATAGCTGCTTGTTGAGAAATTAGCTTTTTCAGGGTTATATTGAGCAACCAGCTGATAATGCTGTACATTCAAAAGATCACATTCCCCAAGAAGCAGAACATGTTTCCTCCTTGACTGTGGAGCAAATGCAAGATTATTTCCATGATCATCACACTATAAAGCCATGTGTATGCATGTAAGCATTCACTCAAGCTGTACGTGCACTGCAAACATGCTACCTGCTCCCACGGCACAGCAGGACATCTGGCAGACATACATATTAGAGTTGTTGCTGATCCTAGGTTCAGATACTGTAGAATAATGTGCTCTGTTTGGTGTTCCGAGCTGCATACACATATTATATGAAATAGAATGTATTCATGTTCAACGTGGTGCTTTAATTCAGTTCATATTATTTTCATGCTCATGAAAGTAATATAAAAACATGGTGTTTAATATAAGTGCCACTTATTTTTAATGAAGACAGTAGGTGCTGTTAATAATAAGCATTTGATACCCTTAAGTTAGACAAACTCCTTTATAAATGACTTGTTTTAAAAAATAGACATTGCTTATTCCTTTTGAAAATGCTGAGTTTTGTTCTAAATCAGATTTTGTTTAAAACAGACAAATATGGCTTTCCCATCAATGCTTGTCAAAAGCAGCCAATATCTTCACAAGCAAAATGCCACCCATTTAAAGTGAAAGATTATTCCATGAAGTAATGTTGAATAGGTCAATGAAATGCAATACTACTACAAATAAAACATATCAAATGTCATGACTGTTAATGTGGTGTATTGGAACATGCTAAACAGGACTAGTTGAGGTTGAATGGGCCAAAGCAGGGTGGATGAAAGCACTGTTGTTATACCTGAAGCAAGCCTGTGCCAAAGGAGGGTGAATGAAAGCACTGTTGTTATACCTGAAGCAAGCGTTCCTGCTCTTGCTGCCATCTTTCCTGACGCTTGCGCTCCTCCTCTGGGTCCCAAGACCAGTAGTCATTGCGTTTAGGCAGAGTGAATGGAGGGGCTGGGGTCTAACAGGCCACACCAAGAGAAAGGAATGATAGAATGACAGTGCTCTCCAATTTAAGTGTTAACTCTACGCTTTGGTTGCTATTAACCTGGATGGAACTGATGTACAGTAAAATAGAAATAAAAAAGTATACATCTGGAAAGGTTTACTTATTATAGTATGAACACTGAATTTTAACCAAGCAGCAAAATAAAATAAAAAATAAAAAACACAAAACTTAAATTTGAATGGTAATTGTGCATTTACTGCGGACAGTGGCATTGGTTATCATTACTGGGGTATTATCAATATTTAAGAAAAACCAATTGTAAAACAAAAACAACTGTAAAAAGTGAGATGATGCTGAGCCATGTGTGGAACTAGGTTTGCGATTAAGAATGCAATACCTTTTAGAAGCCTCGTGCTTAAAATCAGGAGTTTAATCATTTTACTTTCCTGCTCCATCAATTTTTGATAACATTTTTTTTATATAATAATTAACCAAAATGCTTCAGCCCAATTTGAAATTCCCAATTTCAAATTAAGAAAAAATCCAATGCAACATTCCCTGTGGGTCCCCAGACAAGATCGGCAATCTGGAGTGAAAAGTATCTGAACAATGTTCGTGTAACTCATCCAGCACTGCAACTGCCAGCCACTGGGGACCACTGAAAACTGACATAATAGCCATCCTGTGTAGTATGTAGGGCAATGAAGCATTGTCTAAAATGATCTCTGATAGCAAGAGGATCAAGTCAGGTATCTGGTATTGATGAGAAAAATATGATTTAAAACCACTTCAAATATCCACTGCACCCAGACAAAGTTTATTGGGAAACTGTACCAATCACTGCAATCTATTGTAAAGTTTAGGTTCTCAAACAGTTTCATGTACTTACATTTGAGTTTTCCTCACTTGGACCAGAATCTGTGGAGATGTGGAAGATAAGGAGGTTAAAGCAGCTCTACATGATTCTAACTGCAGTCTTACTAAGTGAAGCAAAACTAAAATACTATCTGATAAGCAGCTCCATTCTATTTATGCATTTTGTGATGGGAGGGGCTTGTTTCAGTGGACTTGGTACACAGGGGTTGGCATTGCCAGTGTCAAATCTGACCATCTTGTTAGACTTTCTCAGTTTTAAAAAAAATCAGTGCCAGTGCTCAAAACCATAACTTTACTACTGTGCAGCACAACAACACCAACAACAGGAGGTTATAAAATACAGCACAACATATCTCCACCTTCTCTCTTCCCAGCATTTAACTGAAAATGCTGGGAAGAGAGGAGGAGACAGTGCATACATTCACTGCTCTATTGTGCATACCCCTGCACATGCAGTAATATTTGTAATGGCTGACTTGGTAGATCCCGTTCATTCTCTCATTCTGGTAACTGCTTGATATTGAAATAGAAGAAGCAGAGTGCTAGACACACGTGTCTCCCTAAAGCAGCAGTGTGCCACACTATGAAACTACAGAAAGATTGGTCATTCTCTGTGAAAACGAGGAGGCACCATATTGTAAAGTCAGCTTAATAAAGAGTTTACCTTAGAAGGAGTAATAACCAACCTCTTATTTGCACTATCAACCAAAACAATCAATACAATAAAATAAAACTAATGCTCTTCACCACATCAGAAGGGAGGGGTAACAGTAATAATTATGGCAATGCTATGTGTTAGTTGAAGTGCGGTGTGTGGCACCGTACACACATATCAAACTAAGTGTGCCTGACAGATTCCTAGTAACATAACTATGTACTAAAGAACATTTAATAATATTGTATTTTTTCTTAATGTTTCTGTCACTACATAAGGTATGCCTTGGAAGGTTTTGGGAATCACAAAACACAGAACAATTCTTAGTTAGTTTGATAGCAAGAAGCTGCCAGCTATCCTTTTACACCACAGAAAGTAGTCCAAGTCAGTGTAGTCCAATAGCAAGAAACCGAGGTTCCGTTCCTCTGGCATACACTGTTCTTAAGCTTCAGAAATGCACAAACACACACACACACACATATATACAAAATATATATATATATATATATATATATATATATATTTATATCTACATACATACACAGTAGACTCCGCATAATTGCATGGGCTCAGGACCAGTGTGAGGTCACGCACATAACCGGAGTATGGACATAATTGTAGTGAGGGAATATAATGACAATAGGTCTATATGTACGTGTACATGCTGTGGCAGGGTGAGCACCCTGCCTGTATAGTTGCTGGGTATGCACTGTGGGTGTTATTTTGTAGTTCACAGGACAGGTGTCATGGCCAAAAGGCCTAAAAGACTACATGTCCCAGAAGCCTCTAGGGCTGAAAGGGAAACACCTGTGTAAATTTGGGGATTGTGTAAACTGAATTATTGGGCGAGTGTTTGTAATTAGTGTCGTGTGTGTATATAAGCCTGTCTACCTGTGTTGGTGGTGGGTGAAGTAGGAGTCTGTTCATGGGTAATTCTGAGTACTGTGTGTGCATTTAACCAACTGTGTGTTGACGTTTAAGGAACTGTGTGTTGTGTGGTTTACAACTGTGTTGTACAAACTGGTAACTGTGTTTTTGAAACAGGTAAACTGCTTCGTGGGCCCGTGCTAGTTTAGTTGGGGAAAAGTTTAGCTAGTGTTCCAAGTTGGAGCTAGGCTTTTTTTTTTTAATTTTGTGTTGTAAAGAACAGAATTGCACGAAAGTGCTGAACGTGCCGTTCTGGTGTCTGGGTCTGCTGTTTGAAGGGTACAAACCAGCCTGAGCAGGGATGCTTCGTTATAATGTATACATCACTCGTTTTGGTCACATTCAGAACTTATTTTTCCCTTATTACAAGTAACAAAATACTGTACAAATTGAGACAAATAAACCAAACAAATAAGTTATGCACTTAATACAAACAAAACTATTCTCTGGCAACGCACGATATTAAGTAAAATAATGTGAAATAATGTGCAGTATATAACAGCCGGCATAAACCAAGTTATAGTAACACAGTACAGTTAAACATAAAAGTTAAAGAACAGGTGTGTACAGTATCTTACTATAGATCTTGTGACTACAACGTAGCAAAAACATATTTGATGGAAGTCTGCACAGTATTTCGGCCGATTGAGCAGATGCAAACTAAAACAAGTTTGCTTCCATGAAGGCTTGTAATGTGCTGAGGCTAAAGAGTTTTATAGATTCGCTTTGCCATTTTCTGTGTCTTTGTCGGCTTTTTCCGCATTATGCAATTATCCAAATTAAAATGCAATGTACAATGGACTTCAGGACCGCGCAGCTTCATGCAATTAAGCGAATTATGCATTTAGCCGAAATGCATTTAACTGCATCATACAATCATAGAAAATGATGCACTAAAAAACGTGACCAGCTGCATTTTATGCAATTAAGCGATTTATCCAATTATCCAATATGCAAATAAGTAGAGTCGAGTGAATATATATAATATAACACTATGGGTAAATAAAGCACATTTGTGAAGGAACTGCCTGAGCAGAACATGAAGCAGGGCATTTTGACAGCTTCTGCATTGAGAACAGACAGGTTCAGAGACACAAAAAAGGAAGGAATAGACATGGACTGCACAAACAGCCAGCTGGCTGCCACAGGAGCAGGTCTTAACCCCCTGTGCTGCAGAGCGCTACAGACTGAACAGGGCTAACCAAGTGCACGATTTACCTGACTGGGTGAAAAACTCCCTACGTAGCCAGGAGTTCCAAACCCCGTGCGGAGCACTGGCACTGTTAGTCAACTCTATTAGGGTGCAAAATGAAAACAAGAACAAAGAAAGGAAACAGAAACCATAAAAATGTGCTACACACCACACCAATAGACTGGCATGTTAAGTAGAGAAATATTTTCTCCAACACTGGTATATTATATCATGTCCCAGTATACATAGCCCTTACATCAATGCCTCGTCTTTTACTACCTTTCCTGATGAGGGATGTTTTTAGCAGAAGAAATATTTAAGGGATTTTAATTTGCACAATGACCCCCAGTCTTCTGTTTTATATGGTACCACAGGACAGTGTCACACAAGACAAACAAAAACTGTAGCACAAGGACTTGTGTTCAAAGATTAGTAAAGATTTATAAAACATTAACTTCTGGGACATGATTTGAATTCTGCCATCAAGTTCTGACTGATCAATTACTGGCACAAATATATTCTGTAAATTTAAAAAAAAAAACAATTTTCAAAGTTGTGAAACGTTAGGATTATTTTTTTAATGACCGAAATGAATGAAATTTGATTATATCATAGGTGGTCCCAGTACAAAGAAAATGAAGCATTCGATACAAACAAAGTACTATATTGTCATCTCATTAAAAACTGAAATACTTAAAGGAGGTCTTACCTTCTTCAGCTGGCAGATATGATGTCTGGATTTCAGGGAGTGTCACTTGCCTCTTCTCTGATGCAACGCTGTCAAATCCGTCTTCCATTTCCTGTTCTGGTTGCTTTGTTGTCAAGGAGTACTTCATTAATAATGAAAAAAGTCATAGCCTCTCACGAAAGACACAAGACAAAGCAAAGAATAGCATTGTTCTCTCAACGTTGCCTTAAAAAGCGTGCCAAAAGCCTATTTTTTTTCAATGCTATTAATATTTTCCTAACGCCATCATCATTTATTAATATAAAAAGGTGCTTGCACAACATTTTTAAGGTAGTGCGAGTCATTTACTTGTGCGGCTCACAACATTGAAAAGCACCTTCTGAATAAACCCAACAGTCAAGATGTCTTGAACTTTTAAATAATTACAAAAAAATGAAGGACATTTACAAACTGAAATAAGTAAAATTGTTTTAAAGAGAGAGGATTGTCTTACCTGTACTGTGTTCAGTACAACAGTGCTCTGACAGTTCATACTCTCTGGCATATTTAGATGTCCTTCTCTTGGGAAGTTCTTGCTGTCGGCATCACTCTGTTGAGTCACCACACTGCTCTCGACAGACCTGCTCTGAGTTTCTAAGGCCTGAACAACATGCTCTTCATCTGAAATCACAACACCAGTTTTTTATTTAATTTTTTTCTATTCTATTTCTGTGGTCCAAATGCACAATTTTCCCCTAAAAAATAATCACAACTGCCAGACAGCACCAAAAATGTGCACAAAGTGATCCATCATATACAATATATAAATATGTTCCATAATAGTCCTAACAGCTTTGACTGCTTCCGGTACAATAACACCATATACAAATGAACAGAAGACAAGCTTAGTCTTAACCCTTTGCTGACCAGTGTCTAATATATTTGATATAAAATTGGCAATAAATCGGTATGGGAACATATCCAGGGCAGAAAAGGGTTAAAATAAAACTAATAAACGTGGTTTGTGTTCGGATGGGAGCTGATGGCATGCTGAACTGCATAATTCCCCTGACTTGAGAGTGGTTTCACTGTAAATGTGCAAAGAATAGCTAAACTAAGGAACAATATTCTACTATTAATAAACATCACTTGTGAGTATATTTACTGTATAGGCTAAGCCAGGCATTTATTGTGGCAACAGGTAGTATACTTCATCACATTTCTTATCAGGAATAATACCAGTATTAACCAAGAAGCTTTTCAATGCAAAACCATTTTAAAAATGTCAAAGTGCAACAATAAGGTACTGTAAACAAATTAAATGGTGTGCTATATAATAATTTGACTGTTACAAGACATTCCTTGCAAATATTGAAACCACCACTAGGTGTCACTGTATCCTGCAGTAACAAACCGTGATCCACAAAGTAATGTTACACACCTTTTTGTGACGTCTCAGTCTCCTTCTTATCTTGCTTTTCAGACACAAGGTTCTCTCTGCACGGATCCTGGGGGAAAACATGTTATTTTTAATGTTCCCAAGTTTAAAGGTTATTCCAAAAGCAGCAGCCACATCTTGCCTATAGTGTATCTTTTTAAAAAAAGCTGGATTGATTGGAAGGTGGGCAAGTGATTCTCTCTGCAATATGCACACCATCTTTACAGAAAGAACAGGTAAAGATTTTGCACTGGGGAAAAATGTATACACCAATGTATAAAATGTCAAAGTTCAGATAAGACACTGGGATCTGCTGGGTTAAACAACCATAATATTCACTGCTATTGTTTCGAAGTGTCCCAGTGCAGACCCAGAGCATGAAATACATGATACTTCTGCAACATTAGCGTAAGCATTTCTGTCCTTGGAGGGCGCGCATCAAGTCTGGTTATGTACTCAGCACTAAACAAATAATTGATTTATTGAAATGTATGAACCTAATTGTGTAAAACAGGCAATCTGATTTAACAGCTAAACTTGGAGGAGCCGTTATTACAAGGCATTATACACAGCAGTATTTTCAAGTTATCGATTACTGTAAACTGAAACACCATTTTCCACATTCATATGAAGGTGCCACTGAGAAAGGTACATTGCGACATAACAATATGGGATAAAAATCTAAGTAGCTCTTACAGTTGGGAGTGATGTTGGCTTTGCTGGTGCAGGGTCCTTTCCAAAAGTACCCTCCTCTGAATTTACTGGGGATATATGCGTCCCGGGTTGCTCTGGCGATTTTGCTGCAGATGCATCGACCTTGCTCTCCAATGGAGATGTATTAACCATGGCATTCTCTTGAGACTTGAATGGAGATGTATGGATTACCGTGTCCACTGGTGATGTATTCGCTCCGTCTGCACTTTCCATCACCTGTGATTTGGTCAGGGAAATCTTTACAGACGCACTTTCCCTTTCATCCTCTGCTCCGTTGAATGCTTCACCGGTTTCTCCATTCACTCTGACCATTCCATCCACCTAAACAGAAGCAACACAACATAGGGTTGTGCAAACCAAACATGTAATATTGATTTCGACTTAGGGCCCAATTCTATTTGCTTTTAGCTGGAGAAAAACATTTTTAGAAAATATAAATTCATATTAAAACTGAGCAACTTAAAAAACGCCATTCAATTAATACCTCAATGATTAATCAAAATGTGGTCTGTTCAATGCATGAATTTACACACATTCTCCTAAACCCCTTTCCCCAGTTAAGACAACTGAAAAATCGGGCCTATAAAGTTATCACAGAGAGCAAATCCATTTATACTTCTATGACATGAAAATGAAACATGTTCAGGCAGCGCCAGAATATATTAATCTGCAGAATTTAGGTTAGGACCTTTTGGATTCTTACCAAAGCATTTACAAACAACTGAATTAAAACTGAATGGCAGATGTGAAAATAATATTATTTCAACTGTTTCATAAATCAAAATCATCATCAACTTGAATCTTTCTGAAGTTGTATCACCCTTTTTTAGGATTATGATGTTGGTCCATTTCCATAGAGCACTTCATATTACCATTCAGGTTAGCAATAGACCCTTTGCCAGATGAAATGTTATGCTAGTGTGCTGCATTTCCTACCTTGAATGACTTAAGTGCTGGCTGGGTGTTCTTGGGCTGCGAGTAAGGCTTGGGGCTCAGCATAGGCACTGCCTTGGTGGAAACAGTTCTAGTAGGAGAGGTCTGTGGGGGGCTGACTTGCGGCTGGGGTTCCACTGAGATGGTGGCCTCCACAGTAGCTGTGAACTTGGGGGCTGGCAGGGACTTCTGCCGCAGGTACTTCATGGGGTTGGAGGCCTCCTTTGTGGGGGACGAAGGGGTGTCCGAGTCCACAGACACACTCCTCTCCAGGAACTTTGGCATCTCCAGCCGCTCCAGGACGGCCTCGCTGACGGTGAAGCGCTGAGTATAGCGGCGCAGGATGGCCTCAGCCTCCTCAGGACTGCTCGCGTTTCTGTAGGCCTCGTGAAGCTCTCTCTCTCTGCGCTCCCTGTGAAGAGTTACAAGAGTTACAACACACCCATCAGTCCGGTTCCTGCCACTGAGAGCTTGAGTTGTTAGGGCAAACATTAGACCATTACCCAAAAACATCAGTTTTAGAGCCAAATAGTAGAATGGACTCCTCGGCTGACAAAAAAAATAAATAAATAAATTTGAAAAGCACTGCACAAATGAACGGGTGAGGAATAAATATGGTATTCAAGTGAATAAATAGTATTTATCTTTTGAAAAGACTAACAATCTTTTAGCTAGTATGTGAAGTAGGGCTGTCATGCGATTAAAAAAAATTAAATGCGATTAATCTCGCGATTAAAATAATTAATCTTAGTTAATTTCGGTTTTAATCGCATATTAAATTGATACAATTACTACATCAATCTAATTTAAAATTGTTTTATTACTGATGCTATTATTATTTATTATTATTATTATTATTATTATTATTATTATTATTATTATTATTATTATCCTTAACTGTAAATAAAATTGTTTAAAGTCCCTTGGGTCGACATTGTCAATACCCTTTACAATTTTGAATGCTTGAAATCAGATCGCCACATAGTCTTCTTTGTTCAAGACTGAATAGATTCAGTTATTTTAGCCTGTCTGCATAGGACATGCCTTTTAATTCTGGTCGCTCTTCTTTGCACTCTTTCTAGAGCAGCAATATCCTTTTTGTAGCGAGGTAACCAGAACTGAACACAATATTCTAGATGAGGTCTTACTAATGCATTGTAAAGTTTTAACATTACTTCCCTTGATTTAAATTCAACACTTCTCACAATATATCCGAGCATCTTGTTGGCCTTTTTCATAGCTTCCCCACATTGTCTAGATGAAGACATTTCTGAGTCAACATAAACTCCCTAGGTCTTTTTCATAGATTCCTTCTTCAATTTCAGTATCTCCCATATGATATTTATAATGCACATTTTTGTTGCCTGATTGAGCTGTGAGTGTATTTTGAGAAGCGAAGGCATGTTCAGCACGCAGCAGACTACTAGATAGATGTACTGTCAGCATGATTTTCAAAAGAGGCAAAATAAGAACTAGGTCGCAAAATGATTTTTAAAGCTTAAATGTAACCACGTCACTTGATTTATATTGTTAAAGCTTCAACAACTGAATACACGACTCATTTAATCTAAACCCCTTGAAAGCCATATACTTTGTGACCCAAATCAGCTTTTAGAAAGCACTTTGCGACCTAATTCATAATTCGGCCCTTTTGAAAATCATGCAAGTATGATACTCACTTTAACAGTAGAGAAGTAACTGTCTTTCTGTCCAATGAGCCGTCAAAACGTTTATATATTAAAAAAAACCTCCCATTCATTCTTAGTGCTTTGCTCCATTATACAGTTCACTGACTTTCTATTTAAACAATAACTGCAGACACTCAATCCAATGTTAAAGTATTAAAGTACGGCGTGCCGATAGGCTCAAAATACAGCATTGTGATTAACTCGCGTTAAAATAATTAATCTCCAAAAAACAAATGAACGTGTTAAATCGCAGAAGTTAACTGTGATTAATTGACAGACCTAATGTAGTCAAGGTGTATGATCTATCTAACATTGTGGCAAAAAACACTAAATTGCCTTCTAATATAAAACAGTCAATAGGCTCACATGGTCATCAATTGTCTCACGTTGGCAAAGCTCAATTCATTCCAAATGGCTAACTGCTATTCGACGGGGTGATTTCCACTCTTCGCAGAGGACCATTGATCAATCACAGCAGAGGTTTCAACCAAAGCCTGTTGTCAGCCTGAATTACTGTTTCTAGCTTTCTGGATTCAAAGTGACGGCTGAATACTAGCCACATTTTATTTTATATTTAAAATAGAAATATATACCATTAAAAAAGTAGCAACTAAAACACACCAAATAGTACATTTTATTTAGCTATTCTTTATAGCAGTGCACCTGTACAAGGGAAGTACAAGGTCAATCTACTGAAAGAAAGTGTTCAAAAGGGAATTAGCTGTGGAACATGAACCTGGTGTGTAAGCTTTTTGCTAATTATTATTTGGATCATAGCTGAAGGAAACCTCACTCTCCGATTGACTGTCTGCTATACTTTCCAAAACGATTGAAGACACCATCATTGGACTAGCATCACAACATAAACAAACAACATCCAGAAGTCCAAAAGAGACAACAATGGCAACATTCAATTTCAAGATGTTTAACGTATCAACATGTAGCATGTTCAAGACAAAAGATCTTCATTAAAAACGACAAGGGAACATTTCAGACCGTAAGCTAGGTACTCCTTGGGTACCTATTTATATAAAACGTTGATGCCCACTATAACAAAGTAGATCTCCAGTCAAGTCTCTCAATTTGTATACAGTAAATTACAAACTTACATTTTGTTTGGCACAGTTTTTTCTCCTATTTTTCTAGATTGTATACTAGTCTCAAGGATGGGCTATACCTTTCCTTGTACTTCTGCATGGTTTGACTTAAAATGAGACACACATCTTTAGAGTATCATATTGCAAGAGAATTCGTATTGCACATACTTTTCCTCGACAATCTCTCTGTAGGTCTTGATGCTTTTCCTCCTTTCTGACAAGTCACGGTCTCCACTCATTAGCCTCTCCACCTTCTTCCTCTCCTCCTCTTTCTTTATTAGGTCTTGAGATGCACTTCTCCTTCTGTTCTTCCAGCGGACCAGGTCCTAAAAGGAGCACGTTGAAATGTTACTACAGCTGTGTGTCCACAAAACAAATGGCCATCATTTTTATCAGTCTGCACAGCCTCCTGCATCTACAGCACCATTTTTTTTGTTTTTGTTTTTTTACAATTTAATGAAGCTATGCTTTTGTTACAGTGGTGTTAAAGAGAACTGATGATTCATGGTGCAGGTACTGTTTTTTCTGGTTTTGGTTTGTCATCAGACTTTAACAGCAGATATGTTCCATAGCAAGGGCTGCCTCTCCCTGTCTCTAAAGGCACAGCCACCATAAAAATAATGTTTTTTGTAGGATTTGTGCCAGTTTCCATTCATTTTACTTACAAGCTTGGCTTGGTTCATGCCACTTACATCCTGCCACTTATCATCTTCTTCTAGTAGGCGGTTGTGTAAATCATGCAGATGCTCGTGGCGAGCCTTGCTGTGCGGCTGCAGGATCGCCTCGTCCTCACACCTCATATCGATCATGCTCACACTTCTGAAAAGCAGGAAGGATGCACAGATGTTTGATTATTCTCATGAAGTAAGTGCATTCCGCACGGGTGCACGCCGATGGTTGCAGAACTTCAGTGGATGCTGCAGTTTTTATCTGGTTATGGAGCAGTTCAGGCCTGGGGATCTAACATATATGTAAGACTGCTTTTAAATTTAAATCACAGCCAGGATCACTTCTTAAATAAACGCATAAATAACTAAAATAAAAAATATACCCCCCACCTTCTTCCTATAAATAAGGCAGATTATGAATAAGATCTAATTTTTTTACACAAGATTTACTGTCTAGTCCAACTATGTCCTGTATAAAACATTTTTTTCCTCTTCACACAACACTGCTGCACACATTGTTTAGTAAGTTTATCCCATGCTTCTAGAGTTTTACATGTTTTGTTCAAGCGATAAATGCATACCATTTATTTGTTGCAAAGCTAAAAACCTAAAAGGTGTATTTTAATGAGCTCCTAAAATGTGCCGTTCTCCCCAAACGGTTTAAAAAAATAATAATTACTGGTAGTAATGAAATAGCTGACTTAAGTCCATGATGATATGTTGAAATTTGACATGTGTGCAGCATTTAAATCATTTCCAAAATGTATTGAAGACTGCAGCTCAGAAAAGCAATATGGTCTACTACCTCCGGAAGATATTCCAAACACTGAACTAAACACTTGTCCAGAAAATTAGATGAAGCTGTGGATCTAATGTTTGCCTAAAGTTTGAAAACAGAAAGCCAAAACAATGTCTACTACCATGGAGCAGAGCTGACTTTTTTTTTTTTTTTTCTCTGCATACAGGGACATACCTTGCATAATAATTATCAAAAACGGAATAGTGCAACTAGGCTAAACTATATTATATGTTTGGAAATGAAACAGAAATATGCAACTAAAGTGATGAGCTAAAGGGTATTTTTTGTATTCCTTTCTGTGTGCTTATTTTACTTGTAGAGACCTGGCAGAACATTATCTGACACAATACACAGAATTGTTTTTGAAAAAGTAATCCATGAGATTTTTGGAAGACAGTTGTGTTTACATTGGCATTGCAGCTGGTTAATGTGTTCTGAGTTAGCTCTGCCACATTTATTTGACACTATTATAAAAATACTGTTTGCTGACAAGGACCTCCCTCCCTCCCCCCACTGTTTTTCCAGAAAAGCCTGCCGATGTCTGAATCATTAGAAACTCCAAATTACAGAAGGAAATTCTCAAATCACATCGGCAAACATAAAATCAGAATTAACGCAAGGTTCTGAATGACTACTTATAGTAAAAATATCAAAGTGTCCACAGTTAAGTGCATTGCTACTGAAAGCATATGGTAAAGTGCTTTTATGACATGGGAAGATTGCCAAGACCACCAGGAAACACCTGACTTACACAATGGCAGACAGTCTTTATATTAAAAGAAGACATCTTATTCATATTATACCTTACAGAAAGAGAATACACTTCTACTTTGCGTAAATTACAGCCATAATGTGAGATCTAAATTTGTTGGCTTATTCGTTAAGCAGCTTAAAGAAAAGTGATGAGTTGAGCATAATATAAATGTGATGCAAGCATTTATTGTGATCTAATAACATTCATTTCTGTTGTAATATTTTTTGTCAGCTGCTTACTTTATGACAGCGAGTTAAAATAATTTGACATCACATGGATGGCAATAAGACTCCCATTGCATGTAGTTTGAGTTTTAATAAGACACACCTGAGCTTGTTACCTATACACTGTGGCTAATCAAGCTTGTATTACAATCTGGAATGGGTGACACTGCTATGCATTCCTACATCATATCGCTGTTTACAATAGAGACGAGCAGCGACTGACAGAGTAGAGGTGTAGGGGGAATATAGTTATGTAGTATAAGATCACCTTGCAGCCCTCACTGGAAGGAGTGTGGATAAATAACTGCAAAAAGAAAACATTTAAAAACAAAATAATTCAATTAAAAAAGGAAGCCACAAAGCCATGCACTTTTGTTACAGAGTACTATACACGTTAGCAGCCCAAGAATCAACGCTTGCTCTGACATCAGGCCGTCATGTTTTTAGTCCATTCCTGTCGGTTGTTCACTGTTAAAAAGCAAAAAAGGCATTAGTGCTGGTGATAAAGCTGCCTAGACGGTCCTCATATAGCAAAGGTATTAGAAAAACTGAAAGAGCTCCTTGGAAGTGTATCACAAGGGTGAAAATTAATTTAAAAATTAAAATGTTGCTGTTGTTTTCACAGGTTTCCATCCTGTTTCATTTTCCTTTTGCTGAGGGATATTGCTTTTCCCTTCTGGTGAGTAAGTTGGACTGTTAAACCTAAAAAGCAGACTGCTCCTGCAGTCTAGGAAAAATAACTCAACGCTACACAGCAGGCTAGTGTACCTGCCCTGGTCTTGGGTATGATAGAATATAATGTGGTAGCGTTGTCTTATTGCAAAGTTACTTCACGCTAATAATGCCAAGCTTTAACTCTCTATTAATACTGCTTTTATTTTCCCAGGCATGTGATTCATAGAACCTTTTATTTACATCAATATAGCAAAAAAGAAAAAATAGAGGACGCACTAGGTCTACATTTTAGGGATGTGGTAATATGATTTTCCACTGTATAGATCATTTAAAGAGATCCCTGTAACAGCTCATCGATTACAGATTTGCTAAAGTCACTTGTGAGATGAGCGGATCCAGGCTCCTGTGCACATGTGTCAATAGCACAGTTAATTATTCCTACAGTTCGTTCTGAGATAGGGTTCTGTTACTTTGGGTTCATGAATATATTCAAGTAGAACCACACAACCATTTTTTTTTATTTTTTATTTTTTTAAACCTCAATATCGTCAAGCCCGCAGTAGAATGTTCTATTTACCCTTCTAGACAGAAACATGTTTATTTTCACCTTCCTTTTGTTTTATGACACGTTTTTATAGGATGCTGAAGCTAACAACCATAGCAAATGGCAGCAGAAAGGCCCAGCCACATGCACGGGTTGCTGTGTAGTTAGTGCAGGTGAATGGACGTGATGCACACACACATGCAGTTTCATTAGTTCTCAAAGCCATTCATTAAAAATAAAAAAAAAATTATGACTTACTCTGCATCATCAGACACAGAAGCTGTGTGGCTGTATCTACAAAACCAACAAATACAGAGAAAAAGATGTTTACAAAACTGAAGAAAAAAAACACATTGACGTAATCACATGTTCAAGCAAGCACTGTAGTTGTAACTCCAAACTTAAGAAATCCTTAAGAAAAACAGATTCATCAAAAAATACTGAAGCAGACAAACTGTTGGACTAAAAACATACAATGTGCAATTCTGACCACTGGTCAAATGTATTCAAGTATAGGCGAGGTATAAATGCTGTATTTATGCAACATGAAAAAGCCTTACAGAAATAGTAATGCTTTCATTCTTGCATGCATCTTAATAGTACACTGTAATTACTAAAAGGTTGTATGGAGTCAAATTAGATATGAACATAAATAAGTATTAGGTTGAAGTCATGCATAAACTAATTTGATATTTTTTAAATACACTGAGAAGTAATTTTAACTTGTTTAATATGGTTCCCTAAAACCAAAGCGAGGCCCACATACACATAGCTGTTTATATATCAGGTGCTATAGTTTGCTGTAGCTTCACTCCAGTTATTGAACATATTTAAAGGAAATAAATAAAAAGAGTATGTTTAGCCTGTAGCTCACAAACATTCTCAGAAAAAATGTACATAAAAATAGGGGGGGAGTTTGGTGTTGAGAAGTCTTTGCCTCACTGATAACTGACATTTATCTAAAACTGAATTTTTTTTATAAAATAAATATAAACCTAAACAATTATGGTAAAATGTGGTCGATAAACAGACAGCTGTGCAAAGTAATGTGTTATCTTGCCTAACAAACATAATGCAAAAACTTGTCTCTTCCACTTGAAACCCTAATTATTACCATGTAAGCAGAGTTGTGTCAAGCTACAAACGTGCGTGTTACTGATTACCCCCTTAAGAAAAAAAAAAACACTAGCAGCAAACCACAACCATAACTTTGTATATAACCTACAAAATCCACCTGCAAATAGCAACTTTATTCGAATCAATTATTTTACCAGGAAACAATCTGAGATGTCATATCTAATTTAAATGGGTGCCCTGGGAGTCAGACAGGCACTCATACCACAGTGGATGCATTCACAAGCTGGCGGAAACGAGAACAAGCACAAGAATGCAGACACTGTAACTTTGTAGAAGCGCCTCATGACTCATGAGTAGATGCCGAACTGATTTTAAAAGGCTCTTTGGAGTAATATGACTGCGAGTACTTGTTTTATTTCAGGGGCTTCTATTTTAGATGCAACAGTTTCTAAAAGGAGGAAGTGCTGCAGACAAACCTAGTGTCAAAGTGCTTCAGCAGGTTTTGGCACTGCTGTAAGGATTTTTATAGTGATCACAAAACATGACTGTGTCATTGAAAGTAAATACAGTATTCCGGAAAACACATCCTCTGGCTGTTGTTACCTATATATACAATTTTAAAAATAGGCAAGTTATGCCGTATTAGAATGCATAAGCAGCTCACATTGGTGGGAGATCGTCATCTAACCAAGATGGCCTCCTCCTTGGTTTGCCATCTCTGCTGGCCTCGCTCGGCCAAGCCTGCCGAGAGGCTGGGACTGGGAGGAACTGACTGGCAGCAGTTGCTCTCTGTCTGTGAATGGCCAGAGCACGACGGGTCATCATGTCATCTTTTTCCAAATCTGGAAAGCTCTCTTTCGCCACCTCTTCCTCCTGCTCCTCTTTCTCCATCTCCCGTTTGCTCAGCTGAAGACATTTTCTGGTTGTCTGAGGACACTCCTTGGTAGTAACAGTGACTGTTGTCAAGACAACTGGTGTCGCCTGTCTGTACTGATCCACCGGGCTCGATAAGGCAGAGCTACTGCTGAGAGAATTATCCAGTTATACCAAGAAAACATGCGAAGAAGAACAAAAAAGCCATTCAGTATAAGTTAGTATGTTTCAACTGAGTGGTTAATTTTTTCCAGCTTGCTCAAGATAATTCTTAAGGACAATTTATTTTTTTTATTTTGACGTTATAGGTGACATTCATGACACCTTTGTCATCTTAGCAGGTTCAATATTCTTTGGCAATAAATAAATAAATACATAAAATGTTTGTTCAAAACAGCAATGTGTAGCGGGAATACTAGTTTTTCCCAAGTCCAATACAACAAAAAAGATCATCAAAAATAAACAAATAGAGAGTTTTCATGCACCAAAAAGTTCCAATTAGATTACCCTTAACATTGTGATTATTTTTTTTAATTTAGCTCTTGTCATTCATCCACCCGCTTTAACAAAACAAGAAAAAAAGCCAGCAAGGACGACTACTGAGGGACAAACAATCCGAAGCAATGCAGGAGTGTTGCTGACAACAAGGCCTTGTCTTCTGACCTTTTTTGTCTCCTGTTCTGAGCTCTCCCAGTGGATCCCCAGAGGGTGTCAGGGACCGGGAGAAAGGAAGGGGCTGATAAAGTAAGACCGGGTCCCCTTTGGAAGAGGCCAGTCCTGCAAGCCAGCATGGCATGTTTCTCCAGGTCTGGGAGCTTCCCCTCTCCTTCCTCTCCCATCACTATCCTCATAGTGATCATAGAGTCGGACGACTGTCCTCCAGAGACTTTTATACACTATCAGCGATACAGTTCTTTGCTGGCATTCCAATCCACGTGACCATATAGTACTGCTATTAAACACAATGTTTTTCACTTTCATTGAAAATGTGTATTAATTATAAAATCACCTGTAATAATGATTTTGAACAGCACTTAAATTAACTGGCAATATTACTTTGGAGCAGCACACATACAGGTGATACAGTACATTTTTCAATGTGGGCGGTTTCTCCAGTCTCCCAAGGCAAAAGGGATAAATGCCTACAACTCACAGTGGATGCATTGTTTGTTTTAACTTCAAGTGATCGTGTTATTAATTTATTTATTCTCTCTTTCCCACCAATACAGGTCCAGTATCAAAAGAACAGTTCCGTATAGGACATTCACAGACATACCAGGGAAAAGGTATGCACTACAGTGTAACAGCAGTACACCATGTTAGCACCTTGCACTATAGGGTGTGCGGTCACAGAACGTTAATTGGTCCTCTAATGTGACAACAACAGCGCCAATGATACGTGGTTCCAACATTTCCACGCTGTACAGAAAAACAGGATAAGCAGATCTTGACACATTTAGGACTGTTCCACCAGAGGCAAAATAAATCATGCACTCCAAGTTACATATCCTCTCAACTAAATTAAAAAAGACACAGATATGTAAACAACAACTCAGCAATACACATTTCATTACAACGTGCATGACATCTAGTTATGAAACCGCAGCCATAGTTCCTAGTGGGTGACCAATTTTCGACTGATTAACCGACACAGGGTTAATTCCAACACAGGGTTAATTAAAAAATAAATAAATAAATAAATAAATAAATAAATTAAAAAAAACACTGAAATCCATTTCACACATGTTAGGACCAAGCATTAGCCTTTAGTAGTGGGAAGCTAAAGGAAGCAGCAGTTCACGTCAATATGGAGTCATCCTCTGACCTCTGCCTTGTCCTCTCCTCTTTTAGAGTCCCTTTGGTGCCCTCTTTCTTTGGCTGCAAGGACGCAGGCATAGGAAGGAACTTGTTAAAAGAGGGGCTGCTGCTTGTTTTCTGGAAGGCCCCAGTTCTGCGGGCCAACATGTCATCTTTCTTGGGATCGGGCTGCTTCTCCTCCTGTCCCCCGACCTCACTGTCAGCTTGAGTCCCGGCAGGCCATTGTGTCCCCTCTTCTCTAGTTTGAATACGGACTGCTCGTACAAATGAAGGGCTTCCGGGGCAACACTGGGCTGTGAATGACTGTTTAGACTCACTTCAAGCATGACACATCAGACAGGAGAGAGGGAGGCAAGGAAAGAATGAGACAGTAATATAAGGCAGAATGAAGTGGAAACAAGACATGCAAAAACAGAAAAGCAACCAACAAGTCACCCATGTTAATATGCCAGGCCCACTGGCAAAGTCAACAAATTGAGCTTTAGATTCTATGCTAGGGGAACACAATGCTTCTCCACATCCTGTATTTGACAAAATGCCGAGAAACAAATCGCCCATTTCAAAAACGGCACAGCTCATTCCTGAATCATATTTACAAAGCCTTTTGTTAGTCCCGATCACAATTAAGAGAACCCACATCTGTGTTTTGCTGTATTACAGTATGTTTTCATACAAAGTTGATTATGAGGTGACCTGTTGCAACTTGGTACATATTTAGCTGTTTCCTCCCCCACCCCCATGCACAAATAATATGGAGAAGCACCAAATTCTGTTTAAACACTCCAAATTTAAAGCAGCACCAGTCCTCGCAGCCCTGTTGCAGTGCCACTGCGTACCTGGCAACCTGTTCAATGTGCTGAATGCTACAGCTGGCAGCCGGAGTCGCCCCTGCAGCAGCCGGAACAAGACATCTGTTGACTTCAGCTTCATTGCTGCTCCCATCTCCTGCCGGTTCACTCTCCGAATCAGCCTTGGCAATGCTGAGCTTCTCCCAGCATTTCTGATCTATCTCTGGCACCGGGCCAAAATGTATAAAACGTTGTTTGCTGCCCAGAGCTTTGTTTGCTTTGGCCCTGCGGCTGGCTATATCGTCCAGAGCGGCAGTCTCTGCCCCTATCGCAGGCAGGCCCTTGTCTGTGTAAGCCTGGCAATAGATCTTTGAGGTTTCCTCACTGGACCAATAGTGTTAGTAAATAAAAGAAGCAAAAGGAAAGTAGGTCAGAGAAACTTCACTGGGAAAAGATACAGGAACAAAAGTGAGACACAGAAAAATGGCTCCTGAAAAACAACTTTTGTTGAATCCATGCTTAAGCAGGACAAAGACAACTATTTCCTTTTTTTATTTTGACGTTATAGTAATTAACCATTTCATATATAAGTAGAAAAGGTTTAACATGAAAGAGCCTATTTTCTTTTTTTTTTGCATAGAAAAGGAAAGGTTCTCTTAATCCTGTCTGCTGGCATTAATGTCATGGGTCTGCATACAGTAACTCAACTGTTGTACTGACTGCCAGATGTCATCCATACTTGTGAGACAGCACATGTTCTTTCACATAGTACAATATGAATGGTATCTGACCACCAATAAACTGTGAACAGAAATAACCTGTGCATACATGAAATGTCATTGAATGTTTAATAGCAAACAATCATATATCTACGTTAAATTACGATACATTCATGTTTATGAATTTTGCATTTACATTAAATTACGATACATTCATGTTTATGAATTTTACATTCATTACCATTAGACAAGTACTAATCTTCATTTATATTCTATTCATACTATACAAACATTTTGGATTCTCAATTTCTTATAGATTACAAATATTTAAAAAATGCCACTAGAAAGGCTCTATACTCCCCTTGGTTGCTTGCTCACAAATTCAAATGTGCTACATGCTGGTCTAGGAACAACAGCCAATGTGGTAAAAGATTAAATTATCATCTTTAAGTGGTGCTAACAGAAGGCTCTGTTAGGCCTCTAACTGCTCTAGAGCAAACTGATTGGCAGGACTGGGTTCAGCTTTGCTGCACAGCCTAATGTCTGCAATATCAGACCATTAACCGTTTGTCAGAAACAAAGCGCAATAAAAAGTAATAAATGGTACTATAAACTGAAAACACTTTTCTTTACAGTATCAACTGAGAAAGGAGAGATATCTAATCTGCTCGATGCATTTAAATATATTTAAAATGTTCCCTGATCTGGTTTTCACTCTATCCTCTACATGAAAAACAACTTCAAGGAAACAAAGAAGGTAAGCCTCTGATAAAACTGCTATATATCTATATCTATATCTATATCTATATATATATATATATATATATATATATATATATATATTAGATAGATCTTTTAACACCATGGCTAGAAAATCCGGAACCAGGTACCCGCTGTGAAAAATACCCGGACTATATAGTACTTAAATATAGTACATATTTAAGTACTGTATAGTAAACATACATTTAGTCCCTTGAGATCTGTTGACCTGTGTAGCCTTTTTACGTACTGGAAAACACAACAACAACAACACCGTCTTAGTTTGAATACAGTTATTCATGTTAAATGTGTTTCATGCTGTGTGATTCTTTGCGACATCTATTGGCCATATTCCGCTGCTGCTGTTGTTGTTTTAAAACATGGCATCCAGCAAAGCAGCATTGTGTGGAAATTCTTTACCAAAGCAGGAGAAAACATACATTTGCAAACTCTGCCAAGGAAATATTTCATTCAAAGGAGATAGCACTAGCACACTTACTTAATGTGCTTCACAAATATTTTTTATTTAACCTCAATTAACAAATTAGGTAAGCATTTCGTAAGTGAGTAATGTTTTTCTCATACTGATTTAATTGTGTACTTTGCACCTTACGCAGTTTGAAGTGCATGCTTTTTTTATTAATCTACTTCATAAAATAAAATAAAAAACATGTTTACAGTTTTCAGTCTGTTTTCTGGGATACACCGCTCACAATACTGTATTTATTTGTTTATTGTTTTTAATAAATAAAGGCTACTTATTTTATCTTTTTGGTAAGAAACTATATTTGTGCAGTAACTGTAGAAAAAGCATTCCCTATTGGAAGCCACACAGTTATTATTATTAATGAATCACAGAGTTATCGCTGACATAAATCCAACAGGATGCTATGTTGCTTTCTTTCCGATTTAGTGCCTGAGAAGAACAGTCGCTGCAGTTCTTATTATTGAGCTGTACTTGCCACTGTGTGTTATTGTTTACTGTAAAACATTGATATCCTGTCAGTTAAGAAAAGGCTTAATGCAAAAGCTTGTTTTAATGTTGTCTTTATTACGCCAGCCAACTGTATTGTCAGATTTTCTACATTTTCTTTAAATTCTCAAATAAATAAATTGATACCAGGGTAGTAAAAAGAGACTCCGGTCGGGTAATTTAAAACCAGACAGGTACCCGTGCCGACCTCTAATAAATAAATAGATATAAAATATTTTTTTACTGTACTTTTTTCTTCATTTATAATATGCCATCTTATCTTAATTCCATGATTTCGGGTAGAGAAGAACAACCACCTGGTGTCTGTGGACAGTTTGAGCCTCTCCCATTTTTCCACGTCAGACTGTGTAATGGAGGCCTTTACAAAGAGCTGGGTCTCTATATATGGGGCAGGCAGACAAACAACAACCACCCCCACCCCCACCACAACCACAACAACAACCACCACAACAACAACAACAACAACAACCACCACAACCACAACCACAACAGTCCAGTTAGAGGGAAATAGAAACTGAAAAACATATAGATGTGTTTGTTAGTTCAAGGACAGGATTTAAAAAAGGAGAGGGCAGGTAAGAGGTATAATTAGTTTAAAGTACTTATGGTATACCTACTGTATATGGTATTGTATTATTTTTTTCATTTCATTTTCATATCTATCTATCTATATATATATACACACAGATCTCTCTCTCTCTCTCTCTCTCTCAATAATAATAATCGAGATTTAAAAACATCGACCGAGGGAGCTTCCCTTGCAGTACTGGGCAGCTCATTCCATAATTTCAGTGCAATATAGCAGAAGCATCTGCCACATGAGTTTTTTTTTCTGAATGATGGGTATAGAAAAGTAACCTGGCATCCTCACATCGGAGTGACCGATTGGGGACGTATGGTGTTAAAAGATCTTTAAGGTAAGGTGGAGCAAGGCCATTTAGAGCCTTATAGGTTAATAACAACACCTTAAAATGTATCCTAAAATCAGACAGGAAGCCAGTATGGAGATGCCAGCACAGGAGTGATATGAGCTTGTCTCTTAGTCCCAGTTAAAACTCTTGCAGCAGCATTTTGTACAAGCTGCAGACGAGATATCACATTGCTACCAATACCATTTAAAAGACCATTACAATAATCAACTCTTGACGATATAAAAGCATGCATCAAAATCGCTCAGCATCCTGTCTTGAAAAAATACCTCTCAAATCTGGCAATGTTTCTTAAATGAAAAAAAGAAATGTTTAGAATGTTTTAAACGTGTGCCTCAATTGAGAGGTCGGAGTCAAAAATGACACCTACGTTTTTTATTTCTGTTCTAAAATCTGTACAAAGACCATCAAGTACAAAACCAGACGTGTATATTCTGGAGGTCCCAATATCAGTTCTGTTTTGTCTGAATTTAGCATTACAAAGTTTTACATCTAATTTTTGATGTCAGCAAGACAGGTATTCAAAATATTAGCAGCAGACCCATCACCCTGCTTGAGGGACAGGTAAAGCTGAGTATCATCAGTGTAACAGTGAAAATTAACTCCATGTCTATGAATAATATTACCCAAGGGTAGCATATAAAGAGAAAACAGAATTGGGCCAAGAATTGAACCCTGGGGGACCCCACATGTAACCTTTGATAAAAAAAAGAGGTCTCCTCAATTTTAACAAACTGAAACCTGTTAGAGAAAAAGGACAGGAAACAGGACAGGACAGTACCCGACAGTCCCACCATATTTTCAAGGCGATCAATTAAAACAGAGTGATCAATGGTGTCAAAAGCTACACTTAAATCCAGTAAAAACACAAACCGAAGGCAAGCCCAAGTCAGAGGACCACAACACATACATTTACCACTTGAATAAAACACACAGGCTGCAGTACAGCTCTCTTTTTCACTCAACTTTCCGTCATTTATAATCCCTGGCTTGGTTCAAACCTGTGCCCAATGTAGAGTAGAAGTGTGGGCATGCTATTAACAGTCACATTTCCCCAATAACATTAATGAGTAATAACCCTTAACTGCATGGGTCCAGCTATAATTTATCTAGACCCATGCAGCTTTTAAATAAAATTGTGACATCAAAAAAATATGAAAATTTATGCTGCACCTGGTCACTCCTTGTTGTCTATCCAGTGGGCTTCTTGTAACGAGGTGGGTAGCTTTCTTGATGTTCTCCCATTTTTCCTCATCTCTCTGTGAGCACGGCATTGGCAAAAATGTGTTATGTGGAACTTTGGGTTTGAACTGGTTCATTCTGGCTTTCCTGGAGGCCAGGTCATCCTTCTCAATGTCCGGCAGTCTCTGCTCCTGCTCTTTGTCCTCTGAGTCGGACTCCCCCTCCTGCTGGCACTTTAGAAAGTCGTTATCTCGACGGAGGATTATATCCGGAGGGGCGGGCTGGCTTTCTTCACTGTCTGGCCTTGGGCGGACACGCAGAGGGTTGAAAAGGTAGATTTTATTCCACACTGGGCCCAAATGTACGCACTGTACATGCTGTTAGTACAATCCCCAAGAAAAGAAAACTAAGCTGTAAGGTCGGAGCCACTCAACCTCACTCCAAATCAGGTTACCATGTGACAGTGCAGCAAACCACCAAGATGCACCCAGTGCGATAAGTTAAAACGCATGCTTCCAAATGTCAAATAAATTCATGTTTGTCTGGCCAAACGTCAAATCCCAGTGCCCAATGTGGTGGTGTTGGTTGTATCGAATTAATAACGCAATACATTATTGATTTTTTTTGTTAATTAAGCTATATTTATTTTTTAAGGCCTATTAAATCATGCCAAAACTGTAATGTCAAGACATAAAAACCAATCAGTGGAACTGATTGGTTTTTATTAAACTCTGTAATAACTCTGTTATTAAACTCTATTTTCCTGGTTTAAAAAATTGTCTTTGGTATTTTTTTTTTTTCAAGGTAGAAGAAAAAAAGTTTTGCTATAAATAACAGGGGCTTTAATATATATGAATGTGTAAGATGTGTGCATTTCAAAGTAAATAACTACATTACAACACAACACAAGAGCTTACAAATAAACCTAGCATACACTTAACTTGCAGCCTTGCCTGACACACATAGGCTTTTAATCTCACCATGTCAAGTTTATTTCTGGAGAAGGCTGCCTTTCTGTGCACATAGTTCTGCCAATCTTTAAATCCGCTTGACCAATACCAGTAGCAATGACTTCATAAAGAATCAGTTTACTGCTATAACATTGAGATTCTTGACTGTTAGCTGTATGTCATGTGTTAAATGAATAGGGTTTAGCTTCGTTAATTGACTGCTAGTTTACTATAGTATACAGCCTTTTTGATTACTTGTGTACTGTAGTTCACACCATCATGCACATTAAGCAACCACACAACAACAAATATGTGGGCAGATTTGTGGATCAGTTGATTTACAGCTACAATTTATTCTGTATCCAATTCCATTCATAATAGTTTATTAACTGAAAGTTTCAATTTGTTGAGGGAAACATTGACTCTTTTCACACTACCCCCCCCCCCCTCAATGTTTCCTTTCATCAATTTGAATTTTGCCCTCAGTAATGAATTAATACATCACTTCAAAAAACAATGGATGATGCTTCAATAAAGCGTTGCCACAATATTGCACCTTGTTAACATGAAACTCGATGTAACAAAGGACAACATCTGAAAGGAGAAAATATGATTTTTTTTTTTTTAAGCACAAACTATAATGTACTAAGCAGCCACATCAACTGCAACACCACCACACCAAGTTCAAGCGGTTATTAGGGCACCTCAGAATGATTCAGCTAACCTGCTGTAGCGCACTGATGTTGGCAAGACCCTGACGGCAGCCTTCTCAAGTCTTTGCAGCCTTTTCACTTCCTCCTCATCCTTTCCCTCCCACTTGTGCGGTAGGCTTTCCTTCGGCCTATCAGTTTGGGAATGGCCTCTTCCGATTTCTTGATACTGAACATTATCTACCCGAGACTTCGCTGCTCTGTGGCCGGCCTCTTGCTCTGCACGTGCCATGCCATCGTCTTCATAGCAAACAGAAGTTTCACAGTATTCTTCTTCTATTGTTTCAGGGTGGCTATTAAGTTATACAATACAGTTTACATGGCAGTCACTAGCTCAATAATAACAAAAAAAACATCTTAGCACAGACATGGATGCAATAAAAAAAATATATAGATAGTTTGGGCTGCAAGTATAGAAAAAGTATAGACTGGATTGGGCCCTTTTCAAGTTAACAAAATGGGGCTTGTGTAGCTGCACTTTCACAGCTGAGTCAAGCCCAGAGACTGATCAATAATAAAAGGAAACTACCAGGTCATTATTAAAATGAGTTTTCATCTAGTTCTCATCCATATGTCAGCAAATCAGTCCCAAATAACTGCACAGTGAAAACAAACCAGAGAGATAGCTCAATTACTATGTATCCCCTGCAGCTAGAATTATTAAAGTGAGTATATCCAATATCTTATATAAATGTGTCAAACCTGCTTGGAATTGCTGCTGGTAAGGCAGTTTTTCTTTTCTGATATTAGATTTAAGACTGACCCCTGTTGTCAATGAAAAGAATAAATGAAACATTAAACAATTATTCTTTTCTTCCTTTAGTTTCTGAATGTCCGGATAATTAAATTGTATAATAAAATCTCACTTCAATGCAACAATTGAGAGAAAAAGCAGGGAGAGGCTTTTAATTCAATCTATAAACTCATAACAAATTCTTAAGGGCTATAGAGAGAAAAAAGAATGGGTATGAATGTCATCATTTGTTCTCCCTTTATTTTTCTTTCTATCAAACCATTTCTCAAAATCACATTGACTTCAATAACTACAGCAACTAAAGTTTAAATGGTTAAAATTCCCTACTCTGGAGACCAGATGTATGGTATGGCACAGCAATAAGCAGCAGTCACCAGAAAATATCTATCATCTCTTTCCACTGCCTTTATGATCCCCCTGAAAGGCACTGGACAACATTAAAGTGTTAAGGATCATTGCTGTGTACAAAGAACAGGAAACGTGTCCCTTGATAATCTCTGTAGCAAACTGAATATTTATACCAGCAATGCATGTCGTAGGTTCATATGTATGCATGTGTTCTAGAAGGCACATATTTGCACATCTTGAAATTAAATCGAAGGGTTATTACCTGAATGGCCGCTCGCCCCCGATGGGTGAAGTGGCGGTGCTCCAGCTCTTGCGGTACTCCTGGCGTTCTGCCGCCTTCTTGCGCAGAGGTGTGGGGACGTAGGCCGTGAGGTTGCTCTTGTTGGGCAGGTACTGATTGAAAGGCATTGCTGATCTGGGCTCGTTGTAAGATGTCCTCCGGGCCAGCATGTCATCTTTCCTCATGTCTGGCATCCTCCTGTGTGGCATGTCCGATTCAGAGTCACTACCGCGACCTGTCCACAGAGAGAAACACAGGACTCCAGAGAGTTAAACCAGACCGATTCAGAGTCACTACTGCGACCTGTCCACAGAGAGAAACACAGGACTCCAGAGAGTTAACACAGACCGATTCAGAGTCACTACTGCGACCTGTCCACAGAGAGAAACACAGGACTCCAGAGAGTTAAACCAGACCGATTCAGAGTCACTACTGCGACCTGTCCACAGAGAGAAACACAGGACTCCAGAGAGTTAAACCACACCGATTCAGAGTCACTACCGCGACCTGTCCACAGAGAGAAACACAGGACTCCAGAGAGTTAAACCAGACCGATTCAGAGTCACTACTGCGACCTGTCCACAGAGAGAAACACAGGACTCCAGAGAGTTAACACAGACCGATTCAGAGTCACTACTGCGACCTGTCCACAGAGAGAAACACAGGACTCCAGAGAGTTAAACCAGACCGATTCAGAGTCACTACTGCGACCTGTCCACAGAGAGAAACACAGGACTCCAGAGAGTTAAACCACACCGATTCAGAGTCACTACTGCGACCTGTCCACAGAGAGAAACACAGGACTCCAGAGAGTTAAACCACACCGATTCAGAGTCACTACTGCGACCTGTCCACAGAGAGAAACACAGGACTCCAGAGAGTTAAAGCAGACTGATTCAGTTACTATCGTGATCTGTCCACAGAGAGAACCACAGGACTCCAGAGAGTTAAAGCAGACCGATTCAGAGTCACTACTGCGACCTGTCCACAGAGAGAAACACAGGACTCCAGAGAGTTAAACCACACCGATTCAGAGTCACTACTGCGACCTGTCCACAGAGAGAAACACAGGACTCCAGAGAGTTAAAGCAGACCGATTCAGTTACTATCGTGATCTGTCCACAGAGAGAAACACAGGACTCCAGAGAGTTAAACCAGACCGATTCAGAGTCACTACTGCGACCTGTCCACAGAGAGAAACACAGGACTCCAGAGAGTTAAACCAGACCGATTCAGTTACTATCGTGATCTGTCCACAGAGAGAACCACAGGACTCCAGAGAGTTAAACCACACCGATTCAGAGTCACTACTGCGACCTGTCCACAGAGAGAAACACAGGACTCCAGAGAGTTAAACCACACCGATTCAGAGTCACTACTGCAACCTGTCCACAGAGAGAAACACAGGACTCCAGAGAGTTAAACCACACCGATTCAGTTACTATCGTGATCTGTCCACAGAGAGAACCACAGGACTCCAGAGAGTTAAAGCAGACCGATTCAGAGTCACAACCGCGACCGGTCCACAGAGAGAAACACAGGACTCCAGAGAGTTAAACCACACCGATTCAGAGTCACTACCGCGACCTGTCCACAGAGAGAAACACAGGACTCCAGAGAGTTAAACCAGACCGATTCAGAGTCACTACTGCGACCTGTCCACAGAGAGAAACACAGGACTCCAGAGAGTTAACACAGACCGATTCAGAGTCACTACTGCGACCTGTCCACAGAGAGAAACACAGGACTCCAGAGAGTTAAACCAGACCGATTCAGAGTCACTACTGCGACCTGTCCACAGAGAGAAACACAGGACTCCAGAGAGTTAAACCACACCGATTCAGAGTCACTACTGCGACCTGTCCACAGAGAGAAACACAGGACTCCAGAGAGTTAAACCACACCGATTCAGAGTCACTACTGCGACCTGTCCACAGAGAGAAACACAGGACTCCAGAGAGTTAAAGCAGACCGATTCAGTTACTATCGTGACCTGTCCACAGAGAGAAACACAGGACTCCAGAGAGTTAACACAGACCGATTCAGAGTCACTACTGCGACCTGTTCACAGAGAGAAACACAGGACTCCAGAGAGTTAACACAGACCGATTCAGAGTCACTACTGCAACCTGTCCACAGAGAGAACCACAGGACTCCAGAGAGTTAAGCAAACCCCAACCTGATTTTTTTTTTGTAATAGTAACATAACTGGTATCTGCCGGATACATGTAATTATACTAAGCTGGTTCACACATTTAAAGTAGAAATTAAACCACAGCAGCACTTGTAATATGTAGAAAGTGTATTGGTGCTTCGCAGATGTCATCATTTGTCGCAAATCCTCATCACTAAAAGTTTGCTGCCTGCCCAATTCCAGTGAAACGGCAAATAGTTAAATGGAGGAAGGTTTAAAATCCAGAAGTGGATAAGCACTGCAACACCTGATCTGAGGATGTATTTTTCAGTCATCTTCAAAAACTACATTTAGACTTAGAAATGAACGAACCATCGTATTACTTCCTGGAATTTGAACTCGCTGTGGTACTACTAACTTCAGTTGGTTAGCCAGGTATTATCAGTTTATATCCGTTACAGCACAAGGATTTTATTTTCCACGTTTAAAGCAATTTTACACCACATATAATTTGATTGTTTTCAATCAATTACACTTGGCTAACCCCAGCTGCAAAGTTCAGAATTTCTTTTCATAAAAACACATTCTCTTTTAAGATGTTTTCCAGATGTCCCGGATTTCTTTAGGATCAAGTGAAATAACTACCTGCCAAGGCTGGTTCCATGAAAAAAAAAAAAAATGATAGATTAACATCAATGATGCATATCTTCATATAACCATGAGATTAATGCTGCATCATCATACAGTATGTATAGCATCCTTTGCAGTCACAATCCTGGATAAAATCACAAGGAGAAAAAGGACTGATTTACTGTACTGTAAAATGCATTGGTCACATAATACAACTATCACATCCCACAATCAGTGGAGAGTTTAAGTTATCATAATACACAACAATCAAATTGATAAAAATTCAACATTTGTAATGCAACTGGGGATGACTGACTGAAAATACATCCAGTTTCTAAAAAAAAAAAAAGAAAAAAATACAAATATTTTATGGGTCCCTTACGGATCAACTGTGCTACTGTGTGTGCTGGACCAGCCGCTTTGCAGCACATTTAATTGAAGCTGCACAGAAATCATAAACTTAAAATTTTGCCAAGAGTCATGCCAAGTTTCTTGAATATGGAATCTTTAAAACACACACTTTTTTTGTTTTTAAATCAAAAGTTGTTTATAGTTTTCATAAGCCTTAGCTTACAGTTCAAGTTCTCATTTAATACACCAATTAATAAAGAAAACTATCTTTGTTACCGTTCTTTGTTATTGGTAAAGTAACCACGGACATTCCAGAATACTAAAAACACTAAATCCTCCATTACATGAATAATAAACTGGGTTTTTGCCATGTACATAATACATGTATTCTTTTCATCTTTGAAGAACATATGCTTGACTCTAGGTCACATCCTCTTGATTAGACACAGTTGTTAAGCATACACTGTACAAAAACAAAATGCTAGTACAAGAGATAAGGAATCTGAAAGCTGTTTGAAAAAGATTTAGCTTATTCTATTACCAGGGTATGCAGTATCTCTCCAGTCTAAAACAATGGGTTACAAGTTCATTGTTCATTTAGTGCAGTTTTTTTTCCCCTGATGAAGTTAACCGCCAGATGTTATCACAGCACATGTCTGCAATCTCCAGTTTTTCTCTATAAAACAGCTTCACTTAAAAGCATTCCCTTTAAAAAACCTGGTATAGAAAAAGGAAACCGATGCATAACTGTCAAGTACCCAGCAGATTTCTAGAGACCTCAGAAAATGAAACTACATTCAGATTACAATAAAGTAAAAGAATCGAGAGTTCTGCAGAGTAATGCTTTAGAATTATTGCATTGTAAATTAGCCGTAATATAAACTACAAATCTTACCTGATAATACTGTACATGTTTGCTATAAAACAACTGTCTTCTTTCAAAGCTGCACATGAGTGTATGGATTTATTTCAGTAGCTAGCATGTAACCCTTTAAGGGCACAATGACATTTTCCATGGTTTTGATCCACGAGAGTTACAGGTGAAGAGTAACAAAAGGCAAGATTGGATGTGAACACATCTCTTTTTACAGAGATCAGCCAAATGTCTTTGAACCTGATCATATGGTCTTATCATAACTAAGATTGTTCAAAACCTTAACTATTTAAAATCTTCCCAAGAACAGTAAACCAATAATGCTCTTTCAATTAAACACAGGTCTGGAAAGTGCTTATCTACCCAACTTTTGATCAAAGAAAGACTGTTGACAGCTTATCATACTCTCCCTGCTGGATGCCTGCGAAGCGAGTGCTAAATGTAGTTGTGCATTATAGTGTAGGCATGTTACTATGATCTCATGCACTAGGGAATCAAGGTAAAGTAGCCTTGCATCAGAGGTAGCGTTTCAGGAGACTGACTTATAATGAAAGCAGTGTGTTAGGACAAGGGCTGGTGCACTGGTTTGTGTTTCATTTCAGGCAGTCGCTTTAAATTCTAATTAATCCAGTAAGGTTTATAAAAATCAAATGTCTGCATTGTTTTCTGACATTTGGCTCCACACTGAAATGCTTAATGGAGGCACAAATATATTTAATATATTTTATCTATATTTAATTCTTTTTAGGTCTGCAGAAAATGTACTGGTCAGGTTTCTTGGTTTTTTTTGCAATATAATTTTGTAGTATCTTGGATTACATGATGTTAAAAAAAAGAAAAAATAGGTTTTTTTTTTGGTTTTTTTGTCTCAATCCTAAAAATGAGTATTAAAAAGAGCATGTTCTCATCACTGAATCAATTATTATTTTGGGGAACCGGGAAACAAAAAAGGTTGGGGATTGATTTTATACATGTCAAGGGTTCACCTCTATTGAAGCACCACAACAAAAACAAAATATAAAAAGACCTTTTATACCAAAACAAGACAACTGACTATTATGGAAGGGAGTGTGAATATAATCGCTAAAACCATGGCATTTCTTTAATAGTGGTGACTGATTTCCTTGGTATTTCCTTACCATTTCCTTTTTTCTATTACAGGGAGTACTGTGTGTTGTGCAGTTGTAAGAGAATTTGAGAAGCTTATTTCTTTCTTTCTTTACTTTTATTACTAATGATGGTTTGAATTAACAATGTAGAATTACTAACAAAAAATATATAGTTAAGCTTAACAGTTAATAAGAAAATACTGTAAGTAGAAGTTGCCTGGAGTTGATAAACAACTAAAAACAGATGTCTCAGATAACGGGAAAGTACTGAGAACGAACAGTTTGCGAAGGTTGATGTGACAGTTTGTGGGGCGTATACTGATGTTGTTTTGCATGCATGTATAAAAATGTTGTGTGAACTGTCTGCTGCGTTAGAGAATTTTGAAGTTCTCTCCAGCACTGTAACCTCGCTCTTGTGTGATTACAATAAAAGCAACCTCTGGTTTTGAAACTGGAACTTGGTGTGTGACATATCTCTATTCTTACAGATGGTGCCGAAGCCGTGGGACCTTACCTTTAACTGATACATATCCAAACAGAACACATCGAAGGGACTACCTTCGTGTTGGGGGACGCTGTGGCTACCCGCGTATCCTGACACGACACTGGGAGACGCCATGGGGGACTTCCTTAGCCTGTGGCAAGTGATCCAACAGGGTAGGACCGTTTTGAACTATTGATTCATTATCGGGGGCGTGTGCACACATGCTGTAGGATAACATTGTAAGAGGATTGGAGTGTGTCAGTCTATGTAAGTGTTCGGAACCAGTACCTTTAGATACTTATACTTTTGTTTTCGTGAGAACTAGTGATATGCCTAAGAGCACACCTAAAAAGAAAGTTACCCTGTCCTTACAGGTAGACAGGGAATATGGTGCTTGTAGTGCACCAAATGTTACAAACATTAAATCCCATGTTGGCCGAGATTGTGTGGCAAGTGCGAGGGGTGTGGGCCAAGTCTAAACAGGACTGTGGTCTAGTGAGTGGGGGGCTCATTAATGTTGAGGGAGACCCGAATAAAGCACAAAAGCAATACCCGGTTAAACCAGAGGTGGTGGCTGCGGTAGAGGCTATTGTAAAAGAGCTGGAAGCTCAAGGTGTGGTGAGACATAACTCGGCCACAAACTCGCCAGTGTGGCCCGTGAGAAAGCCTGACGGGTCATGGCAGTTGACCATTGATTATCAGCAGTTGAATAAAGTAATACCTAAAATGACGTCTCTAGTATCAGATCCCCACAAAATTGTTGATTAAATTGTTGAAGCTAGGGTGTTTTCTGTGTGGGCAGAGAGGGGAATGGAAACGGCATCTGGACAGCCGCTGAAACATCAGCAAACACTTAAGGATATTTGGAACAAAATTCTAATACATAAAAATCTTAAAACATCACTCTCAGTTGTCAAGGTTAAAAGGACACCAGAGCATTAACCCAAACTGGGAAGAAAGCCACAACGCTGTGGTTGACTTGCTCGCTAAGCGAGCAGCCACAGAGGGGGTGTTAGACACAAAAGCAGAAACAAACACAGACAACGCTGTAAAATGTTTATCTCGGTAGCAACAATAGTGGCATCCGCTAAAACAGACACACTGCAGAAGCTACAAATAACGTTGTGGCAGCCAGATGGAGAACTAAAACAAAACACAAATGTCACAGTACAGTAGGGATTGGTGATGCATGGGGACCAATGGGTCACACCGCAGCCGTTACAGAAAAAAAGTGATGCAGATGTATCACGAGGTCGGTCATAGTGGTGCTGAGACGACCACTGCGTTGGTGCAACTCCACTTTTGGTGGCAAGGTATGAAGAATGATATTTAACAGTAATGTAGTGAATGCATTGTATGCACAAGTGTAAATACCGGTAAAGGAGGTAAAGGTAAGATAGCTAGACCAGAATCCCCCAAGGGACCCTGGGAGCACATCCAAAATGACTACTGGACCATTGCCAATGGCAAAAGGAGAACTGCAATATTTACTAGTAATCATAGACAGGTTTAGTAAATGGGTAGAAGTATTTCCGACAAAGACTAATGACGCATTGACAGTAGCACGACTGCTATGGACCAAACTGTTGCCCACATTTTACAGGTAAAATTATGAAACACCTGTGCCAAATAACTGGAATGCCGCAGCGTTTTCATATTCCCCATCATCCCCGAGCTCCGGGATGGTGGAACGTATGAATCGCACGCTGAAAGAATCCATCACAAAAATGCTACTACAGAACAGCAAATATTGGCCAGAACAATTGCCAGTGGTTCTGATGAAATTAAGAGCCACACCCTCAAAAGCAACTGGGATCAGTCCATACACAATAATGGCTGGTAGGGTGATGCGATTACTAATGGACCTAGTAGGGTGTCCACCAATTGGACAAATGACAAAATTAACACAATAACAGTTCATGAAGGCCATGAGTGAACAGTTATAGGTTTTAAAACAAGATGCAATACTGCAACAGACAGTCAGACTTAAATAATGATAAACAATGGGAAAAGCATAACACTGAAGCTAAGTTTGAAATCAGTGAAGTTATGATTAAAAAACTTCGCAAAAAGCTCAGCTTTTGGACCACGATGGATGGACCCATATACAGTGATTGAAGTAATGGGACCGTGAATTCGGGTAAAAAGCAGGAAACAGGCATTAACTTGGTACCCTGTCTCACAGGCCAAGCGGTATGGACTAGCAAAAGTAAGAGTGGCTGGTATACAGCTGCCATTTAAAAACCTGAAAATAAGAGACATAACTGGTAACTAATTGTACTACATTTGTTCTTTGGCAGAAGCACCAGATCCAGAAGACATGAAAATAAACACATGATGACAACGCTATGGCTATGGTTTAGCTGGACCATAGTGATAGTAGCAGCCAGATGGGACCCTACGACCACCCCAATTACACAAACTGGGTGCATAAAGAAAGGACAATATGTGAAGCTAGCTGTAACAATAACATATCTTCTAGGATATTTTTAGGATACAAATACATGGATTGTATTATGATAACGTAACAATGGCATGGCCCCCACGAGAACCATCATATGGGTACATAAAGACAGCAACATTTTTGATTCCAGGGAGAGGGATACTAGTAACTGTCAAAAGGTGGTAACCCTAACAGGTTCAAATCACGGAAAGTGGTCCGGAATGGCATTTGGTAGAAATGGCTCACAATATGCAAGATACGATTATAAATATAACCTGACCACATGGGCAAACGAGGAAAAGCAGGCATGGGTATGGCAAAAAGAACTAGTAGAAAACTGCACATTAATACAATGTTCCGTACCACGTGAATCAATCAATCTTTATTTTATATAGCACCTTTCATAGTGGACCACCATCACAAAGCACTTTACAAGACAGATAACCTTGTAGATGTATGGTCACATAACTGCACATATAAAGAGGTGTTAAAAAATATAACGTTAACAACCTGTAATGACACCAAGCCTGATAGTTGTCCACCAACAAGACCACTCCCTGAAATGGGGATAGTTCTTGGCCCAGAAAAGAAAATAGTGCTTAATGCTAATTTAATGGTAATATAACAATATAACCTAACAAATGTAACAGCAATGTTTAATGAACATTGTAAGTCTTCCTCAAAAGTGGGAATGTGGTGACAGAAGAAATTACAAGCTATTATATGAGAATATAAAATCCTGACGCGCAGCAGGTACAGTATCAAGAAGCACCCCCAACTGGTAAACCCAAAAGTCAGGAGGGGACCTTTTGATGATATAGCAGGCTGGTTTGGGGCAGGTAACTCAGTTTTGAACTAAGCTGATATAGCTGAGCTGGGGTATTTAATGGCAGACATTGCCCATAGAGCAGGCAAAGGAATGCAACACTAAGATTCAGGAGTGTTATACTAACCAAGCTGTGACTCTACAGGGAAATGCAATAATGGCTGTACTATGAGGAGCACAGGAGGGGTTATATAACCTGAGTGAAAGGATTGGTTGTAAATTGTTTGCCAGAGATTTAATAATAGAAATACAATCAGAGATAATGGACATACGACTGGGGGAGGTACTGCGTAAAGCGCACGAAGAATTACAACAGCTAGCACTGTACCATGGTACTGCTGAACATGTGGTGGGGGCCCTAAAAGTAAGGGCACAAGAAAATGGGAAAGAATACCAAGGGGGCATTGGATTTGCCCTAGTTTCATATCTGACCCCTAGTAATGTAAATGAGGAAGCTCTGAAAATCAGACCAATTGGTAAAGTCCACAATCAAACAAACATTGTGTGGACCGCGGCAAACAATAGACCACAATGACACTCAGGTAGTCCATCACTCCTGTTGTTATGAGACACAATCCCATGTGGTTTGTACATGGAGTACCATTACAAAATTGCATGCAAATATATCCAATGAAATGGAGATATACCCACTAGAGCACACAGAACGCGTAGTTCAGGTGGGACAATATCATTGGTGCATAATATCTAATCATACCACTATGTTATATGACGACACCCTAGAATGCCAAGTGTCCCAAGGGTTCTGCTTTGCTCCAACACATACAGCATGACTAGGTAATATATACACACCGGCACCCGTCAGTCTAGACTTCCCGATAACAGCCTGGTAGAATGAAACGTATGAGGAACCAGAGAAAATCACACTTGCAAAAATGCATATACAAGTAAGGTAGCTATTGAGCAAAGCATCAATGAAAATAGACAAAAAGAGAGGTCAAATTGGCTCAGAAAGAGGCCACTGTTTTAAATAATATGCAAGGTTTGGTGGTGTGACAGCTTCATCTTGGTGGACATATGTTTTATTGATATTTTGATACTAACTTCTTTGATATCATTATGGAACTATGTACAGTGCTTCTGGTGGCATAAGTTGAAGAAAATTGCTGCCTACACACAGTACACTGAGAGAGACGACGACGAGGAAGAAAAGGAGAATGATAAACAACCAGTGTGGTGTTAATGTACAAAGTACCATACCACCAAAGGGGGGCTGCAAGAGAGAATTTGAGAAGTTTACTTCTTTCTTTCATTACTTTTATTACTAATGATGGTTTGAATTAATGTATAATTACTAACAAAATGTAGTTAAGCTTAACAGTTAATATGAGTATGCATGTTAGATTAAGAAAATACTGTAAGCAGAAGTCGCCTGGAGTTGATAAACAGCTAAAAAACAGATGTCTCAAGAGAGAACAGACTGCAAGAAGTGGGTGGAGGCTAGCAGATAACGGGAAAGTTCTGAGAACAAACAGTTTGTGAAGGTTGATGAGACAGTTTGTGGGGCGTATACTGATGTTGTTTTGCATGCATGTATAAAAATGTTGTGTGAACTCTGCTGTGTTAGATGATTTTGAAGTTCTCTCCAATGCTGTAACCTCGCTCTTGTGTGATTACAATAAAAGCAACCTCTGGTTTTGAAACTGGAACTTGGTGTGTGACCTATCTCTTTTCTTACACAGTATTGTCACGAGTGACCCTAAAACCTGTCTTCCCTTGTACAAGGTGTCAGCACCTTTTTTGAGTGAAAGGTGTATGCAGCAGAGATGGGTGGCTCTTTGATAAACAGCTTAATTTATTTGAAGCCTTCCCACTGATGATGGAAATGAGAGTGTAGAGATGGGAACCCAGCTAACAAGATTTCAGTTTTTTGCAGGTATCAGGCTTTTAAAGACTGTCACCCACACCTGTGCTGGTTTTGACAGACTCACTGAGAGCAGAAACTAACCCAAGACTGTCACCAATACTGAAAGCAGGCTGATCTTTGGGATACAAATTGAACATTTGTGAAACTGCATGTGTGTTAAAATGCTGTAATAACTGTACTGTGTTTTAAAGAATATAAAGCCAGCAGAAATACTAAATAAATTGTTAAAACACACTGTTAAAAAAAAGTATAATGTACTCTGCATTAGTTTATGAGAATATTGTAGGATTCTATATACCTGTTTATTCTAGTATAACACAATAAATTATTATTATAGAAATCTTTATAAGTCTGAGTAAAGAAGGAGCTAGGTTGGGGTCGAGCTAACCAGAAATACCTGAGAAATGAGCTAAACTCTCATTAACTGAGAACTACCATTGCCAAAAGGCTTATAGCCTTGATAGAAAACGCAGAAGTGAGCATTTCACTAATTAAATTAGAAAAGTTTTTAGGTAGTGCAAAAGAAAAAGCAACCCTTTTGACAGTATTATATTTGAAACGAAAAAAGCCACAGTGTTTTATTTAAGTTTTGCTGTGACAGAAAACAGAAGTATTTACTACAGGGAAACTGTTAAATTTAAAAGTGAAACAATTTAATACAAAGCTGTAACCTAGTTTACTAACTTGGGCACATAATAATAATAATAAATAATAATAATAATAATAATAATCATCTTTATTTTTATATAGCGCCTTTCATAGTGGACCACCATCACAAAGCGCTTTACAAGATACGAGACTAGGGTGTGTGAACTATGCATCAGTTGCAGAGTTACTTACAACAACGTCTCACCCGAAAGACTGAGCACAAGGAGATTAAGTGACTTGCTCAGGGTCACACATTGAGTCAGTGGCTGAGCTGGGATTTGAACCAGGGACCTCCTGGTTACAAGCCCATTTCTTTAACCACTGGACCACACAGCCTCCTCCACATGCATAAAGCTACAGGCTTTTTGTCAGTGAATTTACTGCAGGGTACCCCTCAACTCTGCTTGCCCGAGTGAAGCAATATTGGGGCATTTAAAGTTGGTTTGCTGGTCAGTTGCGTCTCCTATCAAGACCATTGCCTATGTATAAAGCGTTATACTAACAAAACTCTAGTTAAACAGGTTTTAAACTAAACACAGAGCCTCTATAAGAATACCTCTATGAATACAAGACCATATAGTGTAAACTGGATTTAACCCTTTGCGGTCCATTGTCGGACCTGGTCCGACATTGCAATTATTCCTAGCCAGTCCATTGTTGGACCCTGTCCGACATCATCAAAAAAACGCAAAAAACGGGTTTCTAGTCGTTTTTTCTCCGGAAAAAGCCGAGAAAACCATTCAATGGCTGAGTGGGAGCGACAGGAGCCGAGACAAGCCGAAAAAAAAAAAAAAAGAAAAAGGCGTATCTCATGAATAGTCATACCTGCCCCTTGGCATCTCATATGGGCGGTCATAAGGAAACAAGCTGTCTGATACTGCATCAGCGCACAGAGACTATCACGGACATTTGCAGAGCTTTTTTGAGATGTTATAGTAATAAAATAATGACTTGAATTGCATTATTGAGGAGTTTGGTGATAAAACGAGTGATCAGGAGATGATTGATCGGTATGTACGACTATTATTATTATTATTATTATTATTATTATTATTATTATTATTTATTTCTTGGCATATGTGAAAGCGATAGCGAACGAAAGGGTGGGGCGGGGCTGGAGATGCCTAGTGAGTGCTTTGTTGATATGCAGGGCCTTTTAAACCCATTTGACTGTGAAAAAAAATACTTTTAAACAGCACGTCTAAAATTAACTGCATGTGTGAAAATAAATTGGACCTGATGCGCACTTAATAAATGGACTGCAAAGGGTTAATAATTTTAGTATACAGTAGACCTACTGAAGAAAATAATTTTGTAACCTCGCCTTTACCTGCTTGTAGCAAAGCGGTGCTGAGCATGGAAAGTGCTTTTTGGCAACTGAAGCAAGATTCATGGATTGTCAGCTGTTTAAATTCAAGGTCTCTGTAATGAATGATTTTTTAAAAGGAACTAACAAGAAGTACAAGAAAAACTAAGTTACTGTCCATTACTTCATTATATTACAAGAAAATACTGAGAGCTTATTTATAAAAAAAATTAGGATGTAAGCTTTTTTCTTATCTGTAGAGATACCGGTCCGAGCAGTTTATTAAACTGCAATGGATTTGGAAAGTCCTTACAGTAGAGTTTCTTATTAATTAAAAGAGAACCAGTTAGAAAGTAGGCCCCCTCGAACTCTCATCTACAAGCTGTCTAATGACAGCTGAAGCAGGGGATTTTAGATAGAGAGGAGCCAAGTCCATTCAATACACACTTGTAAATAAGAAACAAGTTTATTAAATACACACTGCAAACAGTTTTTACGTTGAGAATGACATATATTTTAGACCAAGGCTGGAATAACTGGTGTTATTTATTAAAAACCATCTCTCTATATACACTTATATCTTAATAAATAAGAAGGACACCAGGAAAATGCACCAGGAAAATGTTATCAATATTACTTTACATATTTTAGAGATTAGAAAAGGTGGCAGACATGAGATCATATCCAATTAATTTTAAAGGAGTTACCGGCACTTTTGAAATATATTGTTCACTTAAAATATGAGTTGTAAAACAAACAAAATAATTACGGTAGATATAATTGGGTCTTCTGATGCACGAAGTGGAGAAAAAAACTATATAAAAAAGTTGAGGCAAGACTTTAGTCAAGCATCACTCGACTTGCTACAAGTTGTGTGGTCCATGCTCTGAGGATCTCTGAAAAAGCTGGTTGCTGTTTGGTCATATTCAGAAATCTGTCTTTGAAGACAACTCTTGTTTTTACGTTGTATTCTACAACTACATTTCCATATAGTGGAAGTTAAGAACAATTTTGAATGTATATCTCATTTATTTATATTGATGCATTGCTATAAAGGTATAGGAATTATATTTTAGCTATGGACAGTGATATATTGTATGTTTTAGGATTCAGCGGTGGGCGTTTTAGCTTTTTGCATGGCTAGCCTAAGGGCTAAGCATATGATAACCACACTTGTATTGCTCTATTGACGTATTAATTCTGTTAAACCTGTAAAGGCACTGGAAATGCCCAGATTAACCATTAGCAGGGATCCAAAGTGGCCTGCAACCACTCGATCCATTATTAAGCATAAGGAGTACTAATACTGCTCTTAACTTCAAATTAAATGAGTGTGTGCTTTTCTTGATTATTAAAAGTTGTCTGGATACATTACATGCCCAGTGCACGAACAATCCACTACAGGAGTCCAAAACATCTCTGTCCTCCTTAAACATCTCCACTGAGCAATAAAAGGAGTAGGTGGAATCTGACAGTATACTGTAGCTATATATGGAAGTTAGCTAAAATGAATGTGGTGGTGGTGGTGGTGGTGGGCCCCCCCCCCCCCCCCACTGAATCCAGAATAAATGGCCTTCAGTTAATGGCAAGACTGTTGTCATAAAAGATGTGCCCATAGTGTTACCATTTTACCTCCCAAGGTTTGCTGTCTAATTTACTGTTTTGTTGTCTTTGCTGAACACTGGATATCTGCCAATCCCAGTATTCGAATGACATTTCTTATCTAAAACATGGCTAAACCATGAACACACCAGACTATCACGTTTCAAAGCTTTTGTCAATAGCTAGAACCAATTGTCTTGTTTTGATATAAAAGGTCTTTATATTCATGTTTGGTAATCACAATGTATATATTGTTCTAATAAAATTCCTAAAAAAATATATTCAGCAACATTGTTTTGTGTCAAAATGCTGATGTATCTGACAAAAAACCCAGACACAAACCTTAACTTCAATTGAAATGTATCTGCTGTAAGTGACAAGTATTAAAATTCCTGTTTTTTTTTTTTTTTAAATTCAGGCATTTGTATAGCGCTTTTCACATGCCTATCTGTGCCCAGACTTCAAATGTGCAACAATGCAGCACAGAACGGGTAAACAGTGGAATCCCCTGGGGTGAACCCTGCCGGCACTCACCATCGCTGCTGCCCAGGATCACCACATCGGGAGAGGGAGTATGATGCGAGCGTGAGCCGAATGAATCCAGGCTGTCGAAGGAGTCGTCTCTGCCGTGCCGGGGTGGCGAGAGGGAGTCGCTGCGTTCAGAGTCCCAGCAGTCTATGTAGCCGCTGTCACGAATGCTGTGTTTGGGGCTCTCTAGGTCTTCAGCCTCCTAACAGTGTCAAAAACAAAAACTAAAAATTACAAACACTGTAAAAAAGTACAGATTTATACTTTCATATTCAACACTATATCAAGTGCGTATGGAAGCAAATACAGTGGCACTATGGCATGGAACAATTCTTGACAAAAGTATCCAGGATAACAAAATACATTGACCAGAAAGATATCCAGTAAATATAATCCTAGTAACAGTGGAAAAAGTGAATTTCTTATTCAAATAATAATAAAGAAATCTGATAAACAGTGACAACATGAATGAAATAAAGCCAGCAATACTGTAATATCCAAAGGGAAAGAGTGGATATACAACAGCATTTCCCAAACAAATCCATACAACAAGCTGTACAAATACAATTCTAATAACCAATTCCAGAAAACATGCCTCACCAACTACCTGTTTACGAATCATGGTGTGAACTGTACACAGCTGCACTGATTGAGAAGCAACAATTCAGCTCAAGGTATTCAGTTTATAGGTAATTCATTTCATTTTCTGGATGAAACCATTCCACACAGGTCCCAGTCTTTTTTTCCCCCTCTTTCTCCCAGACTAGCAGCTCCCACTCCGTTACAGGATTCAATGCCCTGGGTCTATTGGGTTATAATGAGCCAGTGTGTCCATTAGCCTCCCTCCACCTTCGACAGACATTCCTGTTATGAAAGAAGAATCTCTTCTGCGAGGCAATCAGCAATGAAAAAATATGCAAAAATGCTTTTCCTGATCCTCAGAGGAAACTCAGCCCAGTCCTGTCTCCTTGCCAGCTCTTGGCTCTGGAGGATACGAAGGCACTTGTAGCTGACCCACATGGTCAGAGCACAGAGAACAATGGCTGTCTTTGACAACTCTGTGATTAGGAATTCTTTCCAGTGCAAGAATCCCATACTAACACATGAATCCCTAGCTCAGCAAAAAGGTCAGTGGAAGGCATCCTAGCCACACTGCTATAATAAATCCCTTGTATAAATGTACGTTTTAACATTAGTTACAATAGCAAATAAATAAATAACAAAAAATAACTGCAGTTGTTCCAAAAAAATTGTATCTACAGTACATGTCTAAAAGCAAATCAGGAGACAGGTTTATGGATAACATTTTAACATGACATTTGTATTGGTGTACCAGTACCTTATGCTTTTATTGCACAGGTTGGTATTGTCAAAGTATACGTCAGGGAGTGTAATTTCTATGCCATAAAAAGGTTATACAGCAATATTAAACAGCGTTGTTATTACCGAAACCTCTATTGCATGACTATTTACTGATAAAAAAAGCAGAACTGATAGATTTTCTTAAAAGGCTTTGTGTTCCATAGTACAATTGTTTTTATTTAAGAGTATCATTTCCTTATTACCAGAGGTACCTGGTAAACTAAACTCAGATACAAGACACTAAATTCATTCAGTGTGTCATTCATTTGTTTGTTGTTACTTGAACAGTGTATTAACCAAGTTTTGTAGCGGAGGGTTTCAGATGATTGGCCAATATCTTTTGGTATGCTATGGAATCCATTTTAGCATGTATTGGCACTAAATGCCCTGTGCCATTAGAGGAAAAACAGCCCCATAGAAGGATATTACCACCTCCATGCTTGATAGGAATGGTGTTCTTTTCATTGTACGCCTCGCCAGCTTTCTCCAAACGCAACAACCTCCATAAAACCTTTGACCAGAACTCATATCCATCATTCAAATGCTGTTTTGCAAACTTTAAGCAATTTTCCTTCTGACGTTTACCTTACAGTGGCTTTTTCCTTGGCCTGTGACCATTGAGACCTTCACCATGCAATACTCGATCTATGGTTGAAATGGAAACCCCAGGCCCACTTGCCGCCAATTCACTTTAAATATCTTTGGCAGTCAATCTCGGATTGTTATTAACCTTCCTACGTCTTAGTTGGTACTTATCTTGGCGAGAGCCAAGTTCAAATCAGCATGAAGTTTTAACATCTACTCTCATGTAATGGAAATCATGAAGATCTGGATACATCCAGTGACTGCTGTGAATAGTGCAGCTGGCAACAAGGGAAAGACCTTGTGACAGCCTGGAGAGACAGCTGATAGGAGGAAAGAGACCCCATTGGGGCTGGCAAGGGTTAGCTACCCTTGTCGGCAGTATCCAGCTCTGTGTTTACAGGATGATGGAGACACCCGCCCAATGCTTCTAAGAAATTAAGAGAAAAATACCCCTAGAGTGTGCGAGAGCAGGGGCGGAAGATGACTCAACGTTGGACAACACGGTTAACGACTTAGGAATGGAAACGGATACGAGTATGGAGAGTACTTCACAAAAGACTAGTTCAAGATCTGCAGTTAGCAAAGACATGGAACTCCAGGTTTGTGTCTGCGGCTGGAGCAAGGCGACAACGGTCAGGGGTATGAAGATTCATAAAGGGAGAATTAAATGCTTGAGAGAGAAGGGACAAGGGCCTCGCATTGATCAGTACTTCTTACGAAGTCAGTCGAATGAAATCCAGCAACAGGAAGCAAACCACAGTTTGCAGAATATCAGCACCCGTCATAGATGTGAGGAGGACTTGCATGGACACAGTTAGTGATGAACCTAATGATCCTTGTGAACCCGGTCAGACAAACCAGCATAAGAGAGAAAAGAACCTCAACGGGCACAAGCCTGGAGTTAAATGGCCAAGAGCTTGTGAGAAAACTGCATGGGACACAGTAAACACGGATCTCTGCTTTGCATTGGAAATGTTAATTGGAACAGTTGAAAAGAAACTGGATAAATTTGGGGACATCATCTACGCATATGGAAGCGAGAGGTTTGGAGTTGAAAAAAGGAAGGAAAAAGTACAAACTATTCCTGGAAAGTCTAGACGGCAGCAGGAGATTGAACGCTTAGTTAGAGAAAGGAGACAGCTGAGGAAGCAATGAAGAAGAGCAGAACAAAGTCAGAAGGAGGGACTCAATCTCTTACAAAGGGTCATAAAAGATAAGCTTGCAACATTGCGCAGAGCTGAGCGCTTACGGAAATGCTACAAAAAGAAGGAACGTGAGAGAACTAACTTTTATAAAGACCCATTCAAATTTGTAAATAAGTTATTCACCAGTGAGAAGAATGGCACTCTAAAAGCATCTAAGTTTGAGCTGGAGAGATATTTGGAGGAAACACATACAGATTCAAAAAGGCAGGAGCCTATGTCAATTCCGTCAGACATCCCACCTATCAATCCACCAGAATACCAAATGGAGGACTGTGCACCTAAGTGAAAAGAAGTAGAGCAAGCTGTGAAAAAAGCAAGGGCGTCATCATCTCCAGGGCCTAATGGAGTTCCGTACAGAGTGTACAAGAGTGCTTCAGGAGTTCTATGAATCCTGTGGAAATTGATGAAAGTGGCATGGGAAAAACAGGTTGTACAAAGAGCATGGCGCCGAGCAGGTGGAGTCTTTATACCTAAAGAAAAATATTCTACAAGCATCAGTCAGTTTCGCCCTATTTCCCCATTAAACATAGAAGGCAAAATTTTCTTCAGCATTATTGCTCAGAGATTGTCAACTTACCTATTAAAGAACTGCTTCATTAACACTTCAATACAAAAAGCGGGCATTCCAGGTTTCCCAGGATGCTTAGAACACATCAATGGGCACGAATGCAATTCAAGCCCACTAAATCAAGCAGCATCTCTATAATTAAAGTTAAAGTAGTAGATAAAACATTCATTAATGGTGATGCAATACCAACAGTGTCTGAGAAGCCAGTGAAGAGTCTTGGGAGATTGTACGACCGGGATCTAAAGGACACAGTTCGTGTGGGAGAAGTTAGACAACAAGCAGTGGAAGGGTTGAAGAGCATAGACAGCTGCGCTCTACCAGGTAAACTAAAACTCTGGTGCTTTCAGTTTGGTCTACTGCCGAGGTTGCTGTGGCCACTGACTGTGTACGAGGTTTCTTTGACAACAGTAGAGAAGCTGGAAGCTTTAATCAGTTCACACATCAGGAAATAGTTGGGAGTTCCACGCTGCCTCAGCAGAGTGGGACTTTATGGTAAAGGAATACTGCAGCTACCTGTCTCCGCTCTAACCGAGGAGTTTAAGTGCGCCATGGTTCGAATGGAAATGACATTAGTAGAGTCACGCGACAAATGCGTAAGGGAGGCAGCACCTGTGTTGAAAACTGGAAGAAAGTGGGCGGCAAAGAAAGCTGTGGAGGATGCAAAAGCTGCCCTTAGAATTGGTGATATCATGGGGCAAGTTCAGCATGGAAGAGGGGGCCTTGGTCTCAGTTCAGCTCCTCCTACATGGCACAAGGCAGCCCCAGCTCAACGGAGAAAGCTGGTAGTCAACAAGGTGCAAAAGCAGGAGGAGAGGATGAGGTGTATAAAGGCCATTTCCCAGGCCAAGCAGGGAGAATGGATGAGATGGGAGAGTGTGGGAAAACGCAAGGTTGGCTGGCAAGACCTATGGTCAATGGAACAGATCAGTTTCCTCATCAGGTCAACATATGATGTTCTCCCATCACCAAAGAACCTAAACCTCTGGGTAGGAGAGGATCCCTCATGTCCTTTGTGTTCATCACCTGCAACATTAAGGCACATTTTGACAGGATGTAAGGTGGCTCTTAGCCAAGGACGGTTTACTTGGCTCCATGACCAGGTGCTGCGATGTTTGGCATTAGCATTAGAAGACAAGTGTAACATGACCAATAAGTAGCCACCTGTTCCATCAAAACATTACACACAAAAGACAACATTCCTCTGCCCAGGAGAGCAACCACCAAAAAAAGGTGTTAAAACCAATCCTCGCCCAGGACAAATGGAAGCTGCTAGAGACTGGAAAATGCTGGCAGATGTTAGTCAATGGCTTATTTTTCCACCTGAGATTGCCACCACTAACCTTCGACCAGATATTGTCTTGTGGTCTGGATCAGCACGCCTTGTTCACCTGATAGAGTTAACAGTGCCATGGGAGGATGCTGTAGATGAGGCGTATGAGAGGAAGAAACTGCGGTATGTTCAACTAGCCAGGATGGAGAGTCCGGGTTTACCCAGTGGAGGTGGGATGTCGAGGATTTGTGGCACACTCTACAACCCGGTTTCTCAGAGACGTCGGATTCAGTGGCCAAGAGTTGCGTCACACAGTGAAGAACTTATCTGAAGCAACAGAGAGTTGCAGCAACTGGCTGTGGTTGAGACGGAAAGATTCTGCCTGGGGATCTCAAGCACAATAGAAAGAAAGAAACGCTGATGTATGCGTAAGTAAGCTGGGCTGAGTTGAGTGGGGGACGGAGGGGGGTGATGCTGGGACGCCAGAATCATCGTCGAGCCCTCTTGAGGTGTCATGAGCTAGTCGACGAAACACCGAGGATGGAAGGTGCCCACTTGAAGACCCCAGAGATGTACCCTACTTAGTTCAATCCAGACTGTTGTCATGCTGATGCGCTGGAGAGACCGCACTATGGTTGATCCCCGGAGCCAGCATCGCAGCCGTTGTGTGTGCTGATGCGCTAGGGAGGCAATAAGCTGATCCCTGGAGCCAGCATTACACTTCAGCCATCAACACCAGACAGAAGGATATCTACATCATCATATGGAAGGAAGCGCAAATGGATGGAGACACATATGGATCACATTAGTTGACTGTGAAGCTACGTCTTAGTTGATGCTTATCTTGGCGAGAGCCAAGTTCTAATCAGCATGAAGTTTTAACATCTACTCTCATGTAATGGAAATCATAATAATCACAATTCTTCTACTTGTTCTTGGTGAAAGAACCTTCTTTCTTACAGACCGTGAGAGCGTTGTGACAGTACCATGAGTCTAGTACTTCTTGATAATAGAAACAATAGCTGAAATTGGCCTTGCAAGAAACACATGCATTAAACCCAGGCATGGCAAGTAGTGCAGAGCACACAGCAGTAGTGTCAGAGCACACAGCAGTAGTGTCAGAGCACACAGTAGTAGTGTGCACTTTGTACCAACACTCTGTGCACTCTTCGCCGACACTCGGCACCAGGACGGTGCACTCTGCGCACTTTGTTTTACCCGCTTTTTCTCCCAATTTGATATATACAATTAAGCTCAGCTCACCACTACCACCCCTGCGCTGACTCGGGTTTTCAATAAAAGTAAGAGTTTATTCACAGTAGCTTTATGGTTGTATTAATGACTCTGTGGCATCTCTCTTGCCATTCTGTTTTGAGGCACTCATTTCTTAGAACTAATGCTCTCATTTCTCTTGTTCCGGAGATACACTCATACCTAGAAGCCCCGCAGCAGTCTTTCTGACGGCTGTATTCAAAACACTGTAAATAGTATAATGAAAGGAGAAAAAGTCGGATGTAATTAGTTTTCTTTTTATTGAGTACGTCACAAATACCTGAACATTTATTTTACAGATCAAAATGTAAATAAACATCTGAACAGACATCGGTTTACACATACACATTTATAAAACTGAAACGATAGCAATACATTTTTTAACTTTAACAGCAATCGGATTATTATCAGATGAGCAAAAGCAACTGAACAGCATAGATAAATAAGAGAAAACATTTTACAGAAGCACACAGCACAAGAAGTTATAAAAAAAAGACTACATTTATTTTTCTTTGTTCTGACAAAAGGTTATTCCTTTACCTTGTGTCTATAATGTGCTTCTCCACGCCACCTTTCTGCACAGGGCACAGCTGTCCAAAGTTTTATTTTTTATTGCACTTGCCAACCTAGCATTGGCGTCTCTTGTGGCTCTCAGCGGGGTTGCCAGCTTCAGCTGTGGGTACACGCTTGGCAGTCTCCCTCTGTTCCAAATGCTTCTTGTGAAGTTCCTGTGCTAACTGTAAAATATATTCTCTCCTTGGTAAATTCTTCTCCGTGCATTCTTTGCAAAGTACCCAGGAGTTGATGGCTGCTAGGTCCAATGCATTGTAAAACACCTGAACAGACCACCGTCGGGAGCCAGCTTTCACTGAATACTTCCGTGCCATCTGATCCAAACATCAATTTCATATATTGTTGTGTTGTAAAACTCCACTGTCTCTGGTATTTATTTTCACTAGTCCCGATGCTAATTGACTGACCAAAGCAGCACAGCTGGCAAGCAGTGGCCAGCCTTCAAAAGGCTGAATGAAAAACAACAGACTGTCAGTCATTCACTCAGGCAGAGAGTAGAAACTATTCTGATTGCAGCTAAACACATTGCGGACTGGTAAATAAAAATAATAAAAGCAGAATACCGTTCTGTATAATCAAACAATACAATTGTTTTCTGTGTGGCTGTCAATTTGACTGCTCCTGGGTCTTTTAGGTATAAATGCATATTTCAGGCACATGTTATTCTTTTTTGTAGTGACAGTATTTATAAACTGATAACAGAATAAGGTATATTTTGATTTCAACTTCACAAAAAAAAAAAAAAAAACAAACAAGCAGTTCAATCTTACAATCACTGCATTTCTGACTGCTGTCAAAAATCATATCATGATTTAAGTAGTTTGTACTACTTACATAGTGTATATAAAATCACATCTACCAGCTATACACCGTAGGGCCTGCCTTATAAGACATTCACTATAATACGCCACTTTCTGTGAAAGTAAAATTAAACTCAAAGGCTTAAAAGCGAGTATGGGTTTTTTTGTTTTACTTTTTATGTAACAAACAGTTTCCCTTTACAAAAAAATGGTGCAAATTGCATTTTGGTTTAAAGACTTTAAAATATGTCCCTTTGTTTACTGCGTTTATAACCACAACTCCAAAATGTATGTCAGTACAGCAGTCAAAGCCTTAACTAAAACATGCTGTCTATTCTTTTACGATCTAAATTGGAAAGACCACTGCGGACATGCCCTGTGTAAAAACACGGAGCGAAATCACAAACAGGAATACCTTGCGCATCTGTGACAGCAGTCCCTCAAACTCCTTCAGGTTCAGTGTCGCCCCGCTATATGAAGCACAGCTATTGGCAGCTTTCCCTAGCCAGTATATAGTGATCAACACCTGAGGGGAAATCAAAACAGATTAATGAAAGGCTGTTTGAAATGGGCATAGAATTCTGTCATAAAACCAAGTTAATGCTACTGTAAGCAAGACCTGTGAACCGTTTCTGTATGGAAGTTTTATACTGAAATTAATATTCTGTTGTCTTAGTGAGCCAACCAGCATGGCTCAGTTCAAAGGTCAGTTAACTATTATTTTTATTACCGTTAAAACTTACCCAGATAAAAACTTAAATTGCATTCCAATTGTACAATTACACAACAAATGGTTGTAGGTTCACACTTGGGGATCATATCAATTTACTTTTACTGGGACATTCTGTATTCTGGAAAAACAGTATTTTTTTTTTTTTTTTTTCACATTTCATCTGTAATCTTGTTTTTTCTTAAGAAATATGTTTTGAATGGGATTGGCAATTTATGAAGGGACGATTATCAAAATGATGTACAGTTGTTCAGGATGAGGCTGCCAAAGCTCACAAATATGAAGAGTTCAGTCAAAGTTCCAACATATCTGGCTCACTGTGCTAAAGCAGGCTTTTTATTGTATTTTCCTTTTTTTCTGCGGTTTGACATTCAAGTCATTTTTCTTTTACCGCTCCTTGGCTAACGTCTCATATTAGCCTGTAAATTATGTCTGTATTTACTTACTTTCTTTCGGTCATTGCCTCATTGATCTTATTTCCCAACTGGTGTAGCATTCTTTTTTTTTTTTTTTTTGGTGAATTGGCAGCTCAGCACATTACTGAAGGGAGACCCACAATGTTTTTTTTTTAAATTTAAAAACTATATATATATTTCTAGTTTATTGGGCCACCGGCTGCCTTTACAAAAAACAGACAAGAATGAAAAAATGATTACTTACATTTTTCAGTTTTCGACAGCAGTCAGACCCCCTGGGAAAGAGTAAAAAACACAGTTCTTGGTTATGGGTCTGTTACTGCTTGTCTGCAGCAAAACTAAGGAACAGGCAAGTATTACTTAGTATTCTAGTCTTAAAAACTGGTTTCATATCCATTAAAACTTTCTGCCAGTCCACAATTACTTGTTTGGACTTTTAAAAATAGAAAGTTTCAGGCAATACTGATCACAAATAAAGCCAAGAATGTGCAGTTATTCATACAAGCTGGTTTATCTGTTTTTACCAATTCACTGAACCCAGGATTACAAAACAACAGTAAACCTGTATCTTTTTAGAAATCTTCTTTTAGAAAAAGAAGCTCTTTTGCCTTAGAATATATTCTTCACCTTTCAACTCAGCGAGATGTCAGTGCAATTCCAAACAGAAGTTCTGAAGTGAATGTCTTAAATACTTTGATACCCTCAAGTGGACTAAGAAATGGTGCTACCAAGCTTCATCACAGTGTTTCTCAGACTATGCTGTGGCAAAACATGTACTGTGAGTGTAACATATGGGCATCTCCAATATACAGTACCAGTCATCAGGGTTAATCTTCTCATTGAGAGTTCAAATAAAGTGGAATAATTTTTTGTAAAGTACCTAAAGAGTAAGTAGCGGGGCTCTGACAAATATAGCGTTACATGTCCGCACGTTTTGCTACAACTGTTTAAATAACATACCTGTTATTTATCTTTTCATTGTTAACATCCTGATAACTTTTTACAGTTATAAAACTTTAAGGTCGGTTTCAAAGATCTTTTCAAAATGACCACTCTAGTGCACTATTAGTGTAAGGATTATTGTCCACATTGTCAAACAGGTAACACAGCAATAACGATCCATGATGTGGTACAGAACAGAAAAGCCAGAGCACTTCTTATGTTGTTTTTTCCCATTATTATTATTATTATTATTATTATTATTTATTTTTTTCCTGCAGTGATTTAGAGGACAGATCTCAAAACCCAGTGCGCTAGAGCAGCCATTTGTAAAAGAGCTTTAAAGTTATAAATGTAAAAAGTTTAAAGGCCGGGGCGATGCCTAATTTTTCACTATCGCTATATCGTTCTCCAAAAAAAGCCGATGCACTGATTAATCGCCATTATGAAAGGGTAAAAAAAAATGCAGTAATACATGTGGAGCTGTGGATTACTGTGTAACATAGCTAGTAATGCTTTAAAAACTATTATGCATATTAAATTGATTGCATCAGTTTATGCATAGTAATTTATATATATATATATATATATATATATATATATATATATATATATATATATATATATATATATATATATATATATATATAGACACACACACACACACACACACACACACACACACAGTGCCTTGTGGTACCGGTGAGCCGAGCTTAAATAATAATTGGATATTTTAAATTGGGAGAAAATAATAAATAATAGGCAACTACTAAATTAAGAAAAAATAACCACCACCACTTCACTGTAGAGATGGTGTCTCTTGAGGCATGGGCAGTGTTAGGTTTGCGCCACACATAGCGCTTTGAGTTTTGGCCAAAACGCTCTATCTTGGTCTCATCTGACCACAAAACCTTTTCCCACTCGCAGCTGGGTCACTCTCATGCTTTCTGGCAAACTCCAGACGTGCTTTCAGATGGTACTTTTTGAGTAACGGCTTCTTCCTTGCCACCCTCCCATACAGGCCAGTGTTATGCAGAGCTCTTGATATGGTTGACTGGTGCACCATTACTCCACTCCCAGCCACTGAACTCTGTAGCTCCTTCAAAGTGATTGTTGGCCTCTCTGTGGCTTCTCTCACAAGTCTCCTTCTTGTCTGAGCGCTGAGTTTTGAGGGATGGCCTTTTCTTGGCAGTGCCTGGGTGGTGTGATACAGCTTCCACTTCCTGATTATTGATCCAACTGTGCTCACTGGGATATCCAAACACTTGGATATTATTTTGTACCCTTTCCCTAATCTATGCATTTGTATTACTTTATCCCTAACTTCTGTAGAATGCTCTTTGGTCTTCATTTTCCTTCAGATTCACAGCCTGACCAATGATCCTTCAACAGTGGGGTTTTTATCCAGAAAATGTGACAGCAACTTTAATGGTTCACAGGTGGAGGCCAATGGTAAGGTAATTGTGTCCTCGTTAGGGCAATTTCTTTCATCGGTGTAAACTGGGAGCTTCCACAGCACAGGGGTTGAATACTTATGCAAGCAAGATATTTCAGTTTTTTATTTATTTTTCTGAAAAATATTTCCCAACATAAAACCAATGTCACCTTACAATAACTGATTTTGAGTTTCAGTGTTTTAAAATAAAAAATCAAACAGAACGAAATTTCAATGTACCATTTGTAATTCAGTAATATGAGAGAATTGGTCAGGGGTCTGAATACTTTTCCAAGGCACTGTATATATAATTGTGTTAAGGAACATGAGTGTCCACATTTTGTTTTAATTTAAGCAATGACTGGCACTTTTTTCAATCTGCCCAGCATTACTGAATACCTGCTCACTAGGGACTGACATTGCAAAGATACAACATTTGGAACGATCTTGGTTGTTTTTCTTCATTTTTACTACAGGGTAGTTCAGATGAATAAATGCAGATTTTGTTTGAAGTTTTGTAGGGTGCCATCTCATTAAATTAGCACACAAATTAGTTGTGTTACCGAAGTATCCCAAACATGAAATTTCTTTACTTTTCTTTCTTGCCGTCTTACTATAGAAAATAATTGCCATACATCAGAAGGCATTGTAGCTCGGTCGAAACAGTATTTGTAATTCGAGCACAATGCTCTTAACTTGCTCTGTTACTTGCACAGATGCAATCCCATCATAAACACTCACAGGGGGTGGGGCAGGGGGGAGAAGGTGAGCTCAATCGCATGCAGATTCAGTAAGTCACACCTGAGGGGAGCAGAGAAGCTCTGTGTTTAATCCAAAAAATAATTGCAGATTCCAAAGTTAATAAAAAATAAGCTTTTCGTTGCTTAAACCCTTTACACAAAAACGATGCACAGGCTTGACTATCGATAGTTGTCAAACGATATCATGCATCAATCGCCTCAGGCTTAAAAGTTGTCAGGATGTTAATGAAAAGAAAAAGAACAGGTACATTATTTAAACAGTTGCAGAAACACGTGGGGATGTATAACGCTATATTTTTCGGAACCCCGCTACTTACTCTAAGCCAGGGGTCTCTAATCCTGGTCCTGGAGGGCTGATGTCCCTTCTGGGTCTAAATTAATTAATTGTTAAGTAATTTAGGGTACAGTTGGAACAAAAACCAGGAGAGACACAGGCCCTCCACGACCAGGATTGAAGACCCCTGCTCTAAGCTATACTGCTGTACAGTACAAGACGTCTCCTTCATTGGAGCTTACTGTGTATGTTTAAAAAATATTTAAGAATTGTGTCCGCGCTCCTATATAACCATTCACTTTTGTGATGGTATACAGCAGAGACATACAACTGTCAGATACTGTTTTAATTAAATTCAACAATGAAGCCTGCCAAAGTCCTACCTATTAAAAACATGTGTAGCTTTTTAGAAATGGGTATTATTTTTTTTAAATTCCACATCCTATTAAAAAACAATTTTCCTGCACCCTTCAGGAGACAAATACTGTTATTAAAATTAGTTTCAACCCAGCAGAGTAATAGGGGGCTGTGGAAGGGTGGGAGACAGCGGAGACAAAGTTATTTTTGAAACACCACTGATTTATTTAGGACAGTAGATGGTGCTGTTATGCTGTGGTCCCAAATACCGACAACGGTAAATGGGGTAGCAAGCAGTGATTACCAGCAATGGTATATTTCGTTTCACAGTCCCGATTGCATTCGCAGGTGCTGAAAATAATAAACCAAAACTAGAATGCGAAAGCAAAAAGGGAAAATAATACAGTAACAAAACTACGAATAAAAGATGCTGCTCCTTGCAGTGTCCCTCAGTACCACCGTGTGATCCTGGCGCTGCTAAGCCTTCATCCGGTGAAGCCATGCAAAGGGGACATGATCTGTAACCAGGGTGAAGTGGCGCCCCAGGAGGTAGTACCGGAGTGAATCGACTGCCCATTTCACTGCGAGACACTCCTTCTCGATGGTACTATAGTTTTTCTCACGGGGATGGAGCTTCCTGCTAATATACAGGACTGGGTACTCGCTTCCCCACACTTCCTGAGACAACACTTCCCCGAGACCTGTCTCTGATGCATCCGTCTGCAGGGTGAACCTCCTACTGAAATCAGGACTGCACACCACTGGCTTGCTACACAGCCTTCGCTTCAGAGCGAGAAAGGCCCGCTGACACAGCTTCATCCACTGGACCGTATTTGGGACAGCCTTCCGGGTTAGGTCCATCAAGGGAGTAGCAAGCCTGTCAAAAAAGGACCGCACCTGGGTTTTGGTCGTAGGGATCGGCCAGTCAGCCAAGGCTTTCACCTTAGCAACTAGTGGTCTTATCTGCCAACTCCCTACTCGATACCCCAAATACTCCGACTGAATCTTTCCAATGGCACATTTCTTTGGGTTAGCAGTGAGCCCAGCCTCCCGCAAGGATTGCAGTACCGCCGCTACCTTACATAAATGACTCAGCCAGTCCTCACTGTGGATAACCATGTCATCTATGTAAGCGGCATAAGGAGGCTGTGTGGTCCAGTGATTAAAGAAACCGGCTTGTAACCAGGAGGTCCCCGGTTCAAATCCCACCTCAGCCACTGACTCATTGTGTGACCCTGAGCAAGCCACTTAACCTCCTTGTGCTCAGTCTTTCGGGTGAGACGTAGTTGTAAGTGACTCTGCAGCTGATGCATAGTTCACACACCCTAGTCTCTGTAAGTCACCTTGGATAAAGGCGTCTGCTAAATAAACAAATAATAAAAATGCGATCCATCACCTGCTGGAAAGTGGCTGGCGCTCCGTGCAACCCAAAGGGCATGGTCTTGAATTGGTACAACCCGAAGAGAGAATTCACTGACATAGGAGACAAAGTTATTTTTGAAACACCACTGGGGTGCACTGATTTATTTAGGACAGTAGATGGCGCTGTTATACTGTGGTCCCAAATACCTACAACGGTAAATGGGGTAGCACGCAGTGATTACCAGCAACGGTATATTTCGTTCCACAATCCCGATTGCACTCGCAGGTGCTGAAAATAATAAACCAAAACCAGAAGGCGAAAGCAAAAACGGGAAAATAAAACACAGTAAACAAAACTACAAATAAAAAGGTGCTGCTCCTTGCAGCATCCCACATCCTCCGCTCTCCGGTACGGCTCGGGTATCAGAGATACTTTGCTGATCCCTCACTAACACTCAGGGGGTTGCCCAATATTCCCCTGCTAAACTGATCACGTCCCACTCGGGTAATAATAATAAAATAATAATAAGTATCGGCTGTCTTTCGCAGCCGGGCTTGCTTGCCCCTCTCTCTTTCTCCAGAACTGATGTTCTTGCTATGGTTTGCCATCCAACTTTTCGAACACAGCTCCCGCTGTCGTTCTTCCTAGATGGGCGGGGCGAGGGAACAGAGCGTTATTTTTATAGGCCAACCGACCCCCCCAAGACCCGCATACCAACCACTCGGAGAGAGGGAGAGACAACACACCCTCTCCCAGCCTCCCCATGTCACTGCTATGATTGACAGGCAAATCCTATGGGGCTGCTGCCTATATAGAATCATGCATGCGTCAGACAGCCAGCAGACCTCACCCTGTCACAGGGGCTAATAAAACAGCAGATGTTATGGGCAAGAATAAGACAAAATAGGGTTTTAAACCTTTCCAAACAGCTACACACCACAACAATACAAATTGTTTTATACACAAAACAAAAAGAACCACATTATAGAAAAAAAATGACCACTTTGAATAGCTACTTTGACAAAACAAAACAATTCTAACTAAATTGAAAGATGCTACCGCCAACATGTGAATGTTTTGTTGAACTGCTGCCACACTGTTCCTATTAGATACTGTAAAGCCATAAATATTTGCCAGCCTTTTATTATGGGTTTTTTCATGTATGGGAAAAAAAGAAAAAAAAAAAAACAAAAAAAAACACATTTTTAGCATGACTATCAATTACACTAACAATCCTTACTTCGTATATTGCAACAGGTCGCCAACATTTCTGGAGCAAAATAGTTTTTACGGGTGTGATTCGCCCGTAAAAACTATTTTGGCCGCAATTATTTATGGCTTTACTGTATAAGAAATTGCACATTTGGACAAAGAGTAAGAAATACCACCAGAGGAAATGTAGTATTTCTTACATCCACTAGGGGCAGAGTGTTGCTGGGGGACAGGAACAATCAACTGAGGCCATAGGGGTGGTTTAAACTTCAGAGTTATCGTGATACAAAAAAACAACAGGACTTAAGAATTAAAACAAAAAACAATGTTATGAATCTAATGCATAAAAAAACAAAGATAACTCTGACATTTCCTATCCATATAAAGTTGCTCTTTAGGATTTTGTGCTTTAAAAGAAAAAAAAAAAAAAAAAGGATTTGCAGTTCAATTATGGGAGTGACAAGGACACGTGGGTTTAACAGACCGTTTAAATGATGCCCCTTCACTATATTATTACCCACACTGATCTGAACAGCTGTTCCAATGACAGTTCTGTTACACTGAGCCATAATCAAGATAAAAAACAAATAAAAAAAAGAACCTGAAAATGCCGAAAATGTAATGGAACCAGTAGGGATGTGAAACAGCAGTGTGTTTTTTTTAGTAGGCTTTTAATCTGTCAATAAATGCTGTCAAGAAAATAACACCTCTAGCATTTGTTTTAATTCTTATGCAATCCCATCAAATCACTGAACCCACAATTCTTATAATTATGCAGATCACACTTGTTATATCACATTTCTAACCATCTGTCACTTGCCTCAAAATCAGATTTTTTGAGAACACACATCTGCAATACATACTTCTGGACTGTGCTAATTTCCTCCTTAGTTTTGGCTTAATCTCCAAATACTGGTGAGGAAAACCTGCTTGGAACACACAGAAAGCCCAAAGCAGAGTACACAGGTTCAGTAATAAAGTTTAAGGTTACATTAAGATGAAATGCAAACTGAATCAGAAGTTCCTGCTAGTAGAAGGCTTTTGAGACATGACTGAGCAAATCAGCTATGCTGATATTGAACTGAACCATACTGTATGTTTGTAACACCTCCTGCCCATTGTTTAAATGTAAATTCTGACTTCCATGACCTGCACCTCCTGTATATACAAATAAAATGGCATAGGGTTATATATAGAGGGGTTCATTTATTACCAACGCTATTACATAGGGAGATAACTTGGAGCTGAAGCCAATGCAAACAGTCTAAATTCCCTTGGGAACATTTCAATGTTTTTTTATTTAGTCTTCAGACCAGAAAGGAAGTACACACCAATCACTTAAGGAGCCAACTAAAAACACTTGTTAAACTTTTGTTAGTACAGCCTTGCTTTGAAGAAGACATGAACAGTGACCAAAACATCTTAGAATACAGTTTTAAGTAACTATTAGCTATTTTAGGTTTTTATTTTAATATTTTTTTTACCTAGTTATACATTTAAACAGTCCTGCAAGTCACACCCATGGGGACCAGCAAATAGGGATTAAGGCACTTAATCTACATCATAATAAGGTTACACATTCACTGCTACTGTAATATGTCATTTATTGTACAACAGATAACCCTTACACTAATAAAAAAAAAAATTCGAAACATCTGTCGCACAGTATGTTGCAAACATGTTTGTGCAAACGGGCTGTCCCTCAGAGGAAGGATAAAGTTGTGAAAAATCTGAGTTGTTTATTAAGTAATATATAATGCAAAGGCTGCATGTCCCCCAGTCGCAATGAACAAGAAGCTCTGACATACTGGTTGTAGGCACACACGGTCATTGATGAATGGTCTTGTAACAGCTTTAAAAAAAAAATAAAATGCAGTTTCTCTTCCACATGAAAATCAGTGCCCAACCCTTCACATGGTGAAAGAGTTACAGCTGGGTTACTAATAAATGAACCAGACTACAGGGGGGCATTTCTTGCTGTTTATTCAATGTAAAAGACCATCTCTCCTTTGCAATGCAATCTATTTTAGGCTTTAAGAGTAAGTGTTTCAGCCAGGTTACTGTTTAGTACAGGTTTGACTCGTAGATGACAGGTCTGCAGTGGAACCTGAAGTTAGAAAAGTTCTTCTTAGATGCAATAGCATTCTATTGTTATGGGGATGAAATCATTGATTTAAAAGAATAAGAGAGAAACACTTTATAAAACATTTAAATCAGTAAGCACTGGTATACAAACTGTAAACAGCTTGAATAAACAGTTACTGGTACATCCAATATATAAAACATCTTCTTAAACTATTAGTAAAAAAATTGCATATGCTTACTTGATGTTAGCCCTGTTGGAGGTGTCCTGAAGATCACCAGGATCAAAAAGTTGTGTGCCTTTCAAGCCAAGCCCTTCGCAGCCTCTCAGGAACAAGATGATATTGTCCTGAAGGGAGAAAATCGTGAACAAGGTTCCTGGATCACTTTCAGAATGTGACTTGGATCATAACTGGAAAATACAGGTGATCCAAAGGCTTTTGAGTCACAGTCATCCAAAGACTTTCGTCACTGCTGTGAAACCTGAGCTACCATACATTGTGAGCCATTGTTTTATTTTCAGAAGGTTAAATCTGGTTTAAAAGTTAATGTGGGAAGTTACCCATATGTTTCATTTCATTACTTAAACCCAAAAGGTTTCTATGGTTTTTTGTTTTTAATATATATATATATATATATATATATATATATATATATATATATATATATATATATATATATATATATATATATATATATAATGTTTTTTTCAATGGCATGTCAGACAACCAAGGTTTATTAGTTCTATAGTACAGTCTGTTTAAACCCTCTGCCTTCAGTCCCCAGAGACTACCTAAAAATGCAGTCTATTGTAAAGTCACTTCCCCTGACCGTGATCCGACTCCAGCTAAAAAGAAAAAAGAAATATTAAAAAGTTAGGATGAATTTAGAAACACAGAGGTCAGGTTTAACTAACACCACCATTAAAACGGGTCAAATCCTTTTTCTTCGTGAACTTTATTGCTAAAACATGAAAAATATATTACAAAAAGAAAAAAAACAAAATATCAAAAGACAGTAAACTGTAATACAGAGCGACAGGGCAACATTTTACCATTTAGAGTAATGCACACAATGAAATGAAGCCCTGTGTTTCTTTTCTGGCTGGGGCAGCTACGACAGTACTCGCTTGTTTAATCACTGTAACCTCTTAAACCATAGTGCAGCTGTATGGATAAAACCAGAATGAACTAGTCTAAAATCGCCAAGCTTAAGCTTACAACTGACCTACAGTAGGCTGCTACATCATAAAGATAAACATAATACAGATGATGGGAATTGGATTGCAGTCAAATGCATTATTACACATGCATATTCTACAGATTCATTTCTGATGTACAGGTGAATGTTTTAGCCCTGTAGAGTGACGTGAACCTGCTTTTCCTGTTTTGAGCCAATCGTAAAAATGTCATACTATACAAACTATAAAGTTACAAAATACAGAGAGAGGGTGTATTTATAGACTGAGGCATTTGAAATGGTGTTACATTTTACAGCTGTGGACTCAAATGACACATGGTGCCACTGTTGTCATTGTTCAGTAATGCAGGATGATCCTTGCAGCTACAGCTAGGGGTGGAGCTCCCAAAGACTAGAGCTAAACAGGGCTCTGGCTGACAGTAGCTTGAGCATCATAGCAAGGGTCTCATTCCAAGAGCAAAGCAAAACTGCCAGAAAAACCTAAATCCTTTCCATTGCTGCCCAGCCACCAACCTTCCAACCAAAACAAAAAATCCCTTTCCTTTTCAGACAAGAAACATTACATGTGTTATTGCTAAAAATAATAAACAAGGCAAAACTCTCTGTACTAAAAGGCTTGATAACATTCTTGTCATTAAGAGTATCCCTTTTAATTCCATGCAGTGGTATTCAATAAACAAGTGCAACTTTCTTTGCCCTGTAGTACTGTAGCTACAGAATAAAAAATGACTGTCTGGGGTTGAATTCATAAAGCAGTAGCATAATAATAAATGCATAGGGCTCAAATTGCAGTTTAGGCAGCACCAGACTGGTTTCCATACTGGTTTGATCCTTAACAGGTCCCTAGTTGCACACCTAGCTAAAGCACCAAACTTAGCTGGTGACCCACATGGAACTCTGCATTAGCCTTTGCGCTCCCATGGGTTAGACAGGAACATTGGTGGGGTATAGTTCACCTCACCAAGCTTCAGGGACACCTACTGGTCAGGTGCCAGATGGGGCCCTTGCCTCGTGGGTCTATCTTGGTCAAATCTGTTGCTTAGGTTAACCAGATTGCTTGCTTTGACAGTGTGAATGGAGATTGTGGTTTGCAGTGGTAATACTGAAAATGGGCATTTAAAATTAGTTCAACAATGGGGTTAATTTTATCAAAAAAGTTAAAAGCAGCTACAACCTTTAAAACCTGGGTAAATAATCATGCCAAGCTGCTGTATTTCAGGGACCCCAAGATGTACTTTTACATAAATTGGGCATGAACCACCTTAAATCATGCAGTAAGCAATATATAGAAGGATCTTCATCCAATTTTAATTAATTGGATTTGTTCTATCTCTGTCGATAAGGGCACAGCTCCCAGCCAAAAAATGCATAACCAAGAAATAAAGGTGCTTTGAAGAGCTCTTTTCATCATAACTGTCTATTTTAAAGCTATATCCAACTGTGATGGTTTTCTGCTTGAAGATTTCTGTTTAAAGCATTTCAGAATCCCAGTTCAGACAGTAAAGTGGAATGCAGATGATGGTATGATTATTTAAAAGGGTTTCATTTTGTATACCAAAAGAAATAGCATTTCAGTTTTAAAAGAAATGTGCATACTGTAGAAATGTGCATACTGTAGAAATGTGCATACTTTTCATCAAAGCAGAGTAGTAATGTATTGTTATCTGATTTGCATTGGTCATATATACTAAATGACCCTTGTGATGTACTAAAAAGTCTATTCACGTAAAATAATTAAAAAAAACAGGTAAAAACACAACATGAACAGGCTGATGTTTACCAAAGCACTGAAATACAGTATCCTTGCAATGACCAGTGTTACTGTCTAACACCAGCAAAGTGCAAGAGCATTTCCATTTCAAGCAGGCTGAAAATTGAGCCTCTGCCCAAAATACAGCTCTACGTATGTTGCAAAATAAATGTGATCCTATTTCTGTTTGTACTGTCTTCACCCCATGTGCATCACATTGTTTCCACAGTAGGAGAGAATTTGGAAAAGCAGAACAGAGCTGGTTTTGTTCAGATTCTAACACAACATACTCCATCGCTGAAGGCAGACTGTCTAATAGCCAGCTGCCAGTTGCAAAAAGCGTGAAAATGGCAACTGTGTCAGACACAGAAGACAACTGCGCTCCTTATTTATGAAATGCTCTCTCTTTTTTTATAAATGATGCATCTATTTCAAGTCTGAAGAGCATTTCTCTTGGGCATTGAGAAACAGAATGGAAAGGTCAGACCGATGGAGACTCCTCTAATCCAAATGGGAACCACTACATTAAAAGCTTACAGTAACGGTGTTAGACAACCATACATTTAAATCAACTCATCGCATACAGCTTTCTTCATTAACTTCTGCCGAGTAACAAAATACAAAGATTCAAGGTTTTTATGAGAGGTTATCAGGGAGGAACCTAAAACTCCTTTTGATGACAGGCCATTAAAAACACTGTACTGTTTCAAAAGGGTCAACTCTGACTGCTACAGGAAATAAATAAAAAAAACACAGCAAAGAAACTAGCACATGCTGGTGTGGGTATAAATGACAAATACAGTTGAAAACTGAAAATATTAAGCAAATGAAAATACATGCAACTTAATTGCAAATTAAAAGCAACATCTTTATGAGAAAGTATCAATGTAACAGGCTTGGTTCCCAGTGCGTTTTTACAGAATTCCTGCCAAACCAAACTTCCTAAAAAAAACAGTTTTAATAGGCGCCTGCCCATAAGTGAACTTTTGCTGTATTTGTCTCTGGCTGGCCAATATAACAGTTTTGGATAGATGTCACTGCAATTTTCAGTTTGAAGATATTTACCACTCTGCAATAAAGGCATACAATATATAGTTAGCCACGATTATAATTTAAATTCTCAATATCACTACTAGTTTACCAGCCGAGGGAGCGAATTTATGGTCAAAACCAAGCACTTGTATCAGCTATTTCTTCGTATTATATACTTTATTGCTAAACTGTGCGATTTGGTATAGCCCTCAAGGGGTTTAGCACAAGGAACCAATGTCATATGCTTAGGATGCAGGCTCTGCAAACACCCTCAGGCTGATGTGATAGAAAATGTAAACATCTCGTCACATGAAATTACAGAGTGTATTTTACTGCTTTGTTTGTGAAGTGGGTGGGGGTGCAGTGCAATAATAATACAAATTAAAAAATCCATAAGAGCTTGCACTAATAGACTAACATTTAAAATAAATACAATCCCAGGGTTGCTAGGTTATTAAGAGTATCAGCTGAAACTCTTACTACGGTATATACTGACGGTTTGGACACTGTAGATGAATTATTTAATAGTCTCTATTAAATAATAGTCTCTATATATCCCCCCCCCCCTCCCCCAGAAAAGGCATTTGGTGGCCCTAGGATGCTGCCACAGCTTTAAGCTCGGTCACTTTATTAATGGTTTGCCGTACCCGCTATAATACAAAAACAAAATACAAAAAAATAGTCAATTTCTGACTGTTTCATGAGTATTGGAACCAATCTCCAATCCACCAGCACAAAGGAGAGGTAGGATGTTAAGTCATTATAATTTGTAAGTAGATTCCAGGGAAGAAATAATCAATCAGCTGATATTTTGTAATGCTTAAAATATACAGAAAAATGACTACTTTGAGATGATCTAGGAATTAGAGAAAAGCAATGCCTGCCCAAATGCACCCCTCCTCTTTCTATCAGTATATCATTTGCTGGACTATACTAAACTGTTCTCTTTTTTTTGTGCATAATTCCTTGAATTTCATTAAGGTCAGACTGGCTTCCAGACAGAGCTTAAAGAAGCAGCCGACTCTCAGCCATGCAGAGGCAGACGCAGTCAGAATTAAGCAAATCATCCTCAAATCTGCTCCCCCCTGCCCCCCACCAAGAAATCAGAATGAAACAGCAACCAGCTGTCAAAACCGGGTTTGTTTTGGGGCCTGCTTTAGGATAGAAGGCCAAATTTCACAGGTTGATTCCTGAAGTGTCAAAAATACTGTAAAGCGTGATAAAATGGCAAGGATAAAAAGGAATATGAGACAAATAAGTATTTAAGTATTTTACATTTCTAACAAATTGTATTTGAGGAGGTCTTTGCATTTAGAAAACAGAAAAAAAACAAATTACTTTAAAACCGTAGCCCAGTACTGTTAAAGTATAAGCTAATAGAGTTGAAGGGTATCTCTTATTCACTCAAACCTCATGCAGTTTGGGCCAAAGGTCTGAAAAGCTGAGTGATTCAGGCTGCTCAAGCTATGCGAAATGCTGGCTATTACAATACTTAGTAGCATATCAGAAAACATTAGGTTATTATCATAACCCTGGTTCCCTGAAATAGAAATGTAACCATTACTGAATGGTTACATGCAGTAACTGCGAAGCATCGTTGCTTGATGGGAAACATTGCTTGATGGGAAACTTGATGGGAAACAGCTGCTCAGAGTACGCCGATCTCTTGGAATGGTGACTTATTCATCAGGGGAGGAAAGGCAGAGGAAGATAAGGAAGACCGTGAAGACGGTTTCCTGCGTGGGCTACTCTCCAGGGTGCATCGTCCGCTCTCCCTTGGCACAAAGGGTGATGGGGAAGAGCGCTGTGGAGGAGTGAGGTACGCAGAGAGCTCTGTAGAGCTGCGTGAGAAACGTTTCTCCAGTGTACGCTTGGAGAAAGATGCACAAAACTCACAGAAACTGCGGTTTATCAGTGCCTCCTTGACTTGCTCTGGCCCCAGGCAGGAAGAGCATTTGTCGTGCTTATTATTTGTTTATTTAGCAGATGCCTTTATCCAAGGCGACTTACAGAGACTAGGGTGTGTGAACTATGCATCAGCTGCAGAGTCACTTACAACTACGTCTCACCCGAAAGGAGGTTAAGTGACTTGCTCAGGGTCACACAATGAGTCAGTGGCTGCTGTGGGATTTGAACCGGGGACCTCCTGGTTACAAGCCCTTTTCTTTAACCACTGGACCACATAGCCTCGTGCTTGTCCTCAAGCAGACTGGCCTTGCATACCTCAGGGATAAAACCCAGGCATGATGCAAGAAGATGCAGTGTACAGTAACAGGTGTACAGCTGCTCCCTCAATCTGCTTATAGATCGGACTGGTCAATGTAAAGGAATGCCCACCTGTACAAGCCACTGGCTAAACCACTAAGTCAGTACTCACACGAGACTGAGGGAAGCCTGTTTGTTAGAATGAACTAACAGCCCTTGTAATAGTGATGCAAGAGCTGTCACCAAAACGGCATCAAGATACCATGGGAGAGATTGCAAGCAACCACAACCAAAGCAAGAATCTTGGTCCTGCGCACCGCTGCTGAGCCCAGCAGCTGTCACTACACATGTGCCGTAGCACCACGTTGCTGACAGGCCTGCGCTTAGTCTCTGAAAACAAAAAAACACAATGAGAAAAAAGAAGATTTTTTCTCAACAAAATACAGCAATAACAATTACTAAAAATACATAAACCGTCTCGTAATTTTAGCAGTAGCAAAACGAGACTAAAATAACTCCAGCCGGAGCTATTGCACCCTGGGGGGAGAGCACAAAGTCAGCCGTCTTGTTATGTCTTGATCCTTAGGAAGGAGTGACTCAAGCCGCTGGCTTCACACGGGGCACAAGGACAGTGAGCAGCTTTGATATATCTATTTGAGGTTTTTTGGAGGTAAAATACCCATTTGGTAATGGTTACTTGAAAGAGAACATATTCTGTACTTGCTAACTACTATTAAACATGAAAAGTGTTGTAGTTAAAAAAAGCAACTCAGCATCAGACAAGCATTTCCTTAGAGACTTTTTACAAGTAACAGAAAAATAAATTAATTCCCATGAGAATCAGGTTACCATTTTAAAGTTAACTCCTAATTAATATAAAACAACATTTTTTGGTAGCAGTATTTATTTATTTTTTTTATTTAAAGGATAGAGTGTAACAGATTCTGAGAAGGACAAGTGTTTATTTCTACTCCATAATGTCTATTTGTCCTGATGACTGATGTGACCAGTCACAAATACTTTTTAGTGCTCTATTAAAAATAATGAGCAAGTTTCTTTCCTGTTGCAGGTCAGTTTAAAGAATGGTCAGAGACACTCACCAGTCCTGCTAAAGGGGTTGGGAGTCTATTGATCTTCTTCACAAGCCCGGGTTTTATAGAATTCAACAACCTGCAGGAAAAAAAAGACATGTCAACTTCATCAACATCAAGGAAATACTGGTTCATGGATGTTTTGATGATAAAAAAAAACAGTTGGAACAGTTGGTGCCCAGTTCACTACACTATTGTGTGTGTTCTGCAGTGATAAGGAGAGAAAGATTGGGCACAAAGGTTTCCTGAAAGGAAATTTGAGCCACTTTACATGTCATACTCCTGGCTGTCTGGATTCCCATGTTTTTTCAGTTATGTTTCTGAGATTTACAAGACCTTCTGTATAAATAAAGGAGAAACATTAAATGAGCAATAACTAAGGCTGAGGTGATGCATCGGTCCATCGATGCATCATATCGTTTGAACACTATTGATAGTCAAGCCTGTGCATCTTTTCTGTGTAAAGGTTTTAAGTAAAAGGGAAGTTTGCTTTTTTTTTTGTTTGTTTTTTTAATCGACAATCATTTACTGGATTTCAGCGCAGAGTTTCCCCTGCTCACCTCAGGTGTGACTCGCTGAATCTGTGTGTGATTGAGCTCACCTTCTCCTCCCGTGGTTTTACTGATGGGATCACATCTGTGCGGGAGTGAGTCTTCAGGACGAGCAACGGAGCAAGTTAAAAACTATCGACCGGGATACAATGCCTTTCAACCTATAGCAATTATTTTCTAAAATAGAAGACGGCACGAAAGTAAACTGCAGCCTATGTGACAAGTGTCTGGGATACTCTGGTAACAACTAATTTGCGTGACCATTTAATGAGATGGGACCCTACAAAATTCCAAACAAAACCTGACCGTGACAAAAATAAACATTATTATTATTATTATTATTATTATTATTATTATTATTATTATTATTATTATTATTATTAATCTCTTAGCAGATGCCCTTATCCAGGGCAACTCACAATTGTTACAAGATATCACATTATTTTTACATACAATTACCAATTTATACAGTTGGGTTTTTACTGGAGCAATCTAGGTAAAGTACCTTGCTCAAGGGTACAGCAGCAGTGTCCCCCCTGGGACTGAACCCACGACCCTCCGGTCAAGAGTCCAGAGCCCTAACCACTACTCCACACTGCTGCCCAATTTACCACCAGTTGCTTCTTTTTTTGAAGAAAAAAAAATACTCACACAGTGACAGAGCAAAGCAGATTACAAGTATGATTGTGGATGCAGTGACGCATGATGTATTGTAAGGCCTGTAAATATTGTTGAGGGAGCTGCATTTTGAAAACTGGTTACAAATCTTGCACCAGGCTACCAAATGCTTTGCCGGAAGACGGTGTCAAAGTAAAATATAATCAATGGACAATTTACTGAACTGCTGTGGACAGTGATTACTTTTTGTAAATTAGTTATGTTCTTCTATGGATTGGTTGTTAAACTGTCTAGATTTAAACCATTTTATAAGGCAAGAAATATATTTTTATATATATATATATATATATATATATATATATATTTTTGTTACTATATGCACAAACTAATTTAAATTAGTATCCCTCCCTTTATTCAAGTTCAACAGTATCAAACCAGTAATTGGTTCAAAAGAATACACGCACCAGGTACAAGACAATAATGAGCTTAGGGAACCTAAAAGGGAAAGGACAATCAGATTTATTACAGGGACAAACCAAAATTGATAGGATCGCATGCTTTGGGAAAGGGTTGTGCAAAAATCTGACAAAAATGGAAGCAGACTTCGTCAGGACGCAAGTATCTTTTCTGCACCAGCGACACTCATGATCAATATACCATTTTTTCAGACATTCTTTAACAGATTTACCATGAAAACACAATCATTTCAAAAATAGCCAAATGGTCCTTCGGTCTTCATGAGGACCAGTGAAAATAATGTACATACCTCCATAGCTGTAAATACAAATTATACCAATCAGTGTAATGAAAAAGTAAGTCACCATGACCTACATCTCATGTATGTAAGTTTTATTAAATTACAATGTACATGTTCGGTCCAATTAAAGACATTTTGCTAAAGAACACTATTCCATGCAATACATAGTACTGTATTTACAAAATGATTTAGAACATTTCTGCAGCTCCACGCACCTCTTTTTCTTTTGTGGGGAATATTACAAGAAACCTTGGTCAAGTCGTGCAGTGAAGACCTTAGTGATTTAGTTACCTGTATGCTTCATCACAGAATGTATAACACATTGTTGGAACTACTGGAAGGACTATAAAAATGAAGGAACTTTAAACTTTCAGTTTGACACAGCAACATGTGTACGGCCGGTTACAGCCACTAGTTGCAATAAACTGTGGCACAACTGCTGTGCGTACAACAGTGGTGACCCCTAAGATGACATTTAATGAGGCAGCCACAAAATGAGTTTATCCCATAATGGTTTCAATACAAACTCGAAACCGAACACTTTATATTTATACCAGAAAACTGTTTAACTTGTACTTTGTTGGGCTGCTTTTTTTTTTTAGTATCCTGTACTGACCTACCCAACTTTAGAAACCTGTAGTTGCGCTACAGCAAACAACCAGGATGGCCGAGACTAGACATTGAAATGTGACTTTATTAAATGCAGTAAGAGGTATTCATACTTTTAGGGAGAAAATCAGGAAACATCCTTACCACTTGAAATGATTCTAGCAAATCAACAGGCCAATGAGTTTAAAGTGATGGCATAATAGTATGTAGATAAATGTGGTATAGGAGTGATTTAGATTTATTTTTACTAACAATTTACAATTTGGGATCTAAAACGGAAATAGTGATCGCAAATACAGCAACATCTTTTAAATATGCCCCCCACCACACACCAGGCCATTTATGTTTTGTATATTAAAACCACAAACAAAAATTACATAATAACTTAACGACAAAAACACTCAATAAAAAAAATCGACGTGAAATTAAAGGAAGTCTTTACGAAAACAGAGGAAATCTGTGATTTCCTCAAAACAGGAATTCCAGCTGGCTTCTGAAGACAGCATGTGCCAAATTGTTTTTTTGTTTTTTTTGTAAGGAATATTTACTAAATACAACTAAGATAATTAACGTATCTGTACTAACAGATGTTAAACACAGTTCCTTTCAGAAAAAAATGGGGGCCCTTGATTTAATGCCTTGTTCTGTCCGCCACTGGGATTAAGTTGAAAGCAATTTGAAAATGACTCTGTTCAAATTCTGAGTTTGAAACTACCATTAACATAGGTGCAGTGTGGAGTAGTGGTTAGGGCTCTGGACTCTTGACCAGAGGGTCGAGGGTTCAATCCCAGGTGGGAGACACTGCTGGTGTACCCTTGAGCAAGGTACTTTACCTAGATTGCTCCAGTAAAAACCCAACTGTATAAATGGGTAATTGTATGTAAAAATAATGTGATATCTTGTAACAACTGTAAGGTCGACCTGGATGAGGGCGTCTGCTAAGAAATAAATAATACTAATAATAAATGTAATAATAGGAATTGTGGTACATAGATGCAACCTTTGGCCTTGTAGACTGCAGATGAAATCCACTGCAGCCTCAGTTTGATACTGGAGCCAGATGCGATGGAGGTTTGCAAACTAGTTTTATGGTGTAGATGGCAACATGGCATTGGCAAACTGACAATGCCCATTTCAGTAATGTAGAATAAAAAACCAACGCAGAACAGTAAAGTACAGTTGCATTTAAATCCCCATTTCAGAATTAGAGCCTCTCCGACTTTTACTTTAGACATATAAAAGTAATGAAAAAGGCCTAATGAAATGCAAATAAATAATGAATTAAGAAAATGAATTACTGTGTAACTTGAAAATCTTCATAACAGAAAATTGTCTCACTTACTCGCATAGCAGGATTCCATTTTCCAGACCACTGCGAAAGCTCTTCTCTCCAAAACACCTGCCTGTGACTGCCTGAAATTTAAATAAATGTTATCAGAAACAGTGGTGTTCTGATTCTGCACAATATACAGCGAGATACTCCAAATGTTTACTTCATTAACTATTTTTAGACATGCTAAAAAAAACAAAATTGCATTTTCATTTCAAAATCTCTATTAAACTATTATTTTACAAGCAATAAAAAAGCTTTGTATGAAAATTAAAGTAAAGCAACTACCTAGTCTAGTAAACTCACTGGTCTATTAATGTTCTAGAATATACAAGTACTGTATATACAGCCTATTTAAAAAATGGCAACAAGGGACACACACACAAAAACAAACCGTCAATCCAGAGTGTGTTAGCTCAAGTAATGTTTAAAATAAAGTATATTTCCAGAAATCTCTTCTGTACTTGAGACAACAAACCTTCAAACTCCAAGTTCCATACTGCAGGAGGAAGTTGCATGTTGTTCCCTAAGTAGATTGCTACTTTATGCCCTTCAGTGATGGATCAAGACCATAAGTTTGCTAAAACTGCAATTTATTCACAGATGTCATTTCCATGAGGAATCACTTAAAGCCCATTTATCTGCATACATGATTTCTGTTAAGTGATAATACCTTCCATTGATCTGGGCAATTAGACACAACCCACGTCCCTTTAGTCATACAGGGCCCGGTGTTCGAAAATATTTGAAGCACTATCAAACTGAAAACACATAAACTAACTTCTGTGGTAAGTTTTAATACAAAGTTAAAAGATATTTTTTCTCTTTGTAGTGGATTTGTACAACCTGTAACAACCTTTGAAGCTTCCCTAACATATAAATGTTATTTCATTCCATAGTCTCTGTGCTACGTAACTAAAAGCTCTGCCTCCCAAGCTGTTTCTGTGTACCCCTGGGACACAAAGCAAACCTAGATCCTGGGATCTAAGGGATCAACATGGAACATATGGATTCAGCAATTCCTGAAGGTAATTTGGAGTGAATCCTTTTAATGCCTTGTAGGTCAATAACAAGATCTTGAAATCAATTCTGAACCTAACAGGGGTAATGTGTTCGCTCTTGCTCGTTCTAGTTAGCTGCAGCATTCTGAACCAGTTGCAGGTGAGACACTACTAAAGAGCATTGTAGTAGCCGATCCTTGACGAAATAAAGGCATGTATCAGTCTCTCAGAATAAGGCTGTGAAAGAATAGGCCTAAGAATTGACCTATCAAATCTGAAGTGGAACAGCGCTTCACAACCACAACTGGGCACCCATGCCGTGTAAATATACAATACTTAACCATAAACCAATGACATATCCAAATGAGGACCCAACAGCATGTGGTGTGGGACTGATCTTAATGTGCTCTGGGTTCCAAATGGTTTGTTGACTTTATGGATTGTCTTAATAAAAGTGACATGAAGTGAGATTCTCTGGGCTGGACTGGAATACAAAATATCTATGGCCTATTTTTGGACAACCGTATTGATGGATTTAACAGTTGTATGTTGAAGAATATAGCACATTTCACACAAGATCTTGTGCATTTTCTATGATCTATGTAGGAAATATGAATAACAATCTAGAGTAGAAGGATTTATAAAGAGCTACAAAAACGGGTCTTCTGTATGTTCTAAAAGGAAGGCTAGCTAAATATTGGGAGTAAAAAGGTCACCAATACCACATTAAAGAAAACTATCCATGCTTCTTACTTCCACATGCAAAGTGTCCATTTTAAATTCAAACTTGTATTTGACTGTGAATATTTGAACAGCTGGAAGTTAAAAGGCCATTAAGACAACTGTCAAGGGATTTTTGGGATAAAGAAAAACATTGCAGCAGAACCCACAAAAGTTAAACCCACAAAACACACCCTCAATTTCTATCAAAACAAAATAAATTAATTAAAGGCAATTTAGTACTCCAACATTTTCCTAATAGCTTTCACCTAGCACTGTTATTCCCAAATTTGATCTTGGTTGGAACAAAGAACTTTTTTTTTGCATTTTTTTATATAAAACTGAACCCTGACAAAACAAATATCATATGCATGAAAACAGAAAAAAAATAAAAAAAGCATTTTTTTTAATCTTCACCTTAAATGCCTTCTCTGACACCAGCGCCAAAGCAAATGGTCCTGCATTTGTCCTACTATGAATGTTGGTTTTCTGCTGCTCCCTTGATGCATACTGTATCAGTTACATACATAATGTATAGGCCTGCTAAATTATTTGTGGTGATCTTATGCACAAAACAAAAGCAAGTATATACATTGTCTTTGATAATGTCAGTGCTTAACTGTTCTCTCTCTGCCTGCCCCACAGTCTTGTTCCAGGAAGTAGAACGCTCCCTGTGCCCCTTTCCCACAGATGTTGGTAGGGAGCGGCTTTGCTTTAAGTGGCAGAATGCACACAGGAACAAAACCATTCTTGTATTGTTTCACAGAAACAACTTCCCACTCCATCAGTGTGGGCTTCTTTCATTATGGAGGACAGGAGTCTCGTACAAACGCCTTCCACTCTCACTCTGGCAGCCTGTAAACCGAGAACCACCAAGCAGTCAATCTGATTTAACAATGCCTGAAAAATCATCTTCAATCCTTATGAAAGTTCCTCGCAGAAGTAGAAGGACTAAGGATCATCCAACATTTGTAACTTGCAATTACAGTTTATACTCTGCGTATAGACTGTATAATAATATACCATATGGCAAGCTCCAAAACACTTGATAGCCGTGTGGAGTTTCATTCATTTGAATGGTTATTTCAAAACATGCTTGTCAGTTTAGGCAGAAAATTTTACTTAAAAAAATATATATATTAAACAGAAAACACGATGTTCGATCAGTTTGTGAGTAATGCGTAACCTTTTCTATTGTAGTTATAACCTTGGAATATTTTTGCGTAACACACTTACAGTAATGCCACCACACATGGGCTATACTGTACATTACTGTACATACTATTTCTTATTTTTCAACAAAACAGCCTGAAGAGACAGCTTCTCACAGCCAGGGGTGGGGTTAGGTCAGCCAGGGTGTCCGCAGCTAACCGCGCACCAGTGACCCATGTGGTCTGGCTGGGTGCCTGTTGGCTTGCCTGCAAGCTGCCCGGAGCTGCGTTGTCCTCCAACGCTGTAGCTCCGAGGTGGCTGCATGGTGAGTCTGCAGTGTGAAAAGATGCGGTCGGCTAACGGCATATGCTTCAGAGGTCAGCGCAGGGGAGGTACCGGTGAGCCGAGCTTAAATAATAATTGGATATTTTAAATTGGGAGAAAATAATAAATAGGCAACTATTAAATTTAAAAATAATAATTAATTATTTATATATATATATATATATATATATATATATATACATATATATATATATATATATATATATATATATATATATATATATATATACACACACACACACACACACACACAGTGCCTTGCAAAAGTATTCAGACCCCTGACCAATTCTCTCATATTACTGAATTACAAATGGTACATTGAAATTTCGTTCCTTTTGATATTTTATTTTAAAACACTGAAACTCAAAATCAATTATTGTAAGGTGACATTGGTTTTATGTTGGGAAATAGTTTTAAGAAAAATAAATAAAAAACTGAAATATCTTGCTTGCACAAGTACTCAACCCCTGTGCTGTGGAAGCTCCCAGTTTACACCGATGAAAGAAACTGCCCTAACGAGGCCACAATTAGCTTACATTTGGCCTCCACCTGTGAACCATTAAAGTTGCTGTCACTGTTGAAGGATCATTGGTCAGGCTGTGAATCTGAAGGAAAATGAAGACCAAAGAGCATTCTACAGAAGTTAGAGATAAAGTAATACAAATGCATAGATTAGGGAAAGGGTACAAAATAATGTCCAAGTGTTTGGATATCCCAGTGAGTACAGTTGGATCAATAAATCAGGAAGTGGAAGCTGCATCACACCACCCAGACACTGCCAAGAAAAGGCCGTCCCTCAAAACTCAGCGCTCAGACAAGGAGACTTGTGAGAGAAGCCACAGAGAGGCCAACAATCACTTTGAAGGAGCTACAGAGTTCAGTGGCTGGGAGTGGAGTAATGGTGCACCAGTCAACCATATCAAGAGCTCTGCATAACACTGACCTGTATGGGAGGGTGGCAAGAAAGAAGCCGTTACTCAAAAAGTACCATCTGAAAGCACGTCTGGCATTTGCCAGAAAGCATGAGAGTGACCCAGCTGCGAGTGGGAAAAGGTTTTGTGGTCAGATGAGACCAAGATAGAGCTTTTTGGCCAAAACTCAAAGCGCTATGTGTGGCGCAAACCTAACACTGCCCATGCCTCAAGACACACCATCCCTACAGTGAAGTATGGTGGTGGCAGCATCATGCTGTGGGGATGCTTCTCATCAGCAGGGACTGGGCATCTTGTTAAAATTGAATGAAGACTGGATGGAGCAAAATACAGGGAAATGCTGCAAAAGAACCTGCTTCAGTCCGCTAAAAAACTGAAGCTTGGGAGGAAATTCACCTTTCAGCAGGACAATCATCCCAAGCACAAGACCAAAGCAACACTCGAGTGGCTCAAGAACAAAAAGGTGAATGTCCTACAGTGGCCCAGTCAAAGTCCTGATCTCAATCCCATTGAGAATCCGTGGCACTATTTGAAAATTGCGGTCCACAAGCGTCATCCAACCAACTCCGACACTGTGTGCAAAGCTGGTACATACTTACCCCAAAAGACTTAAAGCTGTTATTGCAGCGAAAGGTGGCTCTACCAAATATTAATGTGTGGGGGTTGAATACTTATGCAAGGCACTGTATATATATATATATATATATATATATATATATATATACACACATACACAGACGTGCTCAAATTTGTTGGTACCCTTACAGCTCGTTGAAATAATGCTTCATTCCTCCTGAAAAGTGATGAAATTAAAAGCTATTTTATCATGTATACTTGCATGCCTTTGGTATGTCATAGAATAAAGCAAAGAAGCTGTGAAAAGAGATGAATTATTGCTTATTCTACAAAGATATTCTAAAATGGCCTGGACATATTTGTTGGTACCCCTTAGAAAAGATAATAAATAATTGGATTATAGTGATATTTCAAACTAATTTGTTTCTTTAATTAGTATCACACATGTCTCCAATCTTGTAATCAGTCATTCAGCCTATTTAAATGGAGAAAAGTAGTCACTGTGCTGTTTGGTACCATTGTGTGCACCACGCTAAACATGGACCAGAGAAAGCAAAGGAGAGAGTTGTCTGAGGAGATCAGAAAGAAAATAATAGACAAGCATGGTAAAAGTTAAAGGCTACAAGACCATCTCCAAGCAGCTTGATGTTCCTGTGACAACAGTTGCAAATATTATTAAGAAGTTTAAGGTCCATGGAACTGTAGCCAACCTCCCTGGGCGCGGCCGCAAGAGGAAAATCGACCCCAGATTGAACAGAAGGATAGTGCGAATGGTAGAAAAAGAACCAAGGATAACTGCCAAAGAGATACAAGCTGAACTCCAAGGTGAAGGTACGTCAGTTTCTGATCGCACCATCTGTCGCTTTTTGAGCGAAAGTGGGCTCCATGGAAGAAGACCCAGGAGGACTCCACTTTTGAAAGAAAAACATAAAAAAGCCAGACGAATTTGCTAAAATGCATATTGACAAGCCACAATCCTTCTGGGAGAATGTCCTTTGAACAGATGAGTCAAAACTGGAGCTTTTTGGCAAGTCACATCAGCTCTATGTTCACAGACGAAAAAATGAAGCTTTCAAAGAAAAAAACACCATACCTACAGTGAAAGATGGAGGAGGCTCGGTTATGTTTTGGGGCTGCTTTGCTGCGCCTGGAGCGAAACGTACTGCCCAGTGTCAGAAAGCTCTGTCTCAGTCGCAGGTCATGGGTCCTCCAACAGGCTAATGACCCAAAACACACAGCTAAAAGCACCCAAGAATGCATAAGAACAAAACATTGGACTATTCTGAAGTGGCCTTCTATGAGTCCTGATCTGAATCCTATCGAACATCTATGGAAAGAGCTGAAACTTGCAGTCTGGAGAAGGCACCCATCAAACCTGAGACAGCTGGAGCAGTTTGCTCAGGAAGAGTGGGCCAAACTACCTGTTAACAGGTGCAGAAGTCTCATTGAGAGCTACAGAAAACGTTTGATTGCAGTGATTGCCTCTGAAGGTTGTGCAACAAAATATTAGGTTAGCGGTCCCATCATTTTTGTCCATGCCATTTTCATTTGTTTTCTTATTTACAATATTATGTTGAATAGAAAATCAAAAGCAAAGTCTGATTTCTATTAAATATGGAATAAACAATGGTGGATGCCAATTACTTTTGTCAGTTTCAAGTTATTTCAGAGAAAATTGTGCATTCTTCGTTTTTTGTGGAGGGGTACCAACAAATTTGAGCACGTCTGTATATATGCATGCATGCAAGATAGATATAGCATATTCTCAACAAAACAATGTTTTATTATAAGAAGGATGCTGAGAATGATGACAAGTAGTCAGAATTCAGACACAGCAAATGTAACGGCACCTAAATTCAGGGAGCCAACATTTACAAAACATAATAGATATAAAAAAATTTAAAAAAGGGGTATCTTGCCCTGGATAAGAGCGTCTGCTAATAATAATAATAATAATAATAATAATAATAATGTACAAAACAGCACATTACCATCAATGTGAAATTCGTCCTTGCCAAACTCGTTGATCTGATCTTTAGGGGTGATTATTACTGTTTTCGGCAACAGCTCTGGATACTGACTGAAGTAAACTGAAGTCTCATTCAACACTGAACTTGAATACCGGAAGCAGTTTTATCAGACAGGTATGTTTATGTAAATTTAAAAAGCAAAAGTTGCCGGTGTTAATGTTTATAGATGGGACATTATTATCAAACAAACAAACAAAAAAAGCCTTGCTTGTTTTTTACCCCTCACCAAATGTAAGACAACCAAATGTATCATAGAAAATCAAATTGTTAATGTGATATGAAAAGGCGGCCCAAGTCTGTTTTGTGTTCATATATATGTAAAGGCCGGCCCTGGTCCTGGACTGCAGGACAGTTATTAAGACGGTGGCCTAAATCTAGGCTGGCTCTGGGCTGCCTTTTCTTTTTTGGGGAATTCACATAAGAAAATAAAACACAAAAATACAAGTTTATTGGGTGCTAAAAATAAAGTTATGACCTGGTGTTTATTTTATGAACTATTAAATACCTAAGAGGCACATCTTTGTAGCAAACAAGGCTGAAATTATTTATTTTAAAAAAAAGACAGTGCTTTTGGCTTTAAATCAGCCACATCCACCCTCCTAATATGAAGGATAAGGGAGTCTTGCACTCCGGTTCACTGCTTGTGTTAAACAGATGAGAGTTAGCGCATTCGGTAAAGGTTTGCTTAACCAGGCAATATAACCTCACAGGCTATCTCTGGAGAGAGGCAATGACACAAATCAGCGTTTATCAGATTATATCATTTCTCAAAAAAATAAAAAACACCATGTTAGCGTACATGTTCTCAATGACTTTTTTTAAGAATGATCCTTCCTTTGACAGCTCTGTCAAAGTTACCATGTGATAAACTAAAAACCAACACTGCAAGGCGTCATGAATGTTACTTGCGATTTAGGAACTTGCCTTGTTTCAGTAAGCAATATTCTTGTATTAAATAAATTAATTAGAATCGTCCATGCCCCTGAAAAAATAAAACAGTGGAATTTGAAGTACAGGATTAAACCAACTGTAATGAGGTGCCAAGTAGCCTTGCCAAATTTACTATGGCAAACTGTTAAGGGAAGAGGCACCACAGAAGATATGTTAACAGTTTATTTGACTTGACATGAATTACACTTGACTAGTCACTATATATACATACCAAGCCCAACATTTATATTTTAAGAGGTCAGTAATTTGAGGCAAGATTAAAAAAAAAAAAAAAAAAAGAGACACACCACACACACAAACCAAGAACGCCTAAATCATCAGAAATGTTGGTCTTCTTGACATAACTATTCGGATGTGGGTTTGGTATGTGGATAAAATTAAATCTAGGGTTTCAGCAAGGTGTTGACTATCATCCCCTTTCTTCCAAATTTGGGTAGCAGGTACTAGCATTGCCTGTGGGTGGAAGAGGCCAGTTGCAGTGAAGGTCTGTGCTCCGTTTCCATTTTGGCAGATGCCTGGAAAATAATACCTTCTTCGGTACTTGTGGTGGACGCTGATGAAGATTTGAAAAACTTAAGGAAAGACAAGCAACATATGTTTCATCTTATTTAATTTTTACTACGCTGTAACGGATAAATGATACCATTTATTAAGTCGGTTGGCGATACCCGGGTCTCTTGACTACCTGGGTATCGATTTATTAATTTGAGAATTTAATGAAAATGTAGACAATACAGTTGTAAGCGCGGGTCTCTGGCCAGTGTAATAAAGACATTAAAAGCAAACTTTTCTTAACTGACAGGATATCAATATTTTACAGAAAACAATAACACACAGCAGCAAGTACACCTCAATAATAATAACTGCGGCGACAAACGGAAACAAAACAAAACAGGGCTCTACAGTGCAACTAATTCTGTCGCATATGCAATTAATTTTTGTGTGTGAATGTAAATTTTAATTTAGGCGCACGTGTGCCACTAGAAACTCCTAAAGCTATGCGACTGGAGATCTGCTTGTTTTTCAAAGGTTAGAAAAAGGACTGTTTTTGGGTCACAGAATCGTGTGTGTGCTCTCAATTTTCTTCAGCGTTCTCCATATGCTGGCCCTCTTGTATGAGAGGCGAAAGTAACAAAAAGTAAATATAATGCAAACTCATCTATTAAATGAAACATTAATCTATTTAATAACAAAACAGCGTACCTTAAATTGAAATTCAATTTACGTTAGGGTGCACAAGATCTTTATTTGAGCTGTGTACTTTTGCTCCACAGTTTATTTAAATAGGTTTTATTTGAACTGTGCAAGCACAAAGTGTCAATCATTCCCCTCAGCCTCGCTCATTTCCATCGAGGCTTCCAAATCGGGGTTTGCTCTTGCTATCTGACACGTTCAGCCAATCACAGCTAACTTTAGTTGGAACCCAAAACTGACACTCAGACAAGTTCTGGATGGGGGCTCCGAGCTTTACAGAAGCACCAGGCAGAAGTTAGTTACTTATTCCCGATTCGAGGGCTGAAGTTAATTACTTATTTGCAGTTACGTATTGAATATTAGCTCACATTCGAAGGGGGAAATCACATATAGTCTTTCTCTTCAAAATAAAGTGGATTGCAGAGTGGCACAAGCAGGCATTCACAGGCTATGCTGTGAAATACACACACACCCTTCTTTTCCTGCATATTAGCTCACATTGTGAGGGCTTTGCCACCTCAAGCTGGGTGTGATGTTGAAGGTTAAGCAATTGTCTTGCAAATAGAGTATGGTGCATAGTGGCATGTACAGTACAATTAAGTGCTATTTAGTATGACAATTAGAGCATTATGAATTGCAAGAAAAAAGGCTTTGTTTGATAGCAAATATTTAATTAAAAAGTCACATGTTTTGAACTAAGCAACAAATATAGTATGTGAAATATACTAATTTAAATTAACCTTTAAAAGGTACCAAATCATTTAACTTATGAAAATATGTCTTGTGTTCTTCTTTGAATGAAATTTTACAGGACGCAACACATATATGTTATCAAGCAGAAGCCTGGTACGTGCAATGCATCATATTTCTGGAAATTCAATTTCTCTAATGTTACTATAAAGTGTGTTTGTCAGTACTCACACCTGTATGTAAACTACATTACACATTGCAGCTTTTATTTTGTGATTTTTTATTTAAATTATGTGGAAGTCTTCCTTTAGGCCGTCATATAAAATCCAATTACTCTTTCTTCATATCACAGAGATAAAGTGTTTTCCACTGTTGACTGTTGCTCCAAAAAGTGTGTACCTAAAATAAAAAACATTGTTTATGTGTGAAATACATTAAAAAAAAAAAAAATATATATATATATATATATATATATATATATATATATATATATATATATATATATATATATATTGTTGTAGACATTAATCCACATTAATGAAGAGTAGAAGAAATGAAACAAACATTTGTACAAAGATTAAAAAGAATGAGTGAAAAAAAATCAAATTAAAATTCATAAATCAATGAACCCATTGATCCTACATAAATAAAACAAACAGTCCAGTCAAAAGTCATTTTATAGTATGATATAGCAAATGCGAATTGGGAATAAGTAGCGTTTTAGCTTTTTTTTTCTGAGTTTATTTTACATATATTAAATATTGGGATAAAAAAATAAATAAATAAATAAATAACAGTTAAAAAACTGTTTTTAATTGAAACAAATCAGTAAAATTTGGGGAGAAAAAACCTCAGTATACACACACTTTACATGTGGAATATGATGCGTAGCAGTTCTGGTTCCTGATTAATAATGTCTCTGGCATGTATGATAAAGCAGAATCTATGCAAGTCGAAGCCACATTTTCCCCAAATTAGTTGGTACTTTGCGAACTTTTGGGTAATCGCTGTGCTGACGGAAACAGTATCTACAGAAGGTATGAACATGACATCAGCACAAAACAAGCCAGGTGTATTTACCTTTAAAATCATAAAAAGAAAAGAAAATTGACACAACTGGGTGGTGCACGCCATCGGGAGAGGCGTCAAATCACACTGGACATTTCCATACAAGTTTACCAACTAAAAGCATCACCATTTTCTGTCAAATATTTACGATTAAGATTGTTGGCTTAGGCAGTGTTTAAAATGGACAGACAGTTCTGTCACATGAAGACACCAATACATACCTCTGCAATAAACAGTGTCTGTCCAGCAAAGCGAAGCGCTCTGACAAACTCAATCATTCTGTGCTTTATTTTTATTAAAGCGTGTGTAAAAGCCACATAAATGGCTTGCTTGCCTCTCAGTTCACTTTCTTGTTTTAATGTGTCGCTTATTTTTCAGTATGTTCTTTTATTGTCAGTGCGAACATGTACCTCGATGCAGCAGTATTTGCAGCGCTATGCATCCTCTGCCTCATCTGACCCACTTCTGCTATTTTTATATACTTCGAAGCATTCATTTTTTGAATATTCATAAACTGATTTACGTTTTCTCCCCATTCCTCATCCACTAAAAATTATATTTTTGTGTAAGCATTTCAATTTAGTTTTTGATCAAGCTAGTAGTTACTATGCCCAGCAATTGCCACAATAATCAGACTTTGATTGGCCAACATAATCAGGTGATATGATAATGTGTTTGTGACGTAACAGAGAACCACAGTTGAACTTATTTGATCCTCTGACGTCTAAATGACTGCTGTATACTAGGATACAGTGTAGGGCTGCTTATTACAATGTCTGAGTCAAAATAAAACAGCATTTTGATAAAAGAAAGTGTATTTCCTAGAAAATAGTACTGGGAAAATACTGAATAATAGACAAAAGTCAGGTATAAAATCAGTAAAAACCGACATCCAGTTACAACAACAACAACCACCTTTAATTTTTCAGTAACATTCTGAATAAACCGGAAACGCGGATCATTAGGAATAAGTTCACTTCAGCCCTCGAATCGGGAATAAGTAACTAACTTCTGCCCGGTCCTTCTGTAAAGCTCAGAGCCCCCATCCAGAACTCTGTTGAGTGTCAGTTTTGGGTTCCAACTAAAGGTAGCTGTGATTGGCTGAACATGTCAGCAGACAGCAAGAGCAACCCCGATTTCATCGATGGAAGTGGGTGAGGCTGAAGGGAATGATTGACACTTTGTGCTTGCACAGTTCAAATAAAACCTATTTAAATAAACTGTGGAGCAAAAGTACACAGCTCAAAAAGATTTTGCGCATCCTAACGTAAATTGAATTTCAAAATAAGGTATGCTGTTTTTTGTCCTTGAGTAAATTGATTTCCAATTCAAGGTATGCTGTTGTGTTGTTAAATAGATGATTTTTTTGTTAATAGGTGAGTTAGCATTATATTATTTACGTTTTGTTACTTTCACCTCTCATATTCTTGCTTCGGCTTGGAACAAACAGCTCTGCTGGCTATTCTGTACTTCACCCAGCCATAAGGATGAAAGACCTTTGAAAGCTTCTAGCCTGCCACCTGACCCGTTGAGAAGAACTTGTGTCCAACTGTTAATTATCCCGGGTTTAAAAGGCATGTCGTATGCAGAAAGGCTAAAAGAATTGAATCTATTTCAGTCTTGAACATAGAAGACTACACGGTGATCCGATTCAAGCATTCCAAATTCTAAAAGGTATTGACAATGTCGACCCAGGGGACCTTTTTGACCTGAAAAAAGAAACAAGGACCAGGGGTCACAAATGGAGATTAGATAAAGGGGCATTCAGAACAGAAAATAGGAGGCACTTTTTTACACAGAGAATTGTGAGGGTCTGGAACCAACTCCCCAGTAATGTTGTTGCAGCTGACACCCTGCTGACTTATTTAATGAGTCGTAAGATAAATGAGCTGAAACAGTATGCACTACTTCACGACAACACCCACGAATGACATTTGAAAAACAATTTGGGCAAGAGCAGTAAAACACATTATTATTAACCAACCAGGCACGAGGTATTTTGCTTTATTACAGCAGCTTAGATTCACTTGTGTACCTGTTCTCTGCGGATTGAAACCACATTTTCACAAAATTTCACAGGTAATCTTCAAAAACAGCAAAAGTACTTTATGCATAGCTAATTCACATATCAACCCCCACCTTTCTCATTCATTTGCATGACGTTGGGAGATAAGCCCGGTTTACTCGAGTAAAATAAACTGAGCAAATGGAAACCCAAAAAAGCATTTTAAACGAGACATTTCTCTCAAGCTAAAAAAAAAAAAAAAAAAAAAAGCACACATGGAAACTCCACCAATGTTTCAAAAGAGGCCAATTTTGCGCATTTCCCAGGAAACCTATTGCATAATAGTCTTTAGAAGCAGATTTGCAGAACTGGCCTTTATAATAGTGATAAGTAGTCAGGAGTTTTCGAAGTACTGGGGATTTCATTTATTGAATGGTCTGAGCTAAATAAAGTACAATATATTAACTTATGTAAATGTCTTACGAGCTATAACCAAAACCATGAAGTACAACACTATACAGTAGTTGAGGCTCGCCATCCACCGGCATTTTGATAATTTTAGTAAGACCGTGCTTATTACCCCATTGAGGTGGACCTATCCAACAGTGTACTAAAGCTTTATGATGTGCTCTCAAACTGGCCGACTAGAGCAATGCACAAAAAAATAATAAAAAAATACCTTTAATCAAAAGGACATTGTACCGGCTGTAGTCTCAGTGCAAATACTTGTAAACTACTTTCATTGCTTCTGTTAGCAGGTCAGCCTACTTTTAAGCAAAGCAGTTCAATTTATTGTGTACGGACCTGAAATGAGTTTTTTGGATTTAGAAGTGTGAAGACATTTGAGTCACAGTAAAATATATAAAGTCATGGTAATGGGCGACTTCCAAAAATAAAACAGAATACTAAAGGATATTTTTGGTGGTCTGCCAGCTGGCCTGCTAAACAACATTGACAGCAGGGAGTGCTTTCATTTTCAATAAATTAATAAATAAATACATACATACATACATACATACAACACCCTTGTTATTGCCCTGTTCAATTATAACACTTACTGAAAATGTGTGCTTTCAATCAGGTGCAGCTGTAATTGGATATTAACACAAGAGTGTGTTGTTTTTGTTACTGCATTGAGAAAAAAAACCTTGTGTCATAAAGCAGGTGGAGGGGCAGGTTAATGCACTACCTATGCATTTAAACCTAAATCTAGCTCAGGTAACACATGAAGTGAAAATACAGGTTTGTTAAAGCATGTGTTTCTTTCAAAACTACATGAGACCTATATATTGAATCGCCGTGCATGGCACAGAACATTTATGAAAAAACAATGTTGCTAGTTACAATTAGTTTCAAAACAGACTGGGAAAAGTTCTGGGATCAATAAGCTAATTGGAACCAGACGATCATTCACAGGCTGAATTTGCTATTTTTGTTTTCTTAATGTTGTTGACGTGTCATGAAAGCCTAATGACATTTAAAATCTTAAAATAAGCATTTTATTATAATAATAATAATAATAATAATAATAATAATAATAATAATAATAATAATAATAATAATAATAGCTTTAGTTATATATGGACCTACTAAATATGTAGGATATGCAACACATTAGTATAGAACAAACACTTCAAAATATCTGAATATAAGATTTTCCATTAAATAAAGTACAATTACATTTAGAATATGGCTAGTTTGCTCAAAAGGGGTTAAAATATTATTTTTTTAAAAAAAGGAGATACAAACCTTCAGAAATAAAAACCACATTAAAAAAAGATCAGGATTTTAAATGAAAGAAAAAAAATTATAATAATGCATGTGTTTACTTGCTGTCTGGCTACTGGAACACCACCAGGGCAATACTACATATTAAAAAAGGGGATAAATGCCAATACTTGAAGGGAGTACAATACCACAAGGGTTTTTATTAAAACCACCAGAATAGTAAAAGCCAGGATGCAACAATGACCAATAAATCAAGCATTTAACCAAATTAGCCCATCTGTGTTTATGGTGCCTGGCTTCAGATAATGTTGCCTTGAATGACTTGGTGACCACAAACAAGGAATTCAGACCCTGCCGCTAATGCAAAGAAAAGCCAGCTGAAATTCTTACTCTTTTCAGCAGTTTATAGTTTCAAACAAAGTTTTTGCCAAACTACCCTTTCCTCCTGTATCATTGTCATTGCCTTTTGAGAGCTGGGGATCTACAACAGAACATTTCCTCCTACAAACCAAGCAGAGAAAAAGAAACTGTTTATCAGCAGCAGAACTCACAACAATATCCTGTGACTGACCTTGTGCTGTACACTTTAAACAGTTGGGATTTGTTTGTTCACTGCAGCTTTGTTATATAAAGAAAACTACAGTAGTAGTTTACACAGGCTGTGTCAGTTCACCAGTAGCATTTAATTAATACAATAATGGCAAGAAAATTACAGCTCTGGGAAGAGGAGACTGTTTTCCTATATGGCCTATTTATTTTTATGGACGGTTTTGTTGGGGGACGGTTTTACCTGGAGGAAAATACAGTAAAGTACAATTAATTAAGACACATGTATAGTTACATGCACCGATACAATTAGCACTTAGTTTCTTGCAGCTTTAAAATGTTAATTTTAGGACTCTAGCTGTCGCAGAGTGTGTAGAGAATCATACATCATACAGCACAAAAAACACTTCATCTGCTGCCTTTAGATTAGAGTAATCCCCATTTCAATCATGGCACTATACTGTGAGACTAGCATAACAGCCTTGGATTAATTACGTTGCTCGTGTTATTTATTTACATCAGCATTAATATGAAAAAAGGTTCTCATTTGCATTCAGAAGACTCAAATAAAATGTATATTCTGCTAGACACTGTCAATCCAGTACAGTATACTTTCTCAACACAGAACGAGCGTGGTTCATTCTTTCAAATGTCTGCTCGGTAACCTATCCGAGTCAGGCAAAGAATATGCAGCTACATAATTCAAATTGTGTGCAGTGCTGCAAAGCTCACGGTACTGTATATGCAGCTTTAGTCCTTGAAAGAGGACGCAGAATGCCATGTTCTCTAGCTCTCTCAAACCCTTTGGGTAGTGTGTAGCTCACATTGAAAAGGAAAGTGGCATAAGCTTGAGCATTCTTATTCACAAAGTGAAACAAATTGTCACCCATCCAGCATTAAAATTGCATAACCCTTGTGAACCCTAATGTTCCGCCTAATCCAATACTCATCCACCTAACTAAGCACAGTAAATCCATAATCTAGATAATTCACTACAGTGATGTCTTTAGCTCTAAAGCCTTTTCACTTACTTGGTTAGCCGTTAATGTCCCTTTGTACATTATACTTACAGCAATAAGACGTGCTCTCTTTAGGTCGACCAGTACTCTGCAAGTCTCCCCAAAAAAATGTGTTCTGTGTCCGAGAATGCAGCCTTCACTTGCAGCATTTAAAAGGACACTGCACTCCACAGAGCAGAATGGTTTCTGACGCAGGCACTTGAAATCAGCACAGGCAGGCACTGTCTATGGCAGAGCTCACTGCTACTCCAGTTGCAGCCTCAGCTTCCTGAGCACAAGCAGGATTGATCACCTTGAAAATGATCATTAAAAGCATGGGCTAACCGCACTGTCAACACTCACAAGAAGAAACTGAAACAGGAGCTTTGCCTTTGGAGTTAACAAAAAAAAAAAAAAAAAAACCCGAACAAGAGACCACCATTTCCACAAATACTGTAGCAAACACAATCCTATTTTCTATTCAGGCCCAGCCACCACTGCTTGTTTTGCTTACAAATTTGTGACCGAAAAAGATCTCTCTCGGCTTTAAAAAAAAAATTACAATGGTTTGAACCAACTATTATTATTATTTATTCCTTAGCAGACGCCCTTATCCAGGGCTACTTACAATTGTTACACGATATCACATTATTTTTACATACAATTACCCATTTATAGCACAGCTGCCCTAAAAAATAGGGCTGTTAGTAATAAAGCATGGACCTAGGAATATTTATGAAGTACAGTAAATGTCTATTCATCACAGATTCAACATAAATACATACTGAACCGCAAGGTACTTATGGACTTGGTCTTTGTAGATACAGGGGGTATAATCTAGATAATTCCGAAAACAAAGTTCAAGAATGAGAGCATGTTTTTGTGGTACAGTGCAGTATATAAAAGGTGTTGTACTTCAATCATAAACCTGTTCCCACCTCTCTGAACCTGTGCCAGAGGGAGCAGGTAGGACACCTGAACCAAATCGGGACAGGAGTCAGAAACAAATTAAATGTTTCTTATTGAACAGGTTGGATTGTAAGCCACCTTTTTTATGAATTTAGAAGACATTTTGACGCGAAGACCCAATGCATAACCGATGTTCAAATGAAAATAACTGGTAAAAAAAAAAATTGGATTTATGACCAGAGCTATTAAATAAATATCAAAGCAATTGTGATTATGTTGAAAAAGATACTGCTAGAATATGTACAACAAAGCAGGAAACTATTGAAAGTAATGTGTTGTGTTTTTAAACCCTACTGTCTGTTCAGTAAGGTTAAAAAAAAAAAAAAAAAAAAAGAAAACCACACACTACATTTTACCAAACTAAAACCCAATTTACATAATCCACGTAAGATTTATATGATTTTTCTCCTTTAAGACTGGAGGTAATGCTTTGAAAATATGTCCCTTTATCCAAGACTTACGACTTAATACACTTTATAGTTAAATTGCTAAAATATGACAAGTTTTTATAAAGGAGGACACAGGCCCCACATGTCGACCTGTTCCTATCCAGTTTTAAATAACTTTAGCATAACAGAGGCAGAAGTGTTAAAGGGACTAGGAGCTCTTAAAATAAACAAACATCCCCTGGGCCAGATGAGATCCTCCCAATAGTACTCAAATAAATGAAAGAAGTTATTTACAAACCGCTAACCAAGATCATGCAACAGTCTCTTGACTCAGGGGTTGTACCGACAGACTGGAAAATTGCAAACGTAATACCGATCCACAAAACGGGAGGCAAAACCGAACCAGGTAACTACAGACCAATAAGCCTGACTTCTACTATATGTAAACTTATGGAAACTATAAGATCCACAATGGAAAATTACCTATATGGTTTTAGGAAAGGGAGATCATGTCTAACTAACCTGCTTGATTTTTTTGAGGATGCAACATCGACAATGGATAATTGCAAAGCATATGACATGGTTTATTTAGATTTCCAGAAAGCCTTTGACAAAGTCCCGCATAAAAGATGAATTCTCAAACTGAACGCAGTATGGATTCAAGGAAATGCATGCACATGGATTAGAGAGTGGTTAACATGTAGAAAACATAAAGTACTGATTAGAGGAGAAACCTCAAAATGGAGTGAGGTAACCAGTAGAGTACCACGGGAATCAGTATTAGGTCCTCTGCTATTCCTAATCTACATTAATGATTTAGATTCTGGTATAGTAAGCAAACTTGTTAAATTTGCAGACAACACAAAAACAGGAGGAGTGGCAAACACTGTTGCAGCAGCAAAGGTCATTCAAAATGATCTAGACAGCATTCAAAACTGGGCAGACACATGGCAAATGTGTCTGCCCAAATAGGAGGCACTTTTTTGCAAATAGGAGGCATTTTTTTACACAGAGAATTGTGAGGGTCTGGAACCAACTCCCAAGAAGCTGCTTGATGAGATTCTGGGATCAATAAGCTACTAACAACCAAACGAGCAAGATGGGCTGAATGGCCTCCTCTTGTTTGTAAACTTTCTTATGTTCTTATGACCAATTAAATGTCCAAGCAAATCACAGGGCGGAAATAAGAATTAAAAAAGCAGTAAAGAAATTGATATTAACCTCACTGGCAGGGAGCACAACAGGGAAAATGAAATACAGCTGCAGTAGGATGACTGGTAAACTGGTGGAAAAAAAACACATAAATACAGTTTATCAGGTCTCAGGAGAGTGTTTGGGGTGTACCGTAGGAATGCAACAGCTGATGCAGCACAGCAAGGTTTTTTTAATGTACAATATCAAAACAGCTGAAGCTATATCCAACCACAAAGCCACTGCATACTTTACTATATATTATGCCCATGTTGCCCCAAGTCTCAATGAGCAACTAAAACAATTTAAAATTAAAAAAAAAAAGAAATAGTAAAAACAAATGATTGCAATGGCATCATAGGAGACCCGTCTAGCAAATCTCTTAAGACTTCTTTGAAGAAGTCACCGCAAAGATGGACACAAAAAGAGCCTATGACATCATATATAGTACTTGGGCTTCCAAAAAGTGCAGCATGAAAGACCAATCCTAAAGTTGAATCCGCAGGAATAGATGGAAGAACATGCATGTAGATACATAATTGGTAAAAAACAAGCAGAGTGTACCTGGAGAGGATACCTCTAGTTGGTGCCATGTACTCAGTGGGGTGCCGCAAGGCTCTGTGCTTGGACCCCTGTTGGTTTCTTATCTAGATCAACAACTTAGATCAGTGTTTCTATAGCAAGTTTGTTAGTATGGGGGAGTGGCTGACACACTTTCAACAAACAGGGAATCAAAAAAAGCTTTAAAAAAATCGCACAAGGAACCAGGCAGAATTGTCTGAAATGAAATGTCAACAAATGTAAAGTGTTACATGCCTGTCACAAAAATATCGGTTCCATATACCAAAATGGGGTATAGAACTGGAACAAACTCACCAAGAGAATGACCTTGGTGTTTTAATAGACAATACTGTCATCAACAAGAAAGTGTGGGGAACCAATCAAAAAGCAAACAAAATACTTGGGTATATAGCCAAAAGCATACAGTACAAATCCAAGGAGGTTACGATGAGGTTGTACTGTATACTGCACTGACAAGACTGCACTAAGAGTACTGTGTTCAATTCTGGTCACCACAGTACAAAAAGGGACATTGTGGCCCTGGAGATAGTCCAACAAAGAGCAACTAGACTAATTCCATGGCTTAAACGAATGAGTTATTAAGATAGGCTGAACAAACTGAATCCATTTAGCTTAAAACAAAGAAACGAGGGGCAGACACTGTGGAAGGGTGGGGGTATTCACTGACACGGGAGACAGAAGATTTTATTTGCAAACACCGCACAGGTGCCCAGATTTATTCATTTACTTATTTATTTTTATTTAGTTTAGCCCGCAGAGGGCGCTGTTGTCCGTGGTCTGTATACTGCCGACAGTAAAACAGGACCACGGGGTTACCAACACAGGTATACCAATCAGTGCACTTTCAAGTGCTCAAAAATAATAATGAAAACAGAAGGCGAAAGAAAAAGGAAAAAATAAACACAGTAATAAAACTACAAGCAAAAGTGCTGCTTATGCAGTGCCCCCACTGCCGCTAAGCCAGTCAGCACGGGTCTCCGTCCTACACTCAGTTGTGCCTATACACTGGGGTTGGCCAGGGTTCCCCGTACCGCTACACACGTCCCCTCGGGTACGTATTTATTTATATTGCTCTGTGAAAATTTTTATGGAAGGCTGCCCACTCAGCCGGGCTCGCCTGCTCCTTGTTTCACTCTGGCCTCTTCTGCCAGTGACACTGTATTTCCCCGAACACGGCCACCCGAGTACACAACCAAGCCAGTTCTTATGGGCCGAGCAGTCTCCCAAGGCCCACCCCTCAGCCACTCAGAGAGAGGGAAAGCACACACACCCTCTTCCCCACCTCTCCGTGTCATCGCCATGGCCGACAGGCGGATCCCACAAGCCTGCTGCCCTCTACCTGCAGTAAATACGGATGTGCCAGACAGTCAGTCCAGATCACCCCTGTTTCAGACACATAACTGAAGTATTTAAATTATTAAAAGGAGAGGACACAGTTAACCCTAAGCAATACTGTAAGAACAGTATAGAAACCAGGACCAAAGGACACAGTTGGAAATTAGTGGAGAGAGACTTAAGGGAAGGAGATACTTCTTCACACAGTGGCGAGTGTATGGAATGGATTACCTACAGTAGTCATGTTGTGGATGCAGAATCACTTGGATCCTTTAAGACTCAAAACTTTGTAAAGTTAGGATCAAATCAGCAACAAGGAACCAGGTGAGATTAGATGGGCTGTACAGCCTCCTCTCATTTGTAAAATGTTCTTAATTAAAGCAGCGATGTCCTGTGCTACTCCAGACTGAATTCCTTTAATAAATTCCATCGCCGCAGACAGATTTTTTTTTTTCAAATCAATAGGGCAATTATATATTTGTTGTAAAAGCTGAAAGTCATAAAAAGAGAATATCTATTAAAACTACACAGTCACTCTTTGCAACAGCAGGATATAAACAATGCCATATTCTTCCAGCAGAAAAAACAAGGAGGTAGAAATGTTATGCAACTGTAGCTATTGCAGAGGAAAATGATCTTACATTGCTTCTGAATACTGCAGCACCACCACCCCCCCCCCCTCCCCATGTGCAGGGAGTAGGTGGTGTTTAAAATTGATGACTAGGGCTGAAGTTTTTGGCCTACTTTCCACAAATAGAATGGTTTTGGTGATGTATCGCACCAAGATACCGTACCTTAATACAGAGAAATGCTGCAAGTTACAATAGGTAGGCTGCTGTTTCCATTGGATAAAGTTGATGAAAGTCATAGATAGCAAGCCCAAAAAAAGACTTACTTTGTGATGTTGTGTCTAGTGCAGTCTTCAGGGGTTCCGTACACAAAAACAAGTACAATAGACCCCCAGTTAATCCGTGCAGATAGGGACCGATTTGAGCCTGAATTAGTGAAAAACACAGATTATCTGAAATTGAGTTTACTGTTTGGGAAATCCCTGCGCTATTAATTGAAAACTCGAAAAATGCAATAATACAAATAAAATATAATGTCCCAACAATGGTCAAAATATATACTGCACATAATCAATCAGCATTGTTCAGAGGCAGAGAGAGCTGGATTAAAAACGTCACTGATCTTGCTCTGAGTATTTGTCGTAACTGCTCTTCATATTCAGACTGCCAGGCTAAGAGTCTTAAATCTGCTTTCTGCTTGCTTGTCACTGGTTTCAGTAACTACAATACAGTACTGTCCATTGGCTTGCACTGTACTGTACTCAGTTTAATTGAATTAATTAAACAATGACTGTCTGCTTCCACACAGATATGCTGATTTCTGCACAAATACATTTTGAGAATATACTGTATTAAAACAGGATGGATTATCAAAACACAAATTATTGAAAAACAGATTAACAGGAGTCTACTGTACAAGGTTTGGTTCAGGAACAAGAGAAAGGGGTTTTTATTGAAAAAAACCAATACAAACAAACAAGACTCGTGGGCCATAAAAGTACACATGATAAATGTTACCAATAAACTTCATACCACACAGGCTTTCATTCATACTTTTAAACAACACGCTCTCCAAACAAATGCTTTTTTTCTCCCTTTTATACCATGTGGCCAGGGCTGATAGGCAATTAATTATTCAATCCTCACACAATCAAACAATCAACCAACCAACCAATCACACAATGCCATCACCATGTAAGCATCTCTCACACGCGCTCTGAGACAACTTCTAATTTCAGATGTGTAGCCATATTGCAGATCACAATTAGGACTGTCAGCTGAAAATAAGATGAAAAGGTATTTGCCATAGAGAAGTGATACATAACCCATATTGGTAGGGATACATAACCTGAAATTTCAAAATGTATAGGAACAGGATTTGTGTGTCCAATAATTTCTGAGGAGGTGGAATTGTTTCCACTCGAGTTGAAATGACCCAGTACTACCGTAATCCCAAGGCCCCAGCCAAACTATTCACCGCTGTACTGTCAGGTAATGGTTTGGAACAGACAACAGCATCTTTGGGTAGCATGCAAGATAAAACTGTGAACAATAAGATTCACATTCATCCATGTGACATTTTGACAGCATGTAACCCTGTGGCCATCTATTTTAATCAAATGTGATTAAGAACAATTTGGATCAGGCACAAAAATAAGAGATTATTCCAAAAAACCAATGAATTCTTTGGCTTCATTTTTTTTTTAAAAATTGGGCCTTTCACAAAAGTGCAATTAAAGTGAAATGCCCCTGTGTCCTCTCCTATCATTGGTAATTGTCTGGTTATTTTAGGCTGCTTTTTTAAATAGGAGCTACTCTTACTGTAGCAAATGGGAGATCAGCTGCAAGTAGTAATTGGTGGCTTAACCAAATTTAAATTAGAAAGCTGTAGCCATTGAGGAAAAACAGGACTATACTTTATAAAAGTATCCTATTTCTCATAGATTAGTAGGGCTAGCTTCAAAATGTACCAGGTAGTTTTTTTTTTGGCAAATGTAAAAAACTTGCACTAGATTACCTTAATAATAATGTGCCATGCAATCAGAGTAGCAAAATGGCATAACCAGCTTTATATTCATTTCAACACAGGAGGTTGGAAGTTAACTAACAAGGCAGTTAAAATGTTGGGTCTCAGCCACATGTACGGGAGTCAATCTGCAGAATTCCATCAGGTTCTGGTGTTCTCAATGATGCAGTGAACAGATACTACGGGACTTCTACATTTCTTTTTTCTTCCTGCATAGGTTTATTCCAATACCAAGTTTGAACCAGAGTGCCTCTCTATGTAAAATACTATTTTGATGCTAATGATGGGAGTAGTGAAAGTAATAATTTTCTGTATCCAAATACAACTTCAACAAACCAAAACCCAAATCACTGCAGTTATGCTTCATACTCTTCCAGATACTTTCTTGGAAATATATTTTCCAGCCTGCAAGTCTCAGCTCTGCTCCTCATTTCCCTGCTCCAAAGTTGCGGTCATATACAAACCGTTACTCAGGTCAGTTCTTTCATGGACAAGCTTGATTAATCAAAGATATCCAGTAAACAGCATGCTTTCCTGTTTCCAAAATGGATCTGTGGGACCTATCGTGGGATTGTGAAAAGCTTTTCTGGGAGTATGTACCCTGCTTCAGGTTATGGGTCTTCAAAAGGCAAGACGTTCTTCTCACACACCAATAGTGCAGACACACTAGGCTTCAGTGTTTAACGTAGCAGAAGTTACCTCAAGATACTGAGTACAGTCCAAATATAACCCTATCAGGTAGCCAAAAAACTACTACCACTACACCCCCTCTACTCAATTTTGAAAAAAAAATAAAAAAAAAATTGTCATCCCAGGTCAATGGCACAATCAAACCAGGCAACAGTAGGGTTAAAAAGATTTGAAAAATGAGTTGCAACAAAAAAAAAAAAAAAAAGGTTTGGTTTGTTGGTTTTCAATGGTAAACTGTGCTGCCTAAACAACCCATATATTAAAATCAAGTCAGAGTTACTGCCAAATGAGTGAGTCAGTCTTATTAGGCGACAAACTACAGTCGTGCAGTAGCAGCAATCTGTACAGTCTGATTGCATAAGTATGAAGCATGTCATAGACTGTGAACATGGCCCTCTTTGTAAACCAGTATGTCTTCCCTAAGAGCATAAAAGCATTCAGCAATAAAACATCCTATAGTAAAACCTTGTTGTTTCCCAAAAATCAGCAAACAAGAACAGCTGCCAATCCGTGAAAGTGGGTGTTGTTGGGTTATATCCTTTATGATAAAGATATAAAGATTCCAAATATGCAAGTTTAGTAGAGCACATGTTCTTTCTGACTGCCTATTCTGATTAAAAGAAACAGGATGTGCATGGTTGGAGTGCCCTGGGTTGCTATACAAAAAGACTACTGATATCCGTTAGGAACTACCAAATGAATGCATACACCCCAATATATGTCGTTGTGCAGCAAATTCCTGAGATTTAACCCGTTTACTTACAATGTTATAATATTTTTCTTGATTTAAAAAAAAAAAAAAAAAGACATTAGAAGAATTAAGTGGGTAACAAAGAACAAACTAGAAAGAAAGAAATAAGTAAAATGTCCTCTTGTGCAGACGGGGTTTATTTTTTTTTTTTATTTTTAAGCCTTTACATTACCAGGAAGATATATTTTAATGGCTCATAAGATGTCATGGAAGATGGTCCAAGCGAATACAGCATTTATGACGTGGTTACAGTTCTCTTTTATAATATGCACACTAGATCTGTTTATTTTTTTAAAGTTTTGTAACTTGAACACAGTAAATAAAAACAAAAACAAAAATGTAAACTTAAGCTAAGTAATAGTATCCTATATCTTTTGCTCTATATGTCAGCAAGTGTTTTCCTTTCAGTAATTTTAATGTTGGATCACTTCTGCTGCCTACATAAATCAGGAGTATAACTCACTCACACGATCCATCTCCCATGAAACAAAGGTGCCACAACAGGTCTTGCCACCCACACGATCCCGTGAAATCAGAAATCACCACAGCTGCAGACAAAGCAATGTTCCCAAGGCCCGGGATCAATTAATTTACATGAACCAGATCGCAATACAGTAACCCAGCTTGCAGTACTACTGCATCTGCTCTATTGTACATTTATAATCTTAATTTCCAATGGCTAATGCACCACCAGTATATTTTTACATTAAAATGGGGGTGATTGTAAGGAACCAAATGTCACATTTATATGGATTAATTAGTTTGGGGGTCTTGTCAGGAAGCCTAATGTTTGGGAACCCTGTACCCAGTAAATCTGTACACTTGCTGATAATGTTTAGTAGAGCAGCATTATCCAGTTTAACCAGCTAACAAACCAGAAGCATGGGTGACCTACATGACTGCTGAAGCAGCACTTTGAGGCAAGATTGAGACTTTAACAGGAAAGAGAGTGTGTGAAAAAAACGATGTTGTAATGTCGGTGGAATAAAAGTGGTTATTGTATTAACCACCAACATGTTTGCATATATTAACAGGGTCCTACAGGCACTTGTTCATCTCTAATGAGGATAAAAGTTGGTTTTTTTTTGTTTGTTTTTAGTTTTGACAGACTACGATTTGCCTTGTGTGCATCTGTACAGCTGTGGCCAAAAGTTTTGCATCACCCAATAGAATTAACAAATTTTGCTCCATAAAGTCAAATGAAACCTGCTGAATAATGTTACGTTAACATATTGAATAACATAGCACTTTGTAGTTTTCCATATATACTTCACAAAAAACTGACAAAAAAAATGGAAGAATTTGACATTCCTAAATCCAACATTAAATACTGTACTACTATTATGGCCTCCGGTAGTCTTTTGCGGTATCATTTTGTATGTTCTTTGATTACAGGACGTTAAATAAAATATCTAAATTATGTTCATATAGTTTTGTTTTTTAAAAATTGTCTCAATCCTAAAATTCTAGGTGATGTAAAACTTCTGGCCATAGCTGTATATGTGTGCACACTAAAAAAGACCAGCAACATACTGCAACAGATTTACTATTCCAGCGACAAAGGGCCATTTTTATGTGTCATATATTGGAGAAAAACAGATATTATAGAGCTGTCGAACCAAAGGAAAGATTCTACATACATTTCCTGTTCTATATTAAGAAGCTCTGATCCTCTCCTTAAATTCACATGGGAGCAGTTCTGTTCAGCTAGTTCTGTAAATGTAACATTTTCCTGGACCAAAACAGTCTTTGTAATGCCAGCTTCAGACCAGCTGTCTGACCTCATGACAAACTGGGCTGGTCACCTTTTGTTTCTCAAAGCGAGGGACAAACAGTTACTACAATAGTTTGTAATATTTTAAAAACAATTTAGGGAGTGCAGCATTGGATAAAAACAATAAAAAATAGGCCATGTTGCTGGACAACGTCAGTGAAAGAATCAACTAATCAAATTTCTTACATATTTTGTATTTCTGATCAACAGACCCTCTGTCAAATGGGACAACTGCTTACTTGTTAGCAGTAAAAAAAAAAAAAAAAAAAGTAAAAAAAAAAAAACACGCTCTTTACAAAGAACTGAGTGAAGGAAAGTAAACTTTTTTTTTTTTTTTAAATATGAAATCACTAAATATAAAAACATTAAAAAATATGCACATTTCCAAAGTATATACCTAATTGCCCTAGTCCTTACCCTAATCCTTCGTTGATTACAATCCTGTCTTGAACAAAAGCAGTGTGCTTAAGTCTGATTTTGCATATGACAAATCACCTACTTCAAACCACTCTGAGAGCAATGACGTCTAGGCAAACCTATAATGCTTTGGCACACAGTCTTGAAACTTTCTCAATGACTGTGCACACACAAGACTAATCCCTTAATCTTCCTGCCAACACCTTTTTAATCCTGCTTCAATGGCCTTGTATAGGTATTCTATAAATGCAGTGTGAGGCATTACAAACAGGACGCTGTAGTAGCTGCAGCTCAGCAAGACAGAGTACTAATAATAAAAGTGAATGTGAGGTCATTAGAAGTTACAAAAAGAAGAAAACCCAAATATAATACTGCATGAAATGCACACACAAGAGCAAAACGGAAAGCCTTAAAAGCAGAGGTACCATTATATATCAAAAAGGAGTCCCTGAAATGAACTGCCATGAGTCCCTAGGAGGACCTAACGGTTACAGAAAAGCAGGTTGTATCTATGGACACACATACCTGCACATTCACTCATAGCAGGAGATTACCAGTCAGAGGTTACAACACTATTTAAAATCAGAAAAGAGAATGTTGACCCTATTCCAAGCTGGCACCACACTGAGGCTGCATACCTGCATGTGGCGCTTGGACGCAGTATGGCCATTTTCTGCACAGCACTTCCCACACAGCTGTCTGGAACTATAACAGTGTGCTGACACTAGACAATTTGAAACTGCCTTATTTTTTACCAAAAAATAAATCTTAATACAAAGCAATCTGCAGACCACTTACTGAAACAGCTCTCTTGCCATGTAGCATTTGTATTCCAACTGCAAAAGGCAGAGAGACATTTTAAGCCGGAATGTAACAGAGTTCAGGACAGATTGATTTACTGAACGTTACAGGACAAACTGCACAGTGCATATAATGACGGCCTCATGCTGCTGGAAAAGAGCAACTGTGATTGGGCTATGTGGTCATACCAACATACTGGCAATAATCTTTTCAAACCCAGAATGGATAATGGAATTTACTGTAACTATTATTATTATTATTATTTGTTTATTTAGCAGACGCCTTTATCCAAGGCCACTTACAGAGACTAGGGTGTGTGAACTATGCATCAGCTGCAGAGTCACTTACAACTACGTCTCACCCGAGAGACGGAGCACAAGGAGGTTAAGTGACTTAATAATAATAATAATAATAATAATAATAATAATAATAATAATAATAATAATGCCTGTGGCAGGGCAGAAAAGTCCTGCATGTAAATAGGGGGCAGGGCAAAGCCCTGCTGATTGAATGTGTTGTTAATTTAAGTTAATTTCCATTTTACAAGTGGTCTATTTTTGCAGATGTGAAAATGAAACCCCAGTTATATTAGGAATAACTCCAGGTCGGCAGGCCAACGTCCGTTTAAGACAAGTCTATTTCAATTTTCGAAGTATCTCTGCCTAACCTACATACTGTTCTTTTAACAACTGTCTTACATCCTGGTGTTCCAGTCATTTTAGCACAGGTTTCCCGCTCGTCTCAGGTCTGACTCACTGAATCTGCGTGCGATTGAGCTAACCTTCTCCCTCTGAGTTTTTAGTGATGGGATTGCATCTGCGCGGGAGTCTTCAGGACGAGCAACGGAGCAAGTTAAATATTGCATTCTAACATTTGGCAATTCTTTTCTAAAATAGAAGACGGCAAGAAAGTAAAGTGCATCCTATGTGACAAGTGTCTGGGATGCTCCGGTAACACAACCAATTTACATGACCACTTCCACAATCAAACGTGATAAAATGACAAAATATACCTGCATATCATGAGTATGAAGCCAGTATCTCAATGAGCAATGTCTCACCCAGAAACTAAAAAGAAATCACATGACTCCACTATGACCATCACAGTGAAGAGTGTTAGATTTTTGCCCACAGAATTTTTCACAACACTGAAAATGTTAGAGGATTAAGTGTCTAGACATTCCCAGCGCTAAAAGACCTAGGAAAAAATATAAAGATTGTGATAGGCCCTCCACAGAGAAGCGGCGAAAATATTGAAATGGCGGACATGAGGTCTTCGTCCTCGAACGCAAAAAACAAAGACTCAGACTCCAGGTCTACATCCAGCTGTTCCAGTGGACCAGGGCAGTTTCCTCCAAAGGCAGAGAAGAAAAAAAAAAAAAAAGTCAAAAGGCATGGGATTTTTTTTCTTCCTCCAGATGGAAACACTGGCACGGTGACTTGCTCTTTATGCAAACAGTCAATGATTTATCATAACACCACGACCGTTCTGCTTGAACAATCTTTGCATGAATAAATAAGCCGAAACGCAAGTAATACTTTCTTATGAAAATAAAACATTTTCATTTATGATTTATGTTCATCTAGTCATTTATTATTATCAAAATAAAAAATAAATAAAATGAAATAAAAAAACGGACTAAATAAGAAAGTAAAATGACTAATGATGAAAGGAAGGCCAATTATGTAATTAACACATTAAGTTGTGTCAGTTCAGCCAACATTGTGTCAGTTAAAGGCCTCTCCAACCGCACTTACCAGGTAACCTGGCGTGGAGCAACCTCCACACCTCACCCTCTCTTAACTGGAGTCCCCCCAAGGGTCAGTCTTGGGTCCTCTCCTGTTCTCTCTCTACACCCGCTCCCTGGGCCCTCTCATCGCATCCTATGGTTTCTCATACCATTTCTATGCTGATGATGCACAGATTTTCCTCTCCTTCCCCACCTCTGACTCCACCATCTCCTCCCGTATCTCTACCTGTCTGTCTGCTATTTCCTCCTGGATGCACTCGCATCACCTCAAACTCAACCTCTCTAAATCTGACCTCCTTTTCTTTCCCTCCTCCTCCCCCTCCTCTGATCTCTCTATCTCTGTTCCTCTGGAATCTACCACACTCTCTCCCTCTTCCTCAGCTAAGAACCTTGGAGTCACCCTGGACCCCTGCCTCTCTTATTCCCAGCACATCTCCACTCTGGCACGCACTTGCTGATTCTTCCTGAGCAACATCCGAAGAATCCGACTCTTCCTCACCAACTATGCTACCCAGCTCCTGGTCCAGGCCCTGGTACTCTCCCGCCTAGACTACTGCAACTCCCTCCACTGGCTCCCGATCACCGTTCGCATCCAGTTCAAGACTCTTGTACTAGCCTACAGATGCTTTGACCAGACTGCACCCAGCTACCTCCAGACCCTCATCTCTCCCTACACCCCCACTCGACCTCTCCGCTCCGCCTGCACTAGAAGACTAGCTCTACCTCCGCTACGCTCCCCTGCCTCCAGAGCCCGCTCCTTCTCCACCCTTGCTCCGCAGTGGTGGAATGACCTTCCTACAGATGTCAGGACTGCCCAGTCCCTGACCACATTCCGGCACCTCCTTAAGACTCACCTCTTCAAACAGCACCTGTAGAACTCTTCTGTTTGTATCCTGGGACACTATAACCCTTCATTTAAATGTGCTTTATTTTGCTCTTATCTGCACCCTATTTTACTGCATTTAATCCTGTACTTCAGAATACTGTAAATCTGCCAAGTGTTTAACCTGTAGTACTTTGTATTTAATCATATCCTGATGTAACTATCACTATTATCTGCTGTATTATTGAATTGTGGTTTATCACACTTGTACTTTGCTTGAACAAAAGTTATTGTATTTCCTGCTCTTATTGTAACACTTGAAATGTATTTGCTTACGATTGTAAGTCGCCCTGGATAAGGGCGTCTGCTAAGAAATAAATAATAATAATAATAATAATAATAATAATAATAATAATAATAATACGAAAATATAAAGTGCATTTCTTACTTATCAGGCTCCCCACTTGTGTTATATGCCTCATTACTTTGAAAAGTTTATATAATTAAGCCGATGCATCCGTCTCAAAACACTTGGTGACTCGCAACTTAAGCTATTTATATTTTTGCAACAAAGCCCCTTCGTTGAATAATAATTATAATAATAAATGTAAGGATGCTATTTTGTGTATTTCTAATTATTATTTAGTGTTTAGCATTCACTGTTGAGTGGTAGAGTTAAAAGAAAAATAACTAGAATGAAACAAAGAAATACACAAAATATTATGCTTACATTATTATAATTATTATTCAACGATGGGGCTTTGTATCAAATACAACAAGTGTAAAGTAAAAAGATAGTGATATTTTATAAACTGTACATTTCTTCTTTTGTTTAGATTGCAGCTCTTCTACAAAAGCAAAATTAAGATTAAGATTTGAAAACAGGTTATTTGTTTAAAGTACATCCCCCTTTGAAATGTAATAGAAAAGTTAGACAATTTTTCTTTTGGTTTTACAAGTAAAGAAAATGTCATACCATTCCATTGTTAGAAAAACATTTACAAAAAAGCAACAATTAACCCATAGTTGCTTTTTGACTTATGAAGTGGTCAACTTAAATAGTTTCTGCTTGTAAAATTATAAAGTTTATTTGTGTTATTATTATTATTATTATTTGTTTATTTAGCAGACGCCTTTATCCAAGGCGACTTACAGAGACTAGGGTGTGTGAACTATGCATCAACTGCAGAGTCACTTACAATTACGTCTCACCCGAAAGACAGAGCACAAGGAGGTTAAGTGACTTGCTCAGGGTCACACAAGGAGTCAGTGGCTGAGGTGGGATTTGAACCGGGGACCTCCTGGTTACAAGTCCTTTTCTTTAACCACTGGACCACACAGCCTCCTAGTTATGTTTTAATTGTCTCAATGCATTAGTTTGCTGCCATCATTTGACCTTGGCAGTTTTTATCAGAAGGATACTACGCGGAGTATTCCTTATTTAATACTTTATTTTAGATACTTCAGAAATTGTAGAGTATTTTTTGTTGCTGAAATAGAAAAGCAAAAAGGAAGTGCAATTATCTCGAGACTGAGTGATGTGTTGGTATTTATCCAAATAATCGATTAATTGAAGCAATCGATAGATTAATCGATTACATTAGTAATCGTTTCATGCAGCACTAATTGTGTCTGACAGCAATTATACTGAAGCCTTCTTGGTAAGGGGGGGAGGCAGATGGCTACTCAAATGAACTCACTCTTCAAAAGATGGATTCTGTGGTCTCGAGAGTTGACTTGATTGACAAGAAATTAGTGCTCATTTCTGACATGCATGAGCAAGGCATCCGACTAGACTCACAAGAATCTAAAATCAAGGAACCTGAAACAAAGCTGCAAAATGCCAGAAACGAAATTGACCAACTTGAGAACTGCTCTCGTCAGAATAATTTAAGAATTATCAAACTGCCAGAAGATATGGAAAAAAACAGCATGACCACCTTCCTGGTTACTATGTTCGCCAATAAACTCACCATGCAGCTGCAGGAATCAGACATAGAAAGGGCACACAGGAGTGGGACGTCAGGACAAGACCGCAGCCTTTCCTCACATGATTGCATCACTTTCAGAAGAAGATTGAAATTCTGAAAAGCCCTGAGATACAGGAACGCTATATAAAGACTGTCCCGGATCTGTCATCTAGGCTAAGCAAACGCTGCTGAGGAATCAGCTTTACAAACTCGGCATCTAATCCCATGCAACCTTGTTGGTGTGGGATGGAAACCATCAGACAGAGTTTGAATCATTACAAGAAGCTGCCGAATCCTTGAAATCCAAATATCGTTTGAATGAACGGAGGCAAAACAACAAAGGTTCTTGATTTTGTCTCCCCAAGCAGAAAAAGGCTATACAAAAGAAACAACAATTAAACGAATGTTCTTTCTAGACCATTCTGAACCACAGGCGCCCTATTTGCCACAAGGGTCGCTGGTGCGCGGAGAACCATAGATTCCTCTGCCGACCTAAGCCCTCCCTACCCGGGCAGCGCTCAGCCAATTGTGTGCCGCCCCCTAGGAACCCCCGGCCACGGTCGTCAGTGACATAGCCTGGATTCGAACCAGCGATCTCCAGGCTATAGGGCGCATCCTGCACTCCACGCGGAACACCTTTACTGGATGTGCCACTCGGGAGCCCGTTTCAAGTCCATTCTATATAGAAACCACCTATTGGAATAACATACTAACTTTTCTCCATTTGAACTCTGAAGAATTCTTGACTCTAGGAGGGCAACATTTCTCAAGAAAATGAGTTGGCCTTGATATACTTCACAACTCATTATAGAACTTTTTTTTTTGTCATAACTCTGTAACCCTCCAAACTGCCCTACCATTTATGTATATGTTTACTACTAATTCGATTAATTGTTAAACAAGGTATGTTTATATAAAATGAAATAAGTGCTATATTGGCGTGTTTCCAACTCTGTTCATTGAATTAATCGCCGAGAGATTTGATTGAAATACGGGGTTGCCGGTGGTGGACCACTTATTGACACACATAAAAACCTATAGCTAAAGTACGGAAAAAGTAGACAAAAACTGAAGAGTAATATCCATTACCAGTCTTACTAATCTACAAATTAGATTACAAAACTATATCTATTTTACTGACTTTTCTTTACTACTGATAATACCAATGAGTGGTGTTGTGAGACCCCTACCGTGGTTTTTGGATGTTCATCAGTGATTTAATCAAGTTCTCTCCATTCACAGCAGAAAGCCCTAGTTAAATATGGCGCTCTCATTAGTTATCTTTATTGTGTTTTGTATTATAGTTGTTTTATTTGTTCTCAATCTTACTAAGACTTGACAACATGTGTTTATTATTAGACTTGTAGGTTTACTCCCCCATCTCCTCCTTTGTTTCCTGCATTCTCACATTACTACCAGACTTATGCGCTAACCATCGGGTACTCTCCAGATTTTGACTCTGATGAAAATCAGTCCAATATCTCCTTCTATCATGTTTACGACTACTACACTATGTTGTTAAATAACACAACTACAGATCATTCTCCAACACATTGTCTCCCCAATAAAATCCAGTTTACTTCGTGGAATGTAAATGGTTTGCGTGACGGTACAAAAAAAAAAAAAAAAAAAAAAAGTGCTCAATCACCTAAAAGAAAAATCTCTTCTGATAGTGTTTATTCAAGAATTACATTTTAAAAAATGGGCGGGAGAAGTTTTTGCTTCCACATATTGCACTAATAGTCATGGAGTTGGTATCCTCATAAACAAAAATACACCATTTACCTTCATCTCCCAACATACTTAATTCTCAATTGTTAACTTACATGGTGAGAGATATACTCTAGTTAGCCTTTATATTCCTCCTCACCTCAGATCTGTAATTTCTTAATAAAATATAGAATATTTTAGACACGGTTGAAACCGGTACTGTCATTTTAGTAGGAGATTTAAATCACACATTTGGTAAACTAGATAGATTTGCCCAAGACATTAAATCCACAAAACCCCCAAAAGTCCTGGTAACTTTCATGAAAATAAATTGTTTGTTTATCTGATGCATGGAGACTTCTGTACCCCACCACAAAAGACTACACATTCTATTCCCATTCAAATAAAAGAAGTTACTCATTATATTTATGTCCAAATCTGCCTTAAACAACTTATTACATTCTAAAATTCCAGGTATTCTAATCTCTGACCAGGCTCCTGTGACATGCACTGTAACTCCTACTGATAATAAACTCTCTCATAATATTTGGCGATTTAATAGAAAATACCTCCTGGATCCTTAATTCAAACATATACATGATCATATGGATTCTTTTCATAAAACTAATGTTGATCCCAGACAAGCCCCATCCTCATTATTTGGGACACTTTTAAAGTGTATTTAAGAGGTATAATTCTCATATACAGCTTTTTTTTTTTTTTTAAAAAAACAGAAGGTAAAATAAGACATAGAAAAAAATCCAACCTAGAATACACACAAAAAAAAACTATTGAAACACACAGACAAAACAGAACTTCAAAAACTGAAGCTAGAACACGACCATCTCCTACTACAAAGAGCTAGCAGTTACAAATTCAATTCTTACGTGGCTGCTAACAAAATCAGGAAAACTTTTATGTTCCTTAACTAAGCAAATAAACTCAAAGCCTTTGATAATTCTTAAATCCTCATACCAATAAGATTATAAATAAGAATTAAAAAATATTCGATGAAAATTTGTACAAGTCTCAAATTTAAGACGAAAGTTTTGATCCTTCACCCTTCTTAAATTCAGGTGACCTCCAAACAAATATCCTCAGATCAGAAAGGTAAGTTAACTGAGGAACTTACTCAAAGACATTTTAAAAAGCTTTCCCGGCAGAAAAGCCCCAGGTGCAGATGGCTTTGTTTTACCTTACCTTCTGGGATAAAATATCACCCATCTTTATGGAAGTTGTACGCCAAATCCAGATAACAAACTCACTACCTCCCTCCATGTATCAGGCAGTAATTTCAGTTATTCTCAAACCAGGCCTAGCCGGACACTCTCCTTCTGACTACAGACCTATTTCTTTAATCAACTGTAACAAGAAATTAATTTCAAAAACACTAAGTAACAAAATCACTAACATATTACCAGCCATAATTCACTGCAACCAAACTGGCTTCATCAAGTTTAAGTCTTATGCAGTATGCCAACAACAAAACTGATCTTTACTTCATGGTGGTTGACGTTGAAAAAGCTTTTGATCGTGTTGAATGGCCCTTTTTTATTTAAGATCCTAGAAAGATTTGCCTTTCCTCCACAAATAAATAAAGGGATAAATTAGAAAAAATAAACTTACTTGGTCTTTATGCAGATGATTTACTTCTATTTAACCAATACTGAGTCATCCATGCCTTGTCTCATGTTTATTTTTAAAGAATATTCATTACTCTGGATATAAAATTAATAAAAAAAACACAAACAGCGATAATGTCAATTAATAACAACACTGACAGTGTTCCTAACACTTAATTTAAGTGACAAACTAACAGTATTAAATACCTAGGTTGTAATATATACTTGCATAAGAAACAGCTATTCAAAAGATAATTTCCTTCCATTATTACTAACTTGAAATCAGACTTGAGAAAATGGTCAGACCTCCCTATTAATATCTATGGCAGAATTAACCTCTTCAGAATGATTTGGTCACCCAAGTTTTTAATTCATATTCTCTACAATCCCTAGTATTCCCCCTAAAACCTTCTTTAAAAGAATATACTCTTTAATTACATCATTTATTCTAATAAGTCACACAGGCTTGAGAGACTTGCATCACTCCCTAAAATCAAAAGGTGGATTAAACCTTCCAAATCTTGAACTTTACCTTCTCGCCTCACAAGGCTTCTATCTCTATCATAAATGCTTCAGAAGAACAACTGGATAAAATATAGAAATTTCTCAAATTCATCCCAAAATCCTATTCTTTCAGCTATTTTCAAAAAACAGAAGTCACAATACTGAGAACTTCATAATTAATAATACAACCCGATCTTGGTTTAAAATTTAAGCTTCATTGAAAAGAGCCTACCACAATTCCCAAATACACAACTTTGGAATAATCCCTGGATCAGGATCCAAGATAGTTCCCTTTCCTGGCCCTCTTGGAGCTCTACTGGTATAAATCCAATACATTATTTGGTTAAAAATAATAGACTTTATAATACTCTGCTCAACTCATGTTGGAACAACTCCTCTTTAGACAAAATGCAAGACAGATGGAATTTGGATCTTGGTTGAGATAAAGTAGCTCTAAACTGGAAAGCATGCTGGGTACAAACATCAAATATCACAACTAAACGAAAATCTACATTTAATACAATATAAAACTAATGACTAGAATTTATTACACCCGGAATGTTTTAAACAAATAAAATGAAAAATACAAAACAGGCTTCCCGATACATTTTTTCTGGGGTTGCTGGAAGATTAGACTGTGGAGTGAGTTGGAGAGCTGGCTGTCCTCCACTTTCCAGACTACTATACATTGACCCCCTCCCTCTGCCTGCTCCATGATTCAATTCATGACCCCACCCCGAGGTATTCTTCTGGCTGGATAGTGATGTTATCTTCACGTGTTCTAAAGAAGCTAATCCTGCAAAACTGTCAAGCTCAGCTCCTAAAATCCAGCAATGGAAAAACTTTACTATCTAAACATTGAAAAAAGCTCGGCAGAAGATAAAAACAAAATAGTTCAAATCTGAAAAGATCTGGGGCAAGATGTCGGAGGATCTCCGGCTCTCCGACTCTTAGTTGGGAAAAAATAAAAAAGTGGACAAATACATGTTTGATCTTCTCTTTGATTGTTCGCTGTGTTCCTCATTCTGGAAATGTAGAATAACGAGTTATTGTACAACAATTCCTATGGTATGTAATGGTTTTGCTTATCTGTGCATAGGTTCAAACACCTTGTAATGTGAGCCCCCCCCCCCCTTTTGTTTCACTGTAGTTTACTGTATTTTGGTTTTGTGTTATTGTGCATTAAAGCAAAAGGTAAAAAAATATTGTAACGTTTAAAAACATTTGGCTGATATATCATCTTTCTATCAAGTGAAAACTAGTATAGCAATGTTGTTTAAAATTGTTATTTATCTAAGATTTAATAACTAATATTGCCATTGTAAATAGTTTAAAATAACAGTTGACATAGTAACAATATTGATATAGATTTTTTGGGGGGGGTGGGGAATATAAACAGAAAATACAACTTTAAACAAACACAGAGAGAGAGAGAGAGAGAGAGAGAGATTAAATAGAGAAAATATATCACTATATACAGAGAATGCTGATTTATTTTTTCCATATAGGACTACAAAACTAAGAAGGACTGCTCTCGATCCTTAAACACGAAATCTACATCCTGTCTGTCACAGTAGATTCCATCACACCTTATCTTATGTTTTACAATTTCAATATTTATTTTTTTCTTCTCAAGTTCAATCTTCTTTTTTTCTATAATTAGTTTCTGTCTCCTTTTATTATCTCTTTCTCCAACAGCATGCACTGAAGATCATTAACCCTTGCTCTCCTTTCCTTGACTTTAGGTTCTCGTTGTGTCCCTTCGCCAATCCCGGCAAATGAGCGGATAGCTTCTGGCTCACTAGTGAGGAGGACCACACTGAAAATATGAAAACAATGCAACACACTTCCCATTTATCATATTTATGTAGCACTCATGACAACCCTTCGGTGCCACAGAAAATATGACACCGTAATACTTTCTCCTTTTTCTGTAGGCATGTAGTCATAGAAAAATCAGATGGGGTATGTTTAATTTTCTTTATAAAAAACAAAAATCTTATCAAATCGGCTACATGACTACAAAGCAGAATAATAGTTATTTGTTCTAATTTAGTGAGACCCTGGGTCATGTGTGCTACATTGCTGCTACTTTAGTATTACTGTTTATCATATTAAAATGTGAAGGGCAGGGGGATGGAGTGGGAGGGTCGAGTTCAAACAGGAAGTACCCTGCAGTTCTCAGTTGTAAGGATAAAGAGACTCGTTTGAACCGGTTTACCACATTTCTAGAGTGCTGGGGATCGTTTATAAAAACGTACAGTAATGTAAACAAAGTTTAAGTCGTAACAAAATGAAGTATGCCACTTGCATGTGCAGTTAATAGTTATACTTAGGCTTGGCAGGATTCGATTTTTAAAAATCGGTAAACGATTTCACCTCACACTCACAGACCGAAGAAAAAATATTTCTGTCATTAATAATCAATTTATAGAAAGGGGACGCAAGAAAAATGATGGTTGAAAACGTATTAAAGTTATTGAATGTGTATAAAATGCAATGAGAGGAGGTACAGTACTTACATCTCTGTCTAGAACAGACTGCTGAGCATGAATAATTTATGTTGCGCATCATTCAAGTGTCCGGAACGTTGGGGTTAAAGTTGAGAAAGATCAGATCATAATCAGTTACGTTTGTCGCGGGTGCTTAAACTGCACTATAATAGTTTGTTTTTTGTACATGCCCTGTGATAACAACATAACAGCACTTGATTACTGGGACAGTGAAATCCAGTCACTGTCTGTCATGTCCGGTGTGGCATTGATGGAAACATCATTCAGTTTCTTCAGAAAAGTTCAAGACAAACGTTGCATGCGCATCTCTGAAGACCGACTTGGACAACAACATTTTGTAGGCTACTATAATAAAGACATAAACTTAAATTTGGAGAGCTTTGCTGGATCTAGCAAATAAATATGCATTCCAGTAACTGTAACAAAAGACCTGAGAATTAAATAATTATTTATTATTAATTTACATTTTTCACTTCTTTTTTTTCTACAAATGTACTACCAAATTAAGAGTAATTTAAAGCAGGTATGATTTATTGATCTATAGATATTTACTTTTTTATATTTTATAAAGCTTTTAACAGTACACCGTCTGTTATTAATAAATTGTCCGCCCCCCCCCCCCAAAATACACCTAATTTCACGTAATCCTGAACATTTTAAAAATCAATAAAAATCGAAATGCTTAAAAATAAACAAACATCAATATTATTGGTCGAAATTCTTAAATAAAATTCAAATTCTGCCAAGCATAGTTGTACTATAGTAAACCTACATGTGATCCATTTTATTTAAAAAGACAGTTACATACAGACGTGCTCAAATTTGTTGGTACCCTTACAGCTCATTGAAATAATGCTTCATTCCTCCTGAAAAGTGATGAAATTAAAAGCTATTTTATCATGTATACTTGCATGCCTTTGGTATGTCAATAGAATAAAGCAAAGAAGCTGTGAAAAGAGATGAATTATTGCTTATTGTACAAAAATGTTCTAAAATGGCCTGGACACATTTGTTGGTACCCCTTAGAAAAGATAATAAATAATTGGATTATAGTGATATTTCAAACTAATTAGTTTCTTTAATTAGTATCACACATGTCTCCAATCTTGTAATCAGTCATTCAGCCTATTTAAATGGAGAAAAGTAGTCACTGTGCTGTTTGGTATCATTGTGTGCACCACACTGAACATGGACCAGAGAAAGCAAAAGGTGAGAGCTGCCTGAGGAGATCAGAAAGAAAATAATAGACGAGCATGGTAAAGGTAAAGGCTACGAGACCATCTCCAAGCAGCTTGATGTTCCTGTGACAACAGTTGCAAATATTATTAAGAAGTTTAAGGTCCATGGAACTGTAGCCAACCTCCCCGGGCGCGGCCGCAAGAGGAAAATCGACCCCAGATTGAACAGAAGGATAGTGCGAATGGTAGAAAAAGAACCAAGGATAACTGCCAAAGAGATACAAGCTGAACTCCAAGGTGAAGGTACGTCAGTTTCTGATCGCACCATCCGTCGCTTTTTGAGCGAAAGTAGGCTCCATGGAAGAAGACCCAGGAAGACTCCACTTTTGACAGAAAAACATAAAAAAGCCAGACTGGAATTTGCTAAAATGCATATTGACAAGCCACAATCCTTCTGGGAGAATGTCCTTTGGACAGATGAGTCAAAACTGGAGCTTTTTGGCAAGTCACATCAACTCTATGTTCACAGACGAAAAAATGAAGCTTTCAAAGAAAAAAACACCATACCTACAGTGAAACATGGAGGAGGCTCGGTTATGTTTTGGGGCTGCTTTGCTGCGCCTGGCACAGGGTGCCTTGAATCTGTGCAGGGCACAATGAAATCTCAAGACTATCAAGGCATTCTGGAGCGAAACGTACTGCCCAGTGTCAGAAAGCTCTGTCTCAGTCGCAGGTCATGGGTCCTCCAACAGGATAATGACCCAAAACACACAGCTAAAAGCACCCAAGAATGGATAAGAACAAAACATTGGACTATTCTGAAGTGGCCTTCTATGAGTCCTGATCTGAATCCTATCGAACATCTATGGAAAGAGCTGAAACTTGCAGTCTGGAGAAGGCACCCATCAAACCTGAGACAGCTGGAGCAGTTTGCTCAGGAAGAGTGGGCCAAACTACCTGTTAACAGGTGCAGAAGTCTCATTAAGAGCTACAGAAAACGTTTGATTGCAGTGATTGCCTCTAAAGGTTGTGCAACAAAATATTAGGTTAGCGGTCCCATCATTTTTGTCCATGCCATTTTCATTTGTTTTCTTATTTACAATATTATGTTGAATAAAAAATCAAAAGCAAAGTCTGATTTCTATTAAATATGGAATAAACAATGGTGGGTGCCAATTACTTTTGTCAGTTTCAAGTTATTTCAGAGAAAATTGTGCATTCTTCGTTTTTTGTGGAGGGGTACCAACAAATTTGAGCACGTCTGTACATCTTTAATTATCATGGCACAATCGAGGCAATAAACCTGCTTGTGTCATTTCAAAAACACAACTGTCATCACTTACTGTTTTCAAGAGAATCCAGACCATTTTCTCGTATGTCATCTTGCATGCCACTGCCAACACCGACCAAACCAGTGAATGCCGGAGAATCTTCTCCGAATACAATCAATGATTGTATCGCTATGCATTGATACTTTGGGTGAAGGCCCCCCTGTCAGTTGCAGGGTATACAGGCTGAATGACGTGGATCCTCAAAACCCTGGCTTTGGAACTAGTTATGGGTGGCTTCCCAGTCAAACCTTATAACACAGGCATAGAGGTGAAATTCTCTCTCAGTTTTTCACCCTAGCTACTTATTGTGGTGAAGGGATATCATTGTATGACAGTATACCGTGATATTAACTCACCACGCTATCAATACAGCAGCAAAAAATATTAAATCACGATAACCGTGGGATCACAGTATTGTAAACAAGTCAACGTCTGGAAGGCAGACTTTACACAGAAATCACCCATATTAAACTGCTAGGTGGCTTGACTAGTAATAAGGGAAAGAAACAATTGTTTTAATGTAAATTTACACACTTTTGTTTATTAGAAAAAAAACTGTTTAAATAAAATGAAACAAAAAAAAAGGAAAATGCTTTATTTTTGATTATAGGAGGTTCGCTTTGTGGTTTTGGCTGGCGTCAGTAATGTTTTAAAGTTGTCTGCAGCGTCTTCACTCCACCAGATACAGTATGGGTTATGCTCTGGACAGTGTTCTAACTTAACTTGTATTACATTGCCGCAAAACCACTGCTTCATTGTGCAGGTTCAGGTAAAATGTGTCATTAAACAAGTATAATATCCATGGAATAGTCTAAACTGGGTCTAAAAATAAATTAAAAGGCTGAAAATGAGCCTTTAATTCAGTTGCTAGACCCAAGTGAAATAATGTCATTCACTAAAATATCGGAAGCTCACCTCTGCTTGAACGTTTGAAGCTAAATGACTAAATGGTTTGACATTTTAAATCAAATGAATGCATATTTGTTAGCTGTAATTAGAACACTGTGGAGCTACGAAACGCGATGCACGTGAAAAAGCAACGTCAAGTGCTGCAAAACAAATAAAACCAAAAATCAAATCTGGCCAGCAAATATTTGAGCATTACAGCTACCAGTGTACTCAGAGCTCGTTTTTAGCACTAGTGGGCACATTCTAACACCTTTTCGTTCACACCGAAGCACGGAATATCTGAATATGCTTATTTTTATTTATTCATTTATTTATTTGTTTATTTATTTTTATTTTATTTTATTTTATTTTTTAACAGAAACCTAAAATAGACTTCCCGGGCATACTGATTTTTGGCAATGGACTGCTCTTCAAGGAAATACGAGCATAACTCATTTTTCAAGGGTATTAAGCCCTATGTAGCTACTGTAAGTATGATGCTTGAGTGTGAATATTGTAATACTGTAAGTATGATACTATTGTCATTTATTTCTTAGCAGAAGAGCTTAAGACATTAATTTGGGTATTTTAGTAGTATAAACATAAAAATAAAATTGTGGGTATGTATTTGAAACAATTAAAACACACCCAAATTGAGGATTCCGTTTCTTATTTCTGTATGCCTAACATCGGCAGAACTGCTTGCTTTTATTGAGAGGCAGGCCTGATTTCCATAAAAGGTGTTTGTTTTTATAGATATTAATTTATTAAGAATACCAAGGGCCCCTATTTTGAAGCGAGTGCCCTCATTTTTCTGAAAAGAATAAAACCATTTTAAGATTGTAAAACTAGTAAGAAACGCAAAAGAATTATGTAATTGTTCCAACCTGCAACAACTTTGTTTCTTGATAGTCTCGTAATGTTGACAATGTTTTTTTTTTTCCTTTCAGAAAAAAAAGAGGGAGAACTTCACAATCACTACAAAAAACGGACCTGTAATATCGCAATACTCAATATATCGCGATCATTTCTGGACTGATATCGTGATAATGAAAAAGCTAATATCGTGAAATCCCTACTGGGGTGCCGAATGGTTACGCAAAGGGCAGCCTCTCTGCTTAGCCTTGTAGCATTCCAGTAGTTCTGCAATCATGCCCTTGCGACGACTTGGGTATACTCACCCATTCGGTAATGGAACCAGGGTTATGATAATAACCTAACGGTTTCTTTGGAGGGGAATAGGTTTTGAGAACACAAACATTATCTTCCTGTAACTTTGTAGAAAAGCAGAGATATTTCCCTGGGAATTTCTGCTGGTTTGTTTTCCCAAAGTAATTCTATGCATTCTATAGCCAAGAAAATTACAACTCTATTACTAGCAAAATTATCATTATTGTAGAAGATAAATTTCATATGTGTAGTTTGTAGTCCTTTGTTGGTGAATATAGGCCCAAGTTTCATATAGAGAGTGTATTACTAACTTCTCTGTTTTCAGCTCACCCTCAACAAATACAAGTGTACCTCAAAGGCTTAAGTTGACCTAAATTTTCAGACTGAACTGCAGTCAACAGCAGTGTGGTACAGGATTCTGCTGCTGATCCATCTGAACTATCAGGCAATTATTTAATGCAGCATGTACAGTCACAATTTGATGGTAACATTTTCACAGTACATATTACACCTTTTAACTCCTGGTACTGTACTACAAACATGTTTTTGTTCTTTTTTACAGGTTTTTTTTTTGCAGAAATCTCAAATATTTGCCAGGTAGTAATTTTTATTTCTATTTTTATGATACTGTATATCAGTGGTTTCCAATCTGTGGTCCGTGAGTAAACTCCAGGTGGTCCGCAAACAAGGCCCAAAAATTTGGTTAGGCAGTTCTAAGCAACACAACAGCTTGTGATCGTGTAACACAAATCATACTGAAGCGTCATTCTAGGCCCATGATCGGGTAAACCTAATACAAAAGGCATTCCGTTTCATTGACTTGCTGGGCCACCATAATTTGCAGTCCAGCTTGTTAACGCATATCACTGAATAGGGGAGGAATTGAATTTCACTGCCTGCTTGTTTGTGTTTTCATGTGATGTCACTGAGATGGGCATTTCATTTTTTTAAAAAGGGCAGAGACGTTTTCAGCAGCACAGAGAAACAAAACCTGACAAGAACTTGTTTACAGCTAAGAAATGGGAAGCGCTGTAAATCCAATCTATTTCACATATTTATATTAGAACATTAATTCTGTCTCATGTGTTTTAATATATATGTTTGTACTACATTTTTAAATACCAAGAAATGAGTGGATAAGCAGATACTATTTCATTAACTAAATTTGTATGAAATGACTATTTTGAGAAGAAAAAAAAAAAGTAGTGTCCACTGCTGCTTTAAAAGACCCTGAGAATAAACGTGTATTATGTCATTGCACTCACTCAAGTGAAACAATGTCTTGTAATTTGCCCAAACATCAATATTTTCCAACATAACTTTCAGGGAGTATTGTAAGGTCCATCCGGTCATTGAATAACATGTTTTTATATATGTATCTCTAAGCAGAATACATAATAAAAATAATAAACATATACCATGTTGAAAAGAAAAAAAAAAAAAGACAAGTTTACATGGTTTCTGAATTACTTTATAATGTTCCACGGTGTTCTGAAAAAAGCACACCAGTTACAAGATGCTACTGTAAAAAACTAGATTTTCAGTGAATTTTTATCGATTGTCAACTACAGCAGAAAAAAAAAACAAACAAACAAAAAACACAACACACAACTGGTCCTAGGGGCGCACCCCACTGAAAAACGCTTGGTCCTTAAAGGGTTAACCACATTACATACCAAGACATGTATGTAGTCTGCATTTTTCCACTTTGTTTTCTTTTATTACGTGTGTGTTTATAAATGAATATTACAGCTCACACCGCAAGCATCGCCTTCAAAGCCGCCATTAACTGAAACAGCTTTCTTATGTGAAACAAATACTAAAAAAAAAAAAAAAAAAAATCTACATCTAGCATTTATGTAAATGCACATCTTTCTAATCTGCTGGTGTTCACTGTTCACGAAAAACAAGAAAAAAATGTAAAAAAGTAAAAATTAGGCTGTCCCAGCTTTTTCGGTCCGCATAATCCCTTTGAATATTCCTAACTCGGTTGGAATGACTAAATTAAAAAACAAACAAAAAAAAGAGCTATTAAAACCAGTTTTAGTACTTTTAATTTTCACAATATAAAATATGTGCTACAGTGTTGCCCGGGATAATCGGAATATCCCTATTTGCATATTATAAGTAGGCTTGCTACTTTGATATTAAATTGGTAAAGCTCGTTAAACGTCAAATTCCCCAAAAATATGAGTTCAACTGAAATAAATGTATATAGGAGAAAGTCGGTAAAACCATTTGCTATTTTTTTATTTTCTTTTAACAAAAAGAACACCGTGTAACAAATTTCTTTTTTTTTTGGTTCCTGGGTAGTAAGTGTTATTTCCTAATTGCTTATGCCTCAAAAGTATAGAAAATGGCTATTATTCCCCACAAACTTTGCTTTTGTGACCAGGACAGTGATATTTTGAAATTTACCTATTTCCAATGAGAAAACGGGCGAATTTGTGTCTTTTTGTTCACATAAAGTCAGAAAAAAACATATGAATCCAAATTAACATGTATTTATACTAAAGTAATACAAAAATGACTACAAAAGATTTAGAAGTGAGTAGTTTTTCGAGATTTACGATTATACTGTAAATCACTTTCACGAATCAGCCCCCAAATGTAGTCTCCCATCATGTTCTCGTTATACTGTCCTTGGTAGCGGCGTTCAAAGTCCAGTATATCCTGGTGGAAGCGCTCGCCTTGCTCCTCCGAGTACGCTCCCATGTTCTCCTTGAATATATCAAGATGAGCATCAAGGATATGGACTTTGAGGGACATCCTACAGCCCATTGTGCCGTAGTTCTTCACCAGAGTCTCAGCCAGCTCCATATAGTTTTCGGCCTTGTGATTGCCCAGGAAGCCCCGAACCACTGCGACAAAGCTGTTCCAAGCCGCTTTCTCCTTACTAGTGAGCTTCTTGGGGAATTCATTGCACTCCAGGATCTTCTTTATCTGTGGTCCGACGAAGACACCGGCTTTGACCTTTGCCTCAGACAGCTTAGGGAAGAAGTCTTGAAGGTACTCGAAGGCTGCCGACTCCTTATCTAGAGCTCTGACAAATTGTTTCATAAGGCCCAATTTGATGTGTAGTGGTGGCATCAGCACCTTCCGGGGGTCCCAGCCGTACTCATCATGCTTCAAGGCGTCCAGCAAGGTCTTGATGCTGTTGTAATCCTCTTTGAGGTGCACCGAGTGAGCCAGGGGAAGAGATGGGTACTTGTTACCATTATGGAGCAGCACGGCTTTGAGGCTCCTGGATGAGCTGTCAATAAAGGACAGTATAACGAGAACATGATGGGAGACTACATTTGGGGGCTGATTCGTGAAAGTGATTTACAGTATAATCGTAAATCTCAAAAAACTACTCACTTCTAAATCTTTTGTAGTCATTTTTGTATTACTTTAGTATAAATACATGTTAATTTGGATTCATATGTTGTTTTTTTCTGACTTTACGTGAACGAAAAGAGACAAATCCGCCCGTTTTCTCATTGGAAATAGGTACATTTCAAAATATCACTGTCCTGGTCACAAAAGTAAAGTTTGTGGGGAATAATAGCCATTTTCTATACTTTTGAGGCATAAGCAATTAGGAAATAACACTTACTACCCAGGAACAAAAATTGTGTTACATAGTGGAATCATTTAGAAATCATGTATTGTTTGTGTAGTTTGTTTGTGTAATTAATTTGTTTGTGTAGTTTTAATACTTACTGTCTGTTCCATCTCTGTTCTGCTCTGAATGGCTGGGGGTCACTGTCAGTCATCTCAGTGGTCTGTTAGTACTGTAGTTTCACTGTCACTCACCCTGTTCTGACATCGTTGACTGAAGCAGCGCTAAAATGCTCTCATTCGTTTAAATGGCTGTCAAATCATCAAGACCTGCACTGATTGTGCACTTTCATTTGCCAGCTACAGCACCTGTCATTTATATATATATATATAAACTTTCTACGTGTACTTATTAGGGCTGTATTAGAAGGTTCGTTCGCTAGCCAGGAATTCAAAGATTGTTTTAAACCTTCGAAGGTTCGACAGACGCAATTCACTCACTGTATCACTGTATGTGTTTTTTTTTAGGTTTTTTTTCTGTTAACAGAAACTGTTTGATAACACCGTGTAACAATTTTTTTTTTTTTTTTTGGTTCCTGGGTAGTGGAAGTGTTATTTCCTAATTGCTTATGCATCAAAAGTATAGAAAATGGCTATTATTCCCCACAAACTTTGCTTTTGTGACCAGGACAGTGATATTTTGAAATGTACCTATTTTCCAGAACATTCCAGATAGATTCAGTGCTGAGTAAACTTGGAGTAACTTCTAGAACTTTCCAGTAATATAAATAGTAGTATAAATACAGGGGCCTTAAGCCCACCAGTTCAGTTTAGTTCCAGCTGCCTAAGTGGATACATATCTGCATTTTTCTGAGATGGCATCATAGGAGACTTCAAAATGGTGGCATTCCTGATGGGTCTCCAAGACGGTTTTACCAAGTTTCCCTGCTATCTTTGCCTTTGGGACAGCAGGGACACCAAGGCGCACTACCACAGGCGGGACTGGCCACAGCGGACCGAGTTCTCTGTGGGGAGGAACAACGCCAAGTGGGAGCCACTAGTGGACCCCCGGAAGGTGCTGATGCCAACCCTGCACATCAAATTGGGCCTTATGAAACAATTTGTCAGAGCTCTAGATAAGGAGTCGGCAGCCTTCAAGTACCTTCAAGACTTCTTCCCTAAGCTGTCTGAGGCAAAGGTCAAAGCCGGTGTCTTCGTCGGACCACAGATAAAGAAGATCCTGGAGTGCAATGAATTCCCCAAGAAGCTCACTAGCAAGGAGAAAGCGGCTTGGAACAGCTTTGTCGCAGTGGTTCGGGGCTTCCTGGGCAATCACAAGGCCGAAAACTATGTGGAGCTGGTTGAGACTCTGGTGAAGAACTACGGCACAATGGGCTGTAGGATGTCCCTCAAAGTCCATATCCTTGACGCTCATCTTGATAAATTCAAGGAGAAAATGGGAGCGTACTCGGAGGAGCAAGGCGAGCGCTTCCACCAGGATATACTGGACTTTGAACGCCGCTACCAAGGACAGTATAACGAGAACATGAAGGGAGACTACATTTGGGGGCTGATTCGTGAAAGTGATTTACAGTATAATCGTAAATCTCGAAAAACTACTCACTTCTAAATCTTTTGTAGCCATTTTTGTATTACTTTAGTATAAATATATGTTAATTAGGATTCATGTTGTTTTTTTCTGACTTTATGTGAACGAAAAGACACAAATTCGCCCGTTTTCTCATTGGAAATAGGTAAATTTCAAAATATCACTGTCCTGGTCACAAAAGCAAAGTTTGTGGGGAATAATAGCCATTTTCTATACTTTTGAGGCATAAGCAATTAGGAAATAACACTTACTACCCAGGAACAAAAATTGTGTTACATAGTGTAATGTGTGACTACTATAAAATCACATATTAAATGTCACTCAAATGCACATTTCGATCTTCTGATTTGTGTAATGCACATTAAAGATGTTGTATTAAATTCCATTTATATGGATTACCTGTAAATTAACAGGATTTTCAATCAAATATAAACAAGGGGCTACGGTGACATCATCAGTAAATTATGCAAATTAGTACCATTGAAGGTTCGAACCTTCCTTCGGTAATGTGATCCGAACCTTCGAAGGTCAAAACGTACCCTTCATTGCAGCCCTAGCACTTACAAATACAAACTAGTTTCAAAATGCTGTTGTGAAAATGCGCGGCAAGTGGTCCGTTGGAAAAATCCAAACACCAAGGTGGTCCCTACATTGAAGGTTGAGAACCCCTGCTGTATATGGATAACTTTCCTTTCAAAAGGGTTACGTACTGTAAATGAAATACAGTATAGGTGCACTGTAATACAATCATTTGTGTGGTCATATTGTGTGGAACTGTACTGCATGCCTCCTATGATCTTTAAAAAGATTACATGCCATTTGAAAATTATAAGCAATGGTATTTTTTCTTTTAACACATGTGGTACGCACCACCAATGGCAGGTTAGTGGGGGTCTGATTTTCAACAAGAAGGGAGCGTTATTCTGAAAGCAGACATGACTCACACTTGGCAGCTGCTGTGCACCAGATACACTGCTAGCTCAATACATGCGATTATATAGAAAACTACAAGGGTTAATAGAAAAGCACATTCCGTGGGTCGTTCGTGTATAAAACGAATAAACCATGTTTGACAGAGGGCTATGTTAAGACTCCCTCTTGAACTACTGACAGTCATAAAATCACTGACAGATGGGACTTGACTTCAAGCACTGGGACATCCAACACATCCCAATAGCTGACAGAGGCAATTTTAATGGTTAGATGATGACGTTGCACTAAAATGTGTATTTTAAAACTAGAAAATAAAATAAAAGCTCTTAAATATTGTACTGTAGAGAAATAAAAATAAAAGTTGACACTAAAAAGATACACTTTTTTGGTAAATATTTTCATTTATATTTAAAAAACAAAAGAAACCAGTAATATATTACTATGTAAATATTTCCTACTCACTCTTTAAGCAGTGGAGAACAGGAGTCACAAAAAGGACAGCCAGCCAGCTGGCTACTGTCTAGCCAACCAAACTGTCCCAAGGGCAAGGCCTCGACACTCACTGTACTGATCTTCACCCCCCCCCCCCCCCCCCATAGCTTACCGTCAATCAACCATTCCTGCTAGTATGTGCATTAAGGACCCTTTATTTTATGACATGCATTGCTACATGCTTTACAGTACATAGTTTGGGATTTTAAAAAGCAGCTTATCTCCAAATGTGGTCCCAAAAAACAGCTTTCCTGAATGCCAATTCAAATGTACAAATAAATGGGGGAACCATTTCAGTTAATGCATCCGGCAGACGCGTCTCACAAAGGCAGCCATCAGTGCCGCCAGCTGTTCTCAACTGCCTGTTCTCACGTATTGTTGAAACTGACAGGGCAATACTGTCCACACCTCTGAGTCTCTTCTATTCAGCAAAACATCATCATCCTTCCTGTGCAACCACTTGCAGGAACCAAACAAAAACAACTGCAAAGGGCAGCTCTTTCACAAGCAGCCTCTAGAAGACCAAAACCTGAAAGTGTGTTCAATTCTACCAAACCTACAGTGCATTCTCACTTGTTATATAGCTTAGACAAGACTTATGATACACATTTAGAGTACCATACTATCAAATCTGCACAACATTTTAAAGTTCACCAACTGATTTTTTAAATATGAATGGTATGTATCCCACATGTCGAAACATTGCAAACCCTGCTAAACTAACAATATTCAGTTTCAAAAACTACAAAGTCAAGGCTGCATGCAGACAACTGTTTCAGAGAAGAGATTCAGGGCCAAAACTTTAATTTGGAGTGTTAGTTTTCTTACGATTGGGTTACCACAGAAGATTTGACTGTTTTGTCTAAATAATTTTTTTTTTTTTTTTTAAATAAAAAATGGCTTAAACAAAAATCATTGTCATTTTAAACAGATTATAATTAACAACTTAACTCCCACTGCCATCTAAGGATGCTATCAAAATGACATCCTTAGAAATCAACTCACTTAGCATCATATAATAAAACACTAAAACTGACTGCGGTGGTTATCGTGGGGATGGCCTCTGCAGGACACAATGCTTCACAAGGCAGATTTAATAATAATAATAATATCTGCAAGGAAGCCAGAAGCTAACCTCAAATAAGTTATTACAGGATATGGCCACCGTGATGGGTAGTAGCCTATACTATTAAAAACATATTTTGATGGTCCAGGCTGACAAAGGGTTAAAAAAAAAAAAAAAAGACGTCATGGGAACACATGAAAACTATTTTTGCACCTCTCAGCCACCATACACGACCGTGATTAACAGTAAAAAAGCGCTGCCTCTCGTGCCACTTCACTTGCTAGCTAGCTACCGTTATCGCTTGGGGGACAACGACTACCTATAATTAGGCTTGCTACTTTGATATTAAAATCGGTAAAGCTTGTTAAACGCCAAATTCCCAAAAAATGAGTTAGACTATAAATTTATATAGGATAAACGTCGGGAAAACCACTCACTATTTTTTATTTTCTTACCAAAAATATTCATTTAGAAATCATCTCTAGTTTGTGTAGTTTTTATACTTGCGGTTTTGTCCCGTCTCCGCTCTGCTCTGCATGCCTGGGGCTCGCTGTCAGTCATCTCAGTGGTCCGTTAGTACTGTAGTTCCCTTTCAAGTCGAAGACGACCGCCAACATTATGTATGGGATATTCCCTGCCCTTGAGGTAGGTAATACTGAGCTCTCTATATCAGAGCTGCCGAAGGCCCCTTCCTGTGATGATGCACTCGGTCCCGCCCACCGAGGGTATAAAACCGTCACTCACAGGAAGATCTCCCTCTTTTTCCTTCTCAAGACAGTAAGGTAAGACCCCTGTGTCTAGACTGAGCATGTCGACAGGAAGAGCCCTTGAGTCAATTCGGGCCAGTTGTATTTCCCTAGCATTCTGTCTTTCAGAGGCCGCTCTCTTTTTACTGTCTGTTATGTGAGCGACTGTCTGTGCAGTCATCCGCGAGTGTGTTGTCTATTCCTGAGAGTTACACAAGTATCCTCCTCGGGGCCAGGCCTGGCCGTATCCCCGCTGTCGAGTGACCCAGCCACGCTCTCCTCCTCGGGGCTAGGTACTGCCGTATCCCTGTTGTCGAGTGGAGCCGCCGGCTGAACCTGACCGCTGCGGTGAGTCGGTTTGTGTGCATTCGGTGTACTCTCTCTCTTTCCTTCCTTCCTTCTTTAGAAAACCCGGTCAGGGTACGCACTTTGCACAGCGTCCTCTCCGGTGCTGCGGTACCGCGGCGCACACATAGCCCGATTCTCTCTCGGTGCGCAAGTGCGCAACGCAGACAGCATATTGTCCATCGCCAGCGTAGGAACACGATAGCGTATCACGGTACTTGGTGTACGTAGTGCCCCAGTACGCAGTGCCCGATATTCAAAACGCACGTAGTGTGCAGGTGCTAGTTACTCCTTTCTAGTACACTTACGCACAGTGCGCAGGGTACGCAGTCATACGGTACCCACTGCACAAGGCGTTTAGAACGTTCGAGGCAAGCAGTGCGGTGCACGTTGCTCTCGTTGCGTAGGCACTGTGCTACTAGCGCACACCTTGTGGTGCTGCACGGTATTCCAGACTATGCACAAGACCAGACCCATGTCGGGGTTCCACCCCTGTACGGCCTGTAACGCCCTGTAACGCCAATATCCCACAAGAGGATAAGCATACCCTCTGTGTGCGGTACTTCGGCGTCCCACATGCCACCATGGCCCTCGAGAGGGACGTAGCTTGTAGCATCTGCGAGGCCCTTCAGCCTAGGCTGAAAGAGGCTCGTCTGGAGAGAGCCAGGAGAGAGAGCTCCGTGTCCTCCGCGGCGGGGCAGTCAGCGGCCTTAAGTGCCCCAGACACCCTGTCCCAGGGCTCCCCGCCTAGCATTTCGAATGCGCAGCGCAACCGCTCCCCGTCTCCGGACGCGAAGCGATCGAAGCAGGCGAGGGACGTTATGGACCTGAAGGCCCAGATGGCCCAGGTCCTGGAGCTACTATCAAAGTAGGCTACAGCAGCCCTGGCCCCCATCCAGGCCCCGCTGCAGCCTCAGGCACCATACCCCCCCGTCCCCGCAGGGAGTGCAGGGGGGGTGGGAAGGGTCGCCTCAGCTGGCACAGGAGGACACGCCGTCTATAGCGGCCTCGGGTGATGCAGCATCGTTCTCCTCCGACATGCAGGTGGGGGACACCGTTGCAGAGGAGGAACCCGGCTCTGAGTGTGTGTCAGAAGGCAAACCCAATTGCCAAGCTCTGTCTCGGCTCATGCACCAATCAGTGGCTATACTGACATCTGTTTCATCCAATGGAAGCACCGAAAGTTTTTTTTTTTTTTTTGCTCTTGACTGGGAGATTCAGACGACTCCGTCCAACCCCTCACCTCGCCCCGAAAACTAAAAAAAAAAAAAAAAAAAAAACACCTTGACTCGAGGAGGGGCCGAGGATGTCCTAAAATGGACACCGTATAAGAGCTTTCAATCCAGGAAAATTTATGGCAATAATTTCGTAATACAGTATTTCCAAGGCAATCCATAATTATTTATGGCAAATCGTGATTATAAATATATATTTAATTATTGTATGTGGTCGTATTTTTCAACTGTTTTGCAAAACTACCGGTACTTGGCGATACTTGGACGCCGACATTTTTACCAGCTTACCAGAGGATTGGCATGATCCTCCTTCAGTTATTGGGAAACCTTTACAGCAATCAACATTTTATTGTAAAATATACTAACTTGTTTTTGTAACCAGAAATAATTTCAGCTTTCAACAAAGTAAAAGGAATACAGTAACTAAAGAAAATAAATAGGTGGCCTCATACGATTAATAACCTGTACAGTATATTGATGTATTAACATGCACATTGTACTGTAATAAACCAAAAATCAACTTGCTTTCCTCCACAGCTGTCACAAAAAAAAAAATTAAATTAGTTTGGAACTTAGAATTAGAATGTACTTATACAAGATGGATAATGTTGTTCTATTTACAGTACATGGGTGTCCAGTGGGCGAACCTTAGCTATAGCAGAAAACATAAATCATGCAACACACAAAGAAACCCTGGAAGCAATTTCAAGGTTTTTTTCCAGGTATCACAATTTTCCTTTTTTGTGTTTTTTAAACTGCTTGATAATTATGTTTTTATTAGTGATAGGCACCAACAATCGATATTTTTATACAATATCAATATTGTTAAATATCGATAATTTCCATATTGCGATATTGTGGGATTTTAAATTTTTGCTTGATCAATAACTGACAGAACTTGAGATTTTAGTGAAATAAACATGGCGCATCAAACTACTCAGCTACACATCAATTTCCATGAGGTTTTCACAAAAGTATCAATTTGCTATGAGGTGATGAATTTATTGTTAATTATTGTACGGAAAGCTTGCTGATACTGCTAAAATATTAACGCAGTATAATCATGTTTATTTTATACTGAGATACAATAAGCCCTATACATACCAATCTGCAGGGGCTACTCCATGGATATTATGAAGCAAAAGGTCCACTAATTAAAATAATGTCATTATATATATTATATATATATATATATATATATATATATATACACACATATATATATATACACACACACACACACACACACATATACATACACACACATACAATATAATTGCATTTCTGAGATTATATTTCTGTGTTTTGGAAGAATCCAATATTATTGAGATCGATATCAAAACACATGCACGATTTGGATGTCAAATTTTCATATTGTTGCCAACCACAAGTTTTTATACTTTTAAAAAGTATTCCAAAAACACTGCACAGTGCTTAATTGAGTTAATACACTTGGTGGATTTAACATTAGTTACCCAGTGCTGAATAATTAATATCATATCAAATCCATCGTGATTATGTTGAAAAAGAGATTTCAGGGGTTTGAACAGCACAAGGGGACAGGCTTACAAGAAATAAGGCTAGTCCCTCCCTCAAGCAAGCTGGCAGCACGTTGTGTCCTAAATTTGAGTACACAAATTTAAACAGATCTGCAAGGCACCCTTTCTCAATTGTGTTTCTTCAATGCTGGATACAGTGGTTTGCAGTATTCACCCCCCTGCAAAGTTTTCACATTTTGTTGGCACCTGAACATACTCCACAACACTTTCAAATTAGACTTTACATGTACAAATCTACACAAACTACTCCACATTGATAAAGTTAAAAAAAAATGCATATAGAATATAAATAAGTAAGATTTACATAGAAAAACAGATTAAATCTCAGTTACATAAGTATTCAACTCCTTTGCTTCTGCACCCCTAAATCAGCTCAGGTGCAAATGATTAGTTTGACAGGTCACAATTTGTGAAATGGTTTCAGCCTGTGTGTACTCAAAGTGGTTTAACTTGTAGATCATTTCCCTCAGGTATATAAAGACTTTCAAGCTGCAACTCACATAATGATCCAACAAAGCAACCATGAAGACCAAGGAGCTTTCAAAACAAGTCAGGGATGAGAGGCACAGAGCAGAAGAAGGGTACAAGAACATTTTCAAGGCGCTGATTATCCCTCTCAGCACAGTGAAGTCCATCATTAAGAAGTTGAAGATGCATCATACCACCCGACACTGCAAAGATCAGGTCGCCCTCCCAAACTGAGCAGCCAGGCAAGCAGGAAACTGGTTCGGGATGTCACTCTGAAGCCAACAATGACCTTGAGTGATCTGCAAAGTTCTGTGTCTGAGATGGGAGTCAGTGTTCACACATCAACAATAAGCCGGTCCCTACACAAAGCTGTCCTGTATGGACGAGTGGCAAGAAAAAAAGCCATTACTCAAAAAGCCTCATCTTGAAGCACGGATGGAGTCTGCGGAAAAAAGCATGTAGATGATACTGCAGATCTGTGAAAAAAGGTTTTGTGGTCAGACAAACATTGAACGTTTCGGTCTAAATTCCAAGCGTTACGTCTGGCGCAAGCCCAACACTGCACATCACCCAGTCAACACCATCCCAACTGTCAAGCATGGTGGTGGCAGTATCATGTTATGGGGATGCTTCTCTTCAACAGGGACTGAGAAGCTTGTCACGAAAGAGGGGAGAATGGGTGGTGCAAAGTACAGGCGAATCCTTGAGGAAAAACTGTTTGAGTCAACCAAGATATTGAAACTGGGGAGGAAATTCACATTTCACCAGGACAATGACCCGAAGCACAAAGCCAAAGCCACACTGGAATGGTTGAACAAGAGGATAATTAATGTTCTTGAGTGGCCCAGTCAAAGTACAGATTATCTGGTAAACTTCAATTGTAACATGCTAGTTTGTTGGGTTTAATGCATTATTTAGCCAGCTTTGATCCTCTCTCAATCATGTTTCAATGTATACATACAATATAATTACCAAGATCCCTAACCAAAGCTCTCTCCACAGCCCCAAAAATATTGATGTCTATCATTTCTTATTTGGGCACTGTGCAAAATGAACATAAAAGACAGTAAGCGTACATAGCATGCTCCTTTACTTTAATTGAATTTTTTATTTATTTATTTATTTTAATTTAGTCATTGCCAATTATTTTTTATTATTTTCTCCCAATTTGGAATGTCCAATTATTTTAAGACTCGGCCCACCGCTACCCTGGACTCAGGAGGGAGGAAGACGAACACACGCCACCAGCCGCCTGCTTCTTTACACACTGCAGACTGACCATGCAGCCACCCAGAGCTACAGCGTCGGAGGACAACGCAGCTCTCGGGCAGCTTATAGGCAAGCCCGCAGGCGCCCGGCCAGACTACAGGGGTCGCCGATGCACGGTGAGCCGAGGATACCCTGGCCAAACTACCCCTCCCTCCGCCAGGGCTGTGTTCGACCAATTGAGCGCCGCCCCCTGGAAGTTCTTGTCCTCGGTCGGCAAAGGAATAGCATGGACTCAAACTCGCGACGTCCAGACTATAGAGCACATCCTGCACTCCATACAGAGCGCCTTTACTGGATGCGTCACTCGGGAGCCCCTTGTGACCAAATGCAGAGCACACATTGCTGTCTTAGGTAGCCCTGGGGTCAGTCACCATTACAATTACAGGAGAATGGTTAGCTGAAATTGCAACTACAATGCTGTTTTGTTCAACTACAAGTACAATTACATATGCTGCAGTAATTACAATTCTACTAAAAAGTAACAAACTACACATTAAGATGATTCTTTCATTTATTCTAAATAACGAAGCAATAAATCAGGTTCAAATACAGAAACATTTTAAAACAAACAGGGTCACTACAAGTGGTTGAAAAATGCAAGAATAATGGATCGTACGACAAATAAATGCATAATTTAACTAATTTATCAATTATGATGTCATGGTGTGCCAATGTATTTGTAATTAATTACAAATTGGACAATTACGTAATTGAACCCAGGTCTGGTCTTCGGTACGGCGATGTGAAACAGGGATTATTGAAGGGAAAGTCAAATATTAATAATTTTAGCAAAACTATCAGCTACCATATTTCCAGTGCTTGCAATAACAGCTGTCCTGGCACATTATTTCACAGAAGATTCTTACTTTATTTATACAATAGTTTTTTTGCCAAGATTTCTGCCAAACTAACTTTTAATGTTCCAGAATCAACAGCGGATCACTTGGTACTTTGACTGAAGCAAAACAATCTAGGATTTTATTTTCCAAGAAATTATGCGGTAAGCATAAAAATAAAATATACCCTGTAATTCCAAGTCTCGAGCAGTATATTTCCATCTAAATCCAGGCAACATTAAAACCAAAAAGGTAAAAGAAAGCCATAAAGCAAAATAGCTATCGGATACATATACAATCCAAATGGTAAACTGATAAGAGACATGTGTTCTTTCATTAAAGTGAACTGTACGGTTTACGTGTTTTAAACTGCAGTAACATTTCTGTTAAGCAGCATTCCTTTGACACTAGATTATTACAAGGGCCTTACAGAAATTGTTTTTCAAAATGAAAATATGTATTTAGATTAGGATAATAAGCTTTGGATTCCCAGAACAGGTTTGCAAGAAAAACAGATTTATTACTACTGGTACACTGGGTTCAAAAGATCTTTTCAAAATGGCCGCAATAACGATCCATGACGTGGTACGGAAAACAGAAAAATTAACACAAATTTAGGTTTGTTTTATGGTATAAATTATTGATATATTGATTGGGTTTCTGGATCTGCCCCATATACCCGAACCCCAATAAAGTCTGTGTGGACAACACCGTTGACAGCATACTTCACGTAGCATTTCACTGCCTCAGTAATGGAACTATCTGTAGAACCGTCCGAGGTACCCAACAGATATTTAGCAGAGCCATTCTGGTTAACTGGGCTGGACGCTGGGTCCTCGCAATAGCGTGTATACACTCCTGTGCCTGTTCAGAATTTCTATAGGTTTTCCTTTACATTCAATCCTTTTGCCTCATCCAGGTCACACCTCCATTCAAAATCTGAATACGGTCATGGATGCTTTGCAAGGGCGTGAGCTGTTCTAAAAATAACTTTTAGCTTTAAAATAACAGAGGTGTTTATGGTGTGTAGTAATTGTTACACTTTTGATGTACCTTGTTTGGCAATCTTTGCCTTCATCAGTTTCACATATAATGATTACTTGATTTTTCATGCACTTTAAAAATCAACTATTTTAACACTAGAACCGCCATGCAGGTCAGTGTGACCCATTTTGTATTTAAAATGTTAATTACTCTTCCGTTGTAAATCGTATGTGTATGTCCGTTTTTGACTTTTCCTAAATATATAAATATCCTGACGGCATTTGATAGCCAGAATTGCAAAAATGATAGTTATAAAACAGTCCTACCTAGAATTGCCACGTGGATCAATGTGACCCATGCATTACAATACATGTCTTTTATTAATATAACAAGATATTCTATTAATTTTATAAATGCAGCAAACAAGACATGCCTCTTAGTACACGTTTTTTTTTTATTTTTTATTTCAAGCCTTTGTTTGTAGACTGACTACGAGACAGAGATTGCGTGTAACAGAGATCTTGTGTAATAAAACTAGCTGAAAGCCAGCAAAAAGGAAGACATTATCATTACATATTGCCTTTTTTTTTTTTCAACACAAAAATACACACAAATATTGAGTCCGTACCCAAGCAATCACAGGAGAAACTTTGACAACAATGCTTATTTGGATGGGGGTTTCATGGGGGAAGGATACCCACTTCGGCACTAAAAAGGACTATATTGCAATGATATCTGGTTAGTGATCTGTTTGTTCTCCTGACCCAAGCACAATGGAGACCAGGAGTTCACTCTGTGTGGAGTTCAAATGACGAGGAAGACATAGATTTATTGTAAAAATATTAGAAAAACTTAGTCAAAGAAGGAGATGTGAGACCTTTTATTGGACTAACTAAACAGCTGGCAATTTAGCCAGCTGCCAGCTGGAAATGAGAAGGCTGAGTACATCATTAAAAAATTAAACTTCATGGCTGTTTTTATACTGTTTTGAGGTCTAAAAATTGACATTTTGTTTATGCCGAACGTTTGGTTAAACCACAGCAATGAATAAATAATGTAAGTAAATCAAAGACAAATTTCAATGTAACGTTGATGCGTTCGCATATCTCAAAATAATGCAAAATTCAGCATGACAAGGGGAGATAAGGGAGGTTTAATTTCTAATTTACTTTTGTAAACATTATGAATGTTTGTTCACCACCACTACACCCCGTTAGAAAATTGACCTTTCCTGCATTTTTTTTTTTTAAACGCAAGCCTGTGAACGTGAGTAAATCTGTACACTTTTCTTAAGCACTCGCCCACAGGGCTACAGAAGACACAGACATCAACTAGTCCTCATCAGTTTTAATTCGCCTCGGGCGAACGTTAGTTTCTAACCCTGCTAGACAATATGCACAATATACAGAGTGCTATATGACACCGCCAAAGCTTCTCCGATTTCTCTCCAACCACACAAAGGACATTCATCAGTGACATTTTCCCAGGGTTGCAGCCAATCCTGCATCTACCTGCCAGCTTTGCATTTGTGTTCCAATGTTGGCCTCCTCTATAGAAGTTTCATTGTACACAGTGGTTCCCTCTCTTTAATGTGCAGAAATCCTGGTATTGTCCCACCAGCAGGCTCAAAAGACGAGGGCTGATATTGTATCCTCTTGTTAAAATGTGGTAATCTCGCTAATGAGCTCACTTGAAGGGATATTATTTAGATGTGGATGTTTTCAAATACACGAGGGTGGAAAGGCATTTGAATTATCCTATTTTACGGTGTAACCATCAGGTTGTCTTTCAGGGAACTCATTTTGGGAACTTATAAGACTGCTGTAATAGACAGAGCTATACTTTGTTCAGTGTTATCGACATATATCAATTAGAAGGAGGACTTAAATGTTAGGCAACTTACAAATTGTAATACCCTGTGCTGCTGAGACACAGGGAGCAACGAGAGAAAGAGTAACACTTTAAACTTAAAACAGAATGCTGCAAAGGCTGCAGTTTGTGATAACTGGACATAAAATTAGGAACTTCAAAGTCATTGCTTTGGTGACATTTATATAAAGGTGTTTTTTTTTGTTTTGTTTTTTCCCTCTCACAGGTTTAACCTTAGAAGCCATGTATGTGGAATCTGAAATGACCCCCAGGGGCAGAGGGAGTGAAATTAGAATCAGAGTAGTAAACAGATGTGACATGTTGTTTGACATCTGCTTACAGGAAATAATGATTCAAAATTCGAAATGCCAGGAAGTCGTACACAAGCTTATATTACATAAACTCTCCTTACAAACAGGTGTTGCAAACCTAGCACTGTGGTAACTGCTCTGTGAATATGACCCAGAGTAAACAAAAGTGTAACTACTTAATTTGAAATCTCTCATGTAAACTACATTTTAAATTAGATTTTCAAAAATCCTCACAGCCAAGCCTTGCTGCACACACTGCAGGTGTTGGCAGTAACCTACTGTACTGAGTTTATTGTTTTGATTGGTTCAGCTTGTCTGCCAAGTTGTCAAATATTGCACATGCCCAGTCAGTTAAGATGGAGAGTACAAACCAAAATACCACTTAAGAGATGGGAAGTGACCCCTTCCAATGAGAAACATACATATATGTTTTTATCATTATACTTTTATCACACACACACACTAAAAAAAAGTATAACTTCAACTTCCATAAAGAGGTGAGCTTTTCAAAACAGCTAACAAAACTAAATCTAAGTAAAAGAATTAATAAATCCCAGGCTGGAATTATTTTTTTAAACTCTTCCACACATTGAACTTCTCAGAACAATTTCAAATACCATAAAAGGTAAGGGAAAGTAAAAACAAAATGTAATTTGAATCCACTTACTCAAAAAAAAAAAAAATCAGCCATTAAAAGATGTAAAACATAAAAAATCTATCTCAATAAAACACTGGGATATAAAAATGGCCAACTTAAATAAAAACAAAATTGGGACCAACTTGGCCCTCTTCATTTAACAAATTAAGATAAAACTTTTTATAGAACATGTGATTACATGGTTAATCTTAACCCAGCTATTTTGCTTTGGTCAGATTGAGATTACTTGGTCAAGACATCTTTACCTGAGCTACCATGAAAATGACTTAAGAGTTTGAGTGAAAATGACTTAAAGAGTTTGAGTGATCAAGCTTCTTAAAGGATAACCATCTCTGAAATACTCTAACCATTTAGTACAGCTCCTGAAACGCAATCCAGTTTCAGTGTGGAAAACAACATAGAAACCTCTGCCATGACAGTAGGTGTTTGAATTATTCTGGAGGAATATGGGACAATCCCTTGATTTGGGAGTAATAAGTAGTCAAGTCTGTTTTTCAGTGAATATTCAGTTCCTTGTTTACATAGTTAATGCAGAGCCTGCTAGGAGCCCTCCAACCAGGAGCGTCCCCAGAAACTGAACCACACCAACATCCCATCTCATGCCGACAACTCTGCATCAACATGAGGTGAAGTGTTTCAGCCAATCGGAATGCTGCATTTGTTCTTTCCTGCGTTTCACAACACCTACACTGTCACATTAGAAAATTGTGATCAAATTGCATCACCGTTTCCCTTTCTAAAAATGAATAAAAAGAGCGCACTGCCAGAGATAAAATAGCAACTACAGTGACAGCTAAATAGTCCACAACAACAACAAAAGATACAAATAAACCTATTCGAAAATACAGTCTTAAACTATGGGGAAAACTCACAAATCTGTTATGCTGGTTCCATTTCTAAATCAATACTCTCACAATCACTATAACTAATGTCTCACCCCCTAAGCATGGAGTATAAAGAAACTTTTGTTTCTCTTGCACATTGTGACAAAACAAAAAATAAATCAACACCACCACAACTTGGCAATTATGTGTTAATGATTAGTAACATGCTGGGATCTCTGGAACCGGTCTCTCCTGGATGTCATCTTACCTATCTGGACGCTTGCAGTCTGTTTTATATGCTGGATGCAGTAGTGTCGCAAACCCAGTCACTTGTGGAGTCCCTCAAGGGTCTGTTCTTGTGCCATCTACATGCATCCCTTGAGTCACCTCATCCGCCAACATAGCCTGATGTTTCACTCCTATGCTGATGACACTCCAGCTCCACTTAAAACTCGACCTTGGATGTCCCTCTGCCATGGTCCAGCTCTTGGCTTGCATTCAAGACATTGAGGCCTGGATGTCTGCCAATTTTCTTCAGCTGAACACTAGCAAATCTTAACTCCTTCTAGTAGGATCTAAAACTCAACTTAATCTCAATATAGCTGCCCTGAACCTCTGCTGCTGCCTTCCCCACTGTACGAAGCCTTGGTGTACTTCTGGATAGCAACCTCTCCTTTGATGCCCACATCTCCTCTGTGGTCAAATCTTCCATCTACCACCTTTGAAACATCTCCACTCCGTCCCTACCTTTCCCTCTCGGATGCAGAGATATTTTGTCGTGCATTTGTCTCCTCTCGACTCAACTACTGCAACTCTCTTTATGGTGGTCTTCCGGCACACGCCATCAACCGACTGCAGCTAGTTAAGGAGGCTGTGTGGTCCAATGGTTAAAGCAGGGGTGCCCAATCCTGGTCCTGGAGGGCCGATGCCCTCCTGGTTTTTGTTCATACTGTACACTAAATTGAGTAATTGGACCAATTAAGCTTCTAATAAGGCCACAGTTGCAATAAAAGTCAGGAGGGCATCGGCCCTCCAGGACCAGGATTGGGCACCCTTGGGTTAAAGAAACGGGCTTGTAACCAGGAGGTCCCCGGTTCAAATCCCGGCTCAGCCACTGACTCATTGTGTGACCCTGAGCAAGTCACTTAACCTCCTTGTACTCCGTCTTTCGGGTGAGACGTAATTGTAAGTGACTCTGCAGCTGATGCATAGTTCACACACCCTAGTCTCTGTAAGTCGCCTTGGATAAAGGCGTCTGCTAAATAAAATAAATAATAATAATAATAATAGTTCAAAATGCTGCCGCCAGGAAACTTACCATATGTAAAAAACGTTCACTGCACTGGCTACCTGTAAAGTTCAGGAATACTTTCAAAATTCTCCTGCTCACCTACACAGGTCCCGAGTACTTCTTCAACCTGATGACCTGTAATGTCCTTGCCTGCAAGCCGAGGTCCTCCAACTCTGGCCTGCTTGTTATCCCCAAGCAGAAGTGCATCACACTTTGAGAGCGATAGTTTAGCTTCATGGCTCTGACTCTGGAACTCTCTCCCAACTTTGGTGCGTGATGCTCCCACCATCACTTGCTTTAAATCAACTCAAGACCCATTTGTTCTCTCTTGCTTTCCATGCTTTTTAAGCCCGATGTCTTATTAGCTGTTGTCTTTGCCATTTCTGATTTTTCACTATCTTATTCTCATGATTCTATATGACATAGGCATACTGTTGTGCCTCTGCTACTTCTGATCTTTCACTGTATCTTCTTATGATTCTATATGACATATGCATCCACAATGTTTTTGAATTTTCACATCCTAGCCTTGTATTTAATGTATGCTTTGTTTTTCACTGTATTTAATGTATTCCCCTGGGATCCTTCAAGAAGCTGCTTGATGAGATTCTGTGATCAATAAGCTACTAACAACCAAACGAGCAAGATGGGCCGAATGGCCTCCTCTCATTTGTAAACTTTATGTTCTATGTTCTTATTATGCATTGTTTTTTACTGCATCTTGTAAAGTGCTTTGTGATGGTGGTCCACTATGAAAGGCGCTATATAAAATAGATTGATTGAAAATACAAATGAAACTTGTATCATGTTCAATCCTGGAAGAGCAGCAGAATTCAGATAATGCAATACTAACATTCAATGCTGCCAACGTATTTTCAGCGCTTAAAAAGCCACCTCTGTTAACGCCAGAAACAGACAGTTTGGTGCTTTTACAGATTGATTCCCTCCGACATTCTGGGTCATCGAAATAAAGATTTTCACTCCTCTTTTTCAACCAAATTGATCTGCTTCCATTTGCTCATTACTACCACTAAATAAACAGTACAGTCCTATAAGCTTAAAATGTCTGTTTCGTATCAACCGATCACATAAGATTATATGCTAGTCCACAGTTATGAAGCCGAAAATTTGCAAACCAATGGTACGCACCGTGCAGATGGTTGCGGGGGCCAATGCCTCTAGCAACAGGGTGATGCAGCCCCTTCCATTGCAGAATATATAGGAATGTAATTTATAACACAATTAAATCAGTCATGTGAGAGTCAAATCTTGAATCTGTCCCTTTAATCTCCTTGCCTCTCAATGTATTATACCTTGATAGAAGAGATTGCCAGGACAGTGCAGAAACCCCTAGTCAGCTCAGACAAAAGGAAGCATTCATTCATTCATGGTACATTATCTTCTTTCTAGGGGCAGCTGTGGACAGTAGCGACACAGCTACAGTACAGAAACAGACTCGTTTGGCAAACAGAAATACAAAGATACTGTAAAGATCCTAGTAGTCCAGTCTATGCATCTGCCCGGTTTTGCTGCTTAGTCAGTGAATGTTGTAAAGGTAGGCTGTGTGGTCCAGTGGTTAAAGAAAGGGGGTTATAACCAGAAGGTCCCCGGTTCAAATCCCGCCTCAGCCACTGACTCATTGTGTGACCCTGAGCAAGTCACTTAACCTCCTTGTGCTCCTTCTTTCGGGTGAGATGTAATTGTAAGTGACTCTGCAGCTGATGCATAATTCACACACCCTAGTCTCTGTAAGTCGCCTTGGATAAAGGCGTCTGCTAAATAAACTAATAATAATAATAATAATAATAATAATAATAATAATAGTATATATTGGGCCATCAACTATTTTAAGCAAACTCACTTACATCTTATATATAGGAAAGACAGGCAGGACAGAAGAGGCGGAGGGGTAGCGCTATACATAAGAAATAGTCTTCAAGCCCAGGTGTTAAATCAGGACAAAGAAAACAATGCAGAATCAATATGGGTCAGAATAATGGACACAAATTCAAAGGCCATAATAATAGGAGCATGCTATAGACCGCCAAATTCAGACGCTGAGCAAAATATTCTGTTGTACAATGACATTCGAAATGCGTGTAGAAAAGGAGAAGCCATACTAATGGGGGATTTCAACTTCCCTCATATAAAATAGGAAAACCCGATGGGGGGCACGACGGACGAAATTGAAATGGTGGAAATGACAAATGACTGCTTCCTAACGCAATCTGTCAAGGCACCGACTAGAGGGGAGGCATGCCTTGATTTAGTCTTTTCAAATAATGAAGACAGAATAACTAAAACAGAGGTCAGAGCCATTGGCAAACTCAGACCACAACATGGTCTCATTTGAAATATTTTTTAAAACCCCAAAAGTAATGACTAAAGCTAAGGTTTACGATTTTAGAAAAGCAAACTATGAAGGTATGAAACGGAGACTAACAGAAGTAGATTGGAGTAAAATAGAGAAAACATCCACAGAAAAAGGATGGCTGTTTTTAAAAAATGTAGTACTAGAGGCACAAAACAATTACATCCCAAAAGTAGACAAATCTAAAACAAAATGGCCAAAATGGTTTAATAGATCAATTTAAAAAAATATTCAGCGAAAAGGCACTTTACAGAGTGTTTAAAAGGGACCAAAAACAAAGTACACAGAAAGAGTACTTGGAACTGCAAACACAAGTCAAAAAGGAAGTTAGAAAGGCCAAGAGAGAGATAGAAATCAATATTGCTAAGGGGGCTAAAACCAATTCCAAAATATTTTTCCAATATTATAACAGCAAGAGAACATTCAAAGAGGAGGTTAAATGTCTAAGAGACACAAATGGCAAAATCATAGGCAAAGAAAAAAAAAATAGCAAATATATTGAATGATTACTTTTCACAGGTTTTTACAAAGGAGGACACAGACAACATGCCCGACATGTCGACCTGTTCCTATCCAATTTTAAATAACTTTAGCATAACAGAGGCAGAAGTATTAAAAGGACTAGGAGCTCTTAAAATAAACAAATCCCATGGGCCGGATGAGATCCTCCCAATAGTACTCAAAGAAATGAAAGAAGTTATTTACAAACCGCTAACCAAGATCATGCAACAGTCTCTTGACACAGGGGTTGTACCGACAGACTGGAAAATTGCAAACGTAATACCGATCCACAAAAAGGGAGACAAAACCGAACCAGGTAACTACAGACCAATAAGCCTGACTTCTACTATATGTAAACTTATGGAAACTATAATAAGATCCAAAATGGAAAATTACCTATATGGTAACAATATCCTGGTAGACAGCCAGCATGGTTTTAGGAAAGGGAGATCGTGCCTAACTAACCTACTTGACTTTTTTGAGGATGCAACATCGACAATGGATAATTGCAAAGCATATTACATGGTTTATTTAGATTTCCCAAAAGCTTTTGACAAAGTCCCGCATAAAAGATTAATTCTCAAACTGAACGCAGTAGGGATTCAAGGAAATGCATGCACATGGATTAGGGAGTGGTTAACATGTAGAAAACAGAAAGTACTGATTAGAGGAGAAACCTCAAAATGGAGTGAGGTAACCAGTGGTGTACCACAGGGATCAGTATTAGCTCCTCTGCTATTCCTAATCAATATTAATGATTTAGATTCTGGTATAGTAAGCAAACTCGTTAAATTTGCAGACGACACAAAAATAGGAGGAGTGGCAAACACTGTTGCAGCAGCAAAGGTCATTCAAAATGATCTAGACAGCATTCAGAATTGGGCAGACACATGGCAAATGAAATTTAATAGAGAAAAGTGTAAAGTATTGCATGCGGGCAATAAAAATGTGCATTATAAATATCATATGGGAGATAGTGAAATTGAAGAAGGGAACTATGAAAAAGACCTAGGAGTTTATGTTGACTCAGAAATGTCTTCATCTAGACAATGTGGGGAAGCTATAAAAAAGGCTAACAAGATGCTTGGATATATTGTGAGAAGTGTTGAATTTAAATCAAGGGAAGTAATGTTAAAACTCTACAATGCATTAGTAAGACCTCACCTAGAATATTGAGTTCATTTCTGGTCACCTCGTTACAAAAAGGATATTGCTGCTCTAGAAAGAGTGCAAAGAAGAGCAACCAGAATTATCCAGGGTTTAAAAGGCATGTCGTATGCAGACAGGCTAAAAGAATTGAATCTATTCAGTCTTGAACAAAGAAGACTACGCGGTGAGCTGATTCAAACATTCAAAATCCTAAAAGGTATTGACAATGTCAACCCAGGGGACTTCTTTGACCTGAAAAAAGAAACAAGGACCAGGGGTCACAAATGGAGATTAGATAACGGGGCATTCAGAACAGAAAATAGGAGGTACTTTTTTACACATAGAATTGTGAGGGTCTGGAACCAACTCCCCAGTAATGTTGTTGAAGCTGACACCCTGGGATCCTTCAAGAAGCTGCTTGATGAGATTCTGGGATCAATAAGCTACTAACAACCAAACGAGCAAGATGGGCTGAATGGCCTCCTCTTGTTTGTAAACTTTCTTATGTTCTTATGTTCTTATCTTACAAGATGCAGCCAGCTCTCAGTCTAGATTCTTGAAGTGCAGTTGGTAGTTAAGTTGCCAAATTTGTGTTTGGTTTCTGCATTCAATTATTATTATTATTATTATTATTATTATTATTATTTTTATTTATTTATTTTTTAAACAAAACAGATCTAAAGTTCAAAATAACTGAATATGTCCAAGAAGCAACAGGTTACTGTGAATAAAAACAGATCTGATGAAAAAAACAAAACATGCACCACAGATATTAATGCTCAGCATGTGAATTATTCCTTAAGTTAGAAAATATTCTTACAGTTAATGTTTCAATTCAGTGTGTTAATTATTTATTAATTATTGTCATTTGCAGCGAATACAAATATCTGATTTTTCTATCTGAATACAGGTAAAAAAAAAAAATGTGTTTGAATACTCAGATATTTCTACCAGTACTAATATATATACAGTTGTAGGCAAAAGTTTACATACCCCAATGGAAATTTATAATTTTTACAACTCAAAACAAAGGATTTTAGGAAAAATCTTTTGTAGCAAAAGTTTTGCTTTTGTGGATGAGGAAAAAAGAAATTGATGTCTACAACTGTTTATCAGCAATTATTTTGCAAAACTCAAAAAATGCTAATTCAAAAGTATTCATACCCTTTGATGCTATGATAGTATTGTCTACAAGGTGTTAGAAATTTCACTATGATAATGCACAACCTAATTCTAGAAAAGTCTAGAAAATGCTGGATTGCAGGTGAACATTCTTAGAGTATAAAAGGGTTAGGCATAGGATGATTGCTGTCATTACAAATAAGTCAATATGGGAAAAAGTAAAGAGCTACCTGAAGACTTCAGGCAGAAAATTATTTATTGTCATAAAGCTGGAGAAGGATACAAGACTTCCAAGCATTTGAGTATCCCAATTTCAACTATTGTTTCTATTATCAAAAAGTACAATCCCTCGGTCTGAAAGAAAGAAGGGTCTTTAACCAAGAACAAATAACTTACCCACGAGGACTTGTTTTGATGTATTGTCCTCAGTGATTGAACACCACTGACATTTGTATTAAACTGCTGATGCGCGGAAGCACGCTTTTGCTAATTGTAATCATATCAGCCTGCTTAAGAATCAACTGCTTATGAGAATGAAATCATCCAGAACGGATGTGATTCTTATAAACGGCATTTACTGTATATGTAATGGTACAGTAAACTGTGGTTACATAACTTGTAATCTGCTCCCAGAACTGGGCTATAACTGAAAATGGTATCCTGGTTTATTCTGTAATATTTATTTCATTAGTATTTATTGTTGGAAATGCTACGTAAAAAAAGACAGAAATGAAATGTACACTTATTCACTGAGGCAATAGCTATAATATCCTAACACCTGCAAGAATTAAAAATATTTATGTAGTAATAAGGCATTACTGTTTTTAAAGTAACAGGATTTAACAGAAAAGTTGTTCTAATAATACTTTCAGAAGGATAGACGTTACATTCAAGCCATTAGAGAAGAGTTTCCAGGTAAGATAAAGCCATTTTTATTTATTGTTAGAAACTGGTGCAGAAACAAAATGCATCAAGTCATTTTTAAGATATTACACTGTCAGTTTAGAAGCACAAAAACTTTAGAAGTACAATTTGTGGAGATGTGCAGTACAGGAGTAAAGCACTGTAGAGATATACTGAATCTAATGACACAAACAGTAGAAGAATTTTAAAATAGTGCCTTGATTTATTAGTGAATGACAGCAGTGAAAAGTCAAAGTATGGGTGTTGAGGGAAATAAAATATTGGCAAAAGCAGTTACATCCATTTAATTGTACTACATGAATGCCACTGATAAGGTACCATCATTACAAGTGTTAATTGTCTGGACCAACCACGCCACTGTCACACATTAATCAGGTCCTGCATTAGATAAAATGTTATCACAGCATTTCAGGCATACAGAATATGGTGGGCTTATGCAGTCAAAAAGAAATGCTGCAATTTATAAATTCACAAGCTGTGGATGACTTGAATTGACTATCAGAAATCTGATTCTTATCATAGCTAAACGCCACAAGTTCCTTTTATTATTTACTGTGGATTATTCAAATGAAAGATCAGAGATGTAGTTCCCCTTTGGTCTCTTTGCCAATTTAGATTCTTTGGCATGCAGTTGGTTAGGAGCATGCTATTTTGTTATTAGTAGGAAAATGGTTACTCAAATGTGGAGCAACAACTGCAATGCAGTCCCAGCCCCCCCCCCCCCCCACCACCACCACCACCACCACCACCACCACCAAAGGAAAAAGCTGACTTTACCAACACGAAGTAGATTTCAATGAGAACAATATCTCTGTCCATGATGTAAACCATCACCTGTTCAGTTCCCGATATCCATGCTCAACAGATCGGTAAATTGTTGTTACAAGGACAGATTTAGGACTTGCAGTAAAGCTGTAATCATGAATCATAAGCTTGCTAGAAAAGTGTGTAACTTGCAGGACTGGGCGGAGAGTTCGCTTCAGTGGTTTGTCTCTATGTAGTTTTGGGGAGCCCTCTTCTTCATCCGGGGTCTATCAAAGTGCTGTCTTGGCTGGAATGAAATCTGGCATATGGAAAATATGACCAAGCCATACCCATCGTCTGTATTTGAGGATTATAAAATAACACAAAGATAAACCCCATCCCAATGATCTAGTATTGTTGTTATACAGATAACATTTTACAGGAAACCCCTTGAAACCCCAGTACAGAAACACACAGAGTGGTGAGTCATTCAATTGGAATCTCAATACATCTGCACATGAACTAATTGTGCTCCTGTGGCAGTCTGGCTCGCAGTGGTGAGGTTGATGACGTCACGGACCAGGAAGTAACTGAAACCAAAACAGTGGATGGGCGGGTGAAGCTGAATGCAACTGCATTCAGCGTAATTTATTAAGTAAATAAACAGAAACAAAAGATTTAAACAAAACAAAACACAAAACAAAAAGGCGCAATGGCCAAATAAATAGAAACAAGTATACTTTTTTAAATATAGCAATTGTTTTGTTGTATTCTACGCGCTCTCTCTCTCCGCTCTCCCGTACTCTCTACACTCCACTCCACAGAACGGACAGCTGTCGCTTCTTATACTCTGGCCGAGGGGTTAACTAGTTGTTAATTATCTTATTACCCCTCGGCCAGAGTCTGCACACGTTTGGTAAGGATGCATGACTGTCAGCTAGTTAAATAATCAGTAGCTGATCAGTCATGCATCCTCACGGGGGTTTTAAATATAATAAAAGACACAGCGCTTTAATCCGCGCCACAAACAAAAATACAAATAATAATAATAGGGGCGGGACACTCCGCCACAGCTCCCCTTGCTTCCATCCTAATACCTGTTTTAATCTGCACGTGGAGTGATTGTGCATTTCCCCGTGCCTAAACACAACTATATAATTTAAATCACTTGTTCTACATAGCCCCATTATATCCCATGCACTTATACATACACCAAAAATAACACACTACATACAACAGATAAACATAAAATACACACAGGGGTGGGGCACACTGCAACACCCCTATAATTGGGAAATGCAGAAATAATGTTTCACCATTTTTAAATCTGAGTGGGGAAAGTAGTGTTACACTTATAAATAAAAGGTTATTGTAGAATGCCTTGAATCCTTTATAATTAACATAAATTAGGGGTTTTAATTGATTAATTGATTAATCCTACTTGTGGGCTTTGATCGATTAAAAAAAAAAATATTGATTGATTAATCTCATCTACCCGAGTGCTGTATCAAAAAACAGCGGGAGAAAAAGAAATCTTGAAAAATGGTGGAGGGTACTCTAAAAACCTTCGCAAAAGGAAGCTTATACCCAATCAGGGCTTGAATTTCTGCACGGGATCGCGGGAATCGCACATTTTCCAAGTTGCTCCTGCATATCTCCAACTTTCAGTGCAGGAAAATCCTGCAGAGATATTTTAAGACACCATGCTACTGTATTTCCCACCCAATTTAAAATGCCTGAAAACGCTACAACAATCTAAGGAAGTGGTATCAGTGACGAAAGCACTAGGAGCCGCATTCTGAGTAGTTCTGGTTAAAATAAATAAATAAGAACCTAATAAAGTTTACAAAACGAGGAGGCCATTCGGCCCATCTTGCTCGTTTTGGTTGTTAGTAGCCTATTGATCCCAGAATCTCATCAAGCAGCTTCTTGAAGGATCCCAGGGTGTCGGCTTCAACAACATTACTGGGGAGTTGGTTCCAAACCCTCACAATTCTGTGTAAAACAGTGCCTCCTATTTTCTGTTCTGAATGCCCCTTTATCTAATCTCCATTCGTGACCCCTGGTCCTGGTTTCTTTTTTCAGGTCAAAAAAGTCCCCTGGGTCGACATTGTCAATACCTTTTAGAATTTTGAATGCTTGAAATCAGATCGCTGCGTAGTCTTCTTTGTTCAAGACTGTATAGATTCAATTCTTTTAGCCTGTCTGCATACGACATGCCTTTTAAACCCTGGATAATTCCGGTCGCTCTTCTTTGCACTCTTGCTAGTGCAGCAATATCCTTGTAACAAGGTGACCAGAACTGAAATTCAACACTTCACAATATATCCGAGCATCTTGTTGGCCTTTTTTATTGATTCTACACATTGTCTAGATGAAGACATTTTTTAATCAACATAAACTAGGTCTTTTTCATAGATTCCTTCTTCAATTTCACGATCTCCCATATGATAAATAAAAGTAGTGCAGGATATTTAAATACGATATTAAGTCTATCTAGGTGTTGCTTTGCAAGTGGTGACTTTCGCTTTAACTCTTAACTCAGCCCCATTCATTTTGAGGCGCCAGTGTACCGAAGGTTACGAACATGTTTAAAAAATACAGACTCAGGGTTTTTCAAAAGACGTATTCAGTGTGTGTACGCGGTACTCCTAGCCGGAACTACGATCGCCTGAAGTTAAGCCTCTCATCATGTGACAGAGTTCACAGCTTAGGTTTCGTTTTGAGTCTATTGTAGCAGCTAGACTGAAAGGGGCGGTATCGTTGGAAATCTCATTTCATATTGAGGTTCAATGGTGCAGTGTTTTTGTTTGTTTTTTTTAGCCATCTATGATTACAATATAAATAGCAGTGACCAAACATTACTTTTATGGAAAAGCGTTTTTTTTTTTTTTGTTTTTACATATATTCTCATCTCTAGCACATAGTATGCCTGATCCTGTTGCAACTTACATAATATGCAAGGACATTTTGAGGCCTTTCATTTGATATGTTACATGCATGCAGCACAAACTATCCAGTAGTTAAACATACATAAATGAAAACAGTGAAAAACAGGCAGAAATAGGGCTGAGTGTAGAGTTAAAAAAAGAAATGGAGCGCTGGTGTAAAAGAAAACAGAAAGTACTGATTAGAGGAGAAACCTCAAAATGGAGCGAGGTAACCAGTGTTGTACCACAGGGATCAGTATTAGCTCCTCTGCTATTCCTAATCAACATTAATGATTTAGATTCTGGTATAGTAAGCAAACTTCTTAAATTTGCAGACGGCACAAAAATAAAAATAGGAGGAGTGGCAAACACTGTTGCAGCAGCAAAGGTCATTCAAAATGAACTAGACAGCATTCAGAACTGGGCAGACACATGGCAAATGACATTTAATAGAGAAAAGTGTAAAGTATTGCATGCAGGCAATAAAAATGTGCATTATAAACATCATATGGGAGATACTGAAATTGAAGAAGGGAACTATGAAAAAGACCTAGGAGTTCATGTTGACTCAGAAATGTCTTCATCTAGACAATGTGGGGAAGCTATAAAAAAAGACCAACAAGTTGCTTGGATATATTGTGAGAAGTGTTGAATTTAAATCAAGGGAAGTAATGTTAAAACTTTACAATGTAAAGTTTGCCATTTTTTGCCATTCCCTCCTAAATCCCCCCATTGGCTGCAGCATAGGGGAGAAATCCCCCCAGCACAGGTGACCAGATTAAAAACCTTGGGGTTGTACAATCCCAATATGTAAAACTCCCCCTAAATGTAAAACTCCCCCTAAATGTAATAAAATTACCCCTAAATGTAAAATCATCTCCCCCTAAATGTAAAACCATTCAAAACTATGAACAACTCTCAACTTAAACACGAACTGCTACACAAAAAAAAAAAAAAAAAAATTACATATAGGGGTAGATTTTATTTTACATACGGGGTAGATTTTATTTTACATATAGGGGTAATATTTTATATATGGTGGAGGTGTTTTACGTATAGCAGTAGTTTTACCTTTCCTTGAATTAGAGAATATAACATTTTTGTTAGGCTTACATTAACATAAATACATTAAATTAAACACTAAATAAAACCTACTTATTACATTTTTTTTTTTTTTTTTTACAAAAATATTTTTTGGTGTGCCAGTATAAAAAAAAAAATCATCATGTGCAAATATCCATTTAAAATGTATAATTCTTTTTATTGTTTAAAATATATGCAGTTATGATGTAGATGCACAGAGTTAAGTGTTGATGTAATTATTATTGATAAAAACAAAGAAAACATCTATTTTAAAATATTCATAATGTGCTGATAAAATCTAAAAGAATAAAAAAAAATTTAAATAAACATTTTGGTTAATTAAACAGAATATACATCGGTAAGTCAGTCATAGAAAACAGAATAGTGGATCCCTTGGTAAATAGATTGCAGGGTGTTTTCTGCGACACACAAGTGCAGTTTACAGGTCCTCCTCCCGCAGAGATAGCCCCCCTAGAAGTTGTAAGTGCAATGCTTTTCAATTTGCTCCTGTGTTCTGCATTATTGATCAGTGCGAGAGAATGAGAGCTCCCACGCATGGGCGTGTTATGGGACGTTCTGTAGCCTTTCGAAAAACAGCCAAAACACAACAGGCACGGTTATCAATCAAACAGCAATCTCGTTATCCGTCAGTATAGCTGTTTGGATGGATTTATCCTATCTTCTCACTCGCCTCACTTCAAATGACCGTCTAGTTCGGGATCTGTTAAACGACTGTATACAAAATGCAATGAATTAGGCGGAGGAGAAGGGAGTAACTATAGTAACCATAAATCTTCTTTCATTACCTGTAGCGTGCATGAAATTTGCCGTTGACTCAGGCAAGGCTACAAAAACTAGACTTGCGCATTTCAACACATTTTCATTTTGAATGCTGCATTTTAAAACTTTTTCCCCCTACAACTATAGATCAAGTAGTAAACACAATTAAAATTATAATAGTGTACAGTAATACACTCTATAGGTTTCATTAGATGTTTTAAACATCTGTCCAGGATCCTCAAAACACAACACAAAAAGCGTCCGATTAATCTTGGTATATTAACAGTCATTTCCACTACCAGCCGTGGCAAGATAAGTGCAGCACTCTGGCACTATTCAAATTCTCTCCCAAACAAAAAAGCGATTATTGTCTCTGAGCTATAGCTTTCAATGCAGTATAAATTCTTTCCACGTGATTCCGCTTTAATTGAAGCACAGAGGTAACCCAACATGCAAAACAAAATGACAACTTTTCGTTTCTTTTTTACAACAGGTGACCATCCATCTCCTATTTCCATTTAGCCTAGTGGTGTTACCGAATGTAGAATGCACTGCCTTCACATGTAATTGTTTTCTAGAAAGAACGACACCCACATCCACCTGATCTTCGCTCCCTCTTAATTCAAAATTAAAACCTACCTCGATCCATTTCTGAGCCTCCAGGAACGCAGGTTCAGGAGACGCGTCCTGGTGCTGGTGTTGGTGTTGGTTTCCCTCTAATTCTAGCCCAGGACTGGCCATTTGCAAACACGTGAAACTGCAGACTGGATTTAATTTGAAATATTGTTGAATTCGGATCTTGTACAAAACAAACAAACACAAATTCACTTCAAAATAAAGTTATGGTGATTCTCGGATGATGTACTACTACTACTAGTTAATGCGGCGGTGGTTGCTAGCTGGCTCTGGTTGCTGCTGCTGCTGCCGCAGAAGCTGCACTGCACTCCCCTTTCAGTCTCTGTTGCTGGGAATCCGATGAGCTCTCGCTCTATGCAATGTGAGATTAACCAATGGCTAAAAATAAACAGACAAATGGAGCTTGCGTTCAGCCAATGCAAATGCACAGGGTACCTCCTCTGTCCTCTGCCACCGGTTTATCACATGCCTCTTTTTACATTGATGATTGCACGCGCGCTGAATTGAATTTTAATTGAACAATAGGCAGACCGTCATTTAAACAACAATACATTATATATATATAGGAATAATATTACCTAATATGTTTTTCATACAATTACTTATTCATTAATCTTTGTTAAAATAATACAAACATTCCACTTTAAACTTGATATATTTAATACAAAAATAAGACATTTGTACATTTCAATTTGCATACTTTAAAACAAAGCGTAAATATTTTATGAAAGTGGATTATTATTATTGTTGTTGTTGTTGTTATAATTATTTTCATGGCGGAGGGCTAGTTACTTGTACGTTTCAGTAACACACACACACACACACACATCCTTTTTTCAATGCGGCAGATTTAGCTGTTCAGCAGTCAGTGTACTAGCACCACTGCAGCCTATGCAAGTCGCCATACGTAGGAAACAGTCTTTGGCCTTTTTATTCTAATTTTGTTTTGCTCCATGAGCTTTTATTAGTAGAATTACAATGTCACGGTGGTTTTAAGGGAGGAAAGGGGCATAGTTTTTTATACGCTGCGAGTGATGCATATTCCCTGCTGTATACCAAGATATAGACCTACTGTAAACACTCACTCAGTTGTACAGTTACAATGTTGCCAAGGGAGTAAATGTCACTAAGAACAGAGCCTTTCTGCATGAAGTGCCGTTTGGGACATAATTCACCCACTGATATTGACATACACTATATACTGAAATGCATACATCATACACTGTATACTGAGACACATTGTATACTGAGACACATGTTCTATATTGAGACACATGTTCTATACTGAGACACATGTTCTATACTGAGACACATACATTGTATACTGAGACGCATACACTCTATACTGAGACGCATACACCCTGTATTGAGACGCATACACTCTATACTGAGATGCATACACTCTATACTGAGATGCATACACTGTATACTGAGACGCATACACTCTATACTGAGATGCATACACTCTATACTGAGACGCATACACTCTATACTGAGATGCATACATTTTTTTAATTTTTTTTTCTTAGCAGACGCCCTTAGCCAGGGCGACATTGTATACTGAGACGCATACACAGTATACTGAGATGCATACACCTGTCGTCTCGTCTGTAATCTTCAAAACGACAGATGTGCAGCAAGCAATTTTTTAAAATGTAGGTGGAGAGTACAACTCACGTGACTGGTGACCGATCTCAGTATAGAGTGTATGAGCAAGTAATCTCAGTATAGTGTATGTGAATATCAGTGGGGGAATTATGTCCCAAACAGCACATCATATTTCTGGGCTCTCCCACGTTTATTGAAACAAGAAGAGACTTCAGTCATATGGTACAACATTATTTTTCCTTTTCCTTGGAAGGAAAGCACTTACCTCACCTGTGGTAAAAAAAAAGACCACCCACAAGATGTGGAATCCTTTTCACAATAAAGCTGCTAAGATGGGGCCTGCTCCATTCAGACTAAAAACCCTGTCCTGGTCCCAAGCCTAACCTAAACAACAGAAGAGGGGAGATACTTATTGCAGGCTGATGAGTCGTTAGCTGAGGTTGGGCTGACCGGCCTTTGTGGGGTTGCCGTGGGGTTGCCGTGGGGTTTTGATGATTCCCCCGGTTTGCCCACCGCAGCGGCCGGTAGCATGCTAAACACTGGGCTCACAGTCCTGACTCTCCAGTAAGTGGTGCCATTGAATCCCGGATCTTTATTCCGCCTGGCTGTTCTCTCGACTTCCCACTTGTTCTCTGCCGACTGCTTGGGTCTTGCTGCTCGCCGCTGGTCTCTCCTCTGCAGAGCCCGCTTTGACTCCGCTTCCCATCTCCCTCTCAGCAACCCACTCTCGCAGCGTCTCAGGAGACTCCCTCTCTTGCTGCCGATCTCTGCCCGGACAGTGGCGGTGTGTCGGCTCCAGTCACACCTTCCACCAGCTCTTTCTTTACTTTCCACGGTGTTTGATCAATCCCACTTCTGATCACCAATATAGCACTGGATGAAATTGAAGGCAGTCTTGACAACAGAGCATGGTTCAATAGCCAGCAGGCTCTTTATTTGCATCAGCAGGTTCACATCAAGTAAAACAGCTCACAGCATTCTCCACTCTCTGAATCCACACACACTCTCACACACCTGTGCACCCTCTTTTATACCCCCTCAGACCCAGACCCAGAAAACATAAAGTTACAATTGTGAGGCTCGACCAACCAGCATCCACTGACCTTGAACTAATAACAGTGTAACAGATTATAACATTCCTCACCCAGCGTCATAACCAGAGCTGACATTCTACCAATGTCAAACTTAGGTTTCAAGCTATAGCTGGCGGTATTTATAGGACTGCTTGGTATTTACTATTCAACCTCCAAATCTGTGTTACACGGCAAACCAACAGAGAAAATTAAGAAGCCTTTTGTACTTTACAATAATTTTTACATGAACATCAGCATTGATGATGCAAAAAACAACCGAGGACATGACCTCAGTGTCCTCATAGCTAGTTGTCCTCACCCAATCAGTCCAGTACAGCCACAAGGGGTTCAAGTTAACGGCACCTCCTGACCCCGTGTAGACTGCCTGATCCAGCCACACCCTGCCGCATGGTGCAAGCAATCAAGTCCTGCAAGTTAACAGTTCTGGAATACAATACAGCCACAGACAGAGCCTCTACATTATTGTCCCTGCTTATGCATATATTACAGTACATAATCTCATTATTATCATTAATTACACCACTAATCTGCTGTTTTCAAATAAATCTAAAATTATACGTTTACCCTTTATTTTTTCCTAATTTCCCCTTAATCTGCATGTACGTAAATTTAAATAGTGTAGCGACTTGGATATGAATTAACATGCACCCACTGGTACTAAAAACCACTAGAGGGCGATCTACAATTAATTAAGACATAAAACTGCAATACAGAGTTGAGTAATTCTCTGGTCATCAAGTTCTGAAACTAAAAAGGCTAATCACATTTTCTGCGTGATTATTACCTAAACAACCTACCTTTGCAGGTAAAACTGAAAATTAATTTGCAAATAGTAATACTTCCACCCTAAAATGTATATTTTTATATAGTAAGTTTAATAAGTGGGTTTAGTCAAGGTTGGTGTAGTCAGTGTTATTTTCAGGTCCGTGGTAAAAAGTGGTGTATAGCGCACGACGCTTACTCGTGCATGGCGAAACAATTTCTGCTAAGCAAGCAGGGAAGTGCCCATTCAAATCAGGTACGCTTTTACATCTTTTTAAATTGAATGAATCGTATTTTTTAGTCCTTTACATCACTGTTAATGTAGTATATCATTGCACGCAGGCAATAAAAATGTGCATTATAAATATCATATGGGAGATACTGAAATTGAAGAAGGAATCTATGAAAAAACCTACAAGTTTATGTTGACTCAGAAATGTCTTCATCTAGACGATGTGGGGAAGCTGTGAAAAAAGGCCAACAAGATGCTTGGATATATTGTGAGAAGTGTTGGATTTAAATCAAGGGAAGTAATGTTAAAACTTTACAATGCATTAGTAAGACCTCACCTAGAATATTGTGTTCAGTTCTGGTCACCTCGTTACAAAAAGGATATTGCTGCTCTAGAAAGAGTGCAAAGAAGAGCAACCAGAATTATCCCGGGTTTAAAAGGCATGTCGTATGCAGACAGGCTAAAACAAGAATTGAATCTATTCAGTCTTGAACAAAGAAGACTACACAGTGATCTGATTCAAGCATTCAAAATCCTAAAAGGTATAGACAATGTCAACCCAGGGGACTTCTTTGACCTGAAAAAAGAAACAAGGACCAGGGGTCACAAATGGAGATTAGATAAAGGGGTATTCAGAACAGAAGATATGAGGCAGTTTTTTACACAGAGAATTGTGAGGGTCTGGAACCAACTCCCCAGTAATGTTGTTGAAGCTGACACCCTGGGATCCTTCAAGAAGCTGCTTGATGAGATTCTGGGATCAATAAGCTACTAACAACCAAACGAGCAAGATGGGCTGAATGGCCTCCTCTTGTTAGTAAACTTTCTTATGTTCTTATGTTCTTATGTGTCTTGTACAATTTTTTACTTGTGCAACTTTGCAGTGGACTTTTCATTTTGTCTTGTTCGTCGTGAATTGTTTTTTTCTTTTTAGTGAAATCGATTGTTTCCAATTTGTTTGCAAAAATATAATGTATAATTAATGGTAAATGTACCTCTGTTTGACAATAGGAAAACACCCATCAAATCGCAATTGATTGCACCTGTACCAAAATCTAACAGCGTACCACTTTCAATGTGACAAAGTATTGCTTTCTGAAGTTACACGGGTCAAGTTTTGATACGCGTACCACTTTCTAACACTATATCGGTACTATTTAGATCAGCCACTGTTTTCATCATAAAAATAGACCCCAGAGTCTTCTGCTATAGAGATATTTACTTTTTTATACAAGAGCTTCTTTTATCGCAAGCAAAGGAAATGGAAAATATTGATTACCAAGATAAAAACACAGTATAGTATAGTATAGTGAATGCATTGTAAGAATAAAGAAGTACTGTAAAGCGTGTTTAAACCATGGTAAATGCATAGTAACAGCACGACAAAGCTGCAAAATTAGCTGATTGTATAAAAGAGAACTCCCAAAAGTAAGTTTTGCTGAATCTCAAAAAAAATAATCAAAGCACTTTCAGAAATGTAGTAGTGTGAAATCACAATCCATTTTTGGACTACTTGCACAAATTACAAATTTTACTTATGCTATAGAAAATGTACATCATTGACCACCATCTGCTGGGTATTCTGGGTATTGCAAGGATAGACTAACTAATGTTTATGCTGATGTAGTAACCTCTAATCAATCAAGCTATTGTAAACAAGCTAAGTTTATACATATATGACACAAGAGGTTGTGAGTCAAGACTGTAATATTATTATTATTATTATTATTATTTATTTCTTAGCAGACGCCCTTATCCAGGGCGACTTACAATCGTAAGCAAATACATTTCAAGTAATACAATAAGAGCAAAAATACAATAACTTTTGTTCAAGCAAGATACAAGTGTGACAAACCACAATTCAATAATACAGCAGATAATAGTGATAGTTACATCAGGATATGATTAAATAGTGATAGTTACATCAGGATGTGATTAAATACAAAGTACTACAGGTTAAACACTTGGCAGATTACAGTATTCTGAAGTACAGGATTAAATGCAGTAAAATAGGGGGCAGATAAGAGCAAAATAAAGCACATTTACATGAAGGGTGATAGTGTCCCAGGATACAAACAGAGGAGTTCTACAGGTGCTCTTTGAAGAGGTGAGTCTTAAGGAGGCGCCGGAATGTGGTCAGGGACTGGGCAGTCCCGACATCTGTAGGAAGGTCATTCCACCACTGGGGAGCAAGGGTGGAGAAGGAGCGGGCTCTGGAGGCAGGGGAGCATAGCGGAGGTAGAGCTAGTCTTCTAGTGCAGGCGGAGCGGAGAGGTCGAGTGGGGGTGTAGGGAGAGATGAGGGTCTGGAGGTAGCTGGGTGCAGTCTGGTCAAGGCATCTGTAGGCTAGTACAAGAGTCTTGAACTGGATGCGAGCGGTGATCGGGAGCCAGTGGAGCGAGCGGAGTAGTGGAGTAGCGTGGGCGAAGCGAGGCAGAGAGAACACCAGGCGGGCAGCAGAGTTCTGGATGAGCTGGAGCGAACGGGTGGCGGACGCAGGGAGGCCAGCCAGGAGGGAGTTGCAGTAGTCTAGGCGGGAGAGTACCAGGGCCTGGACCAGGAGCTGGGTAGCATAGTTGGTGAGGAAGGGTCGGATTCTTCGGATGTTGCTCAGGAAGAATCGGCAAGTGCGTGCCAGAGTGGAGATGTGCTGGGAATAAGAGAGGCAGGGGTCCAGGGTGACTCCAAGGTTCTTAGCTAAGGAAGAGGGAGAGAGTGTGGTAGATTCCAGAGGAACAGAGATAGAGAGATCAGAGGAGGGGGAGGAGGAGGGAAAGAAAAGGAGGTCAGATTTAGAGAGGTTGAGTTTGAGGTGATGCGAGTGCATCCAGGAGGAACATTTGAAATGTATTTAGCTTACATTTATAAGGATGGGTTTCAGCTACAATGCAGTGTTTAATGCCAATCCTCATTGATTATAATTACTGAACAATTTAACACTGCAAACATTCCAGGCTGTTGTGAACTATTAACAGATTTGTATTGTTATATTTATTTAAAATCCATTCATTTGAAGTGAATCGTTGTCTGCATGGATTGCCAAAAAGGTCCCCCTAGTGTTTGCATAAACAAGCAGCGCCGGTACTGTAACATATAGCAGTCAAGACCTCAAAGCGTGATGTTCTCATGAAGAGAACCCTTTTAATTAAACCTGTTCAATGTAAATTAGCTAAAATGGAGGCGTTCTTTTCTGATTGCCGTTGTAAATGACAGACCTTCCTAAGTTATTTCTTGGAATCTAGGAATTGAAATTTGAACTGATCATACTCATTAACTAATATGCTCAACAAATTCATTTGTCAGACCATTACCTGTGTGGTAAAAGTTATAATCACTCTCTGAAAAAGAATATACAGGTTAAACTCAGACAAAACAAAACAAACACTCACGATACGTTATCACGATACTGCACAGGTCCTTCCGGGTTACTTTCTCTTAACCAAAGCGAAGGAACAGATTGTGTCTCTCCATCCCCTTATGTTGTCACACGACCCCTTGGTAAGCGAGTGCAGCTGCCCCTACAATCCACGACTGCCACATCATTTCCCTTCCAGGTCGACGAGTTAATGCACCGGAGTTCCTCCCCCTTTCTTGCTGTCTGACTTCCCTTGAACCCTGGGAAAGAATTTTCAAGCCAACCTGTCCAAGGTACTCAACGCCCTCACAGGTCACGAATCACTGTATTTCTGTCACAGTGCACACAAATAGATTGATATAGATGCATATATACTGCCAATACAATGAATACAATTTGATCTACACAAGCTGTGTGAAACTTATTTAGAAACAATTCTGGGAAAGAATGGTAGAGATCTCCACATTTTCAGAAGCAGCATGACTGAATGGACCAGTGCACATCTTCACCACTGGAAAAAATGCCAACATATATCAGCGCAAGGTAACAATCAAGGGTATAGGCACATTTTGGCAAGGTGCTTACATTGTACAGCAAAGATTAAGTAAATATTTAAAATGGTGTTGAGAATTTGAAAGTGGTCACTTATAACACCTCTCCATTTGAGGGCGTTTGACTTCACAACCTTTCCATTTGTATTGAACATGCAAGAATACCATGAAAGATTTGTGTGTTCATGTTATACGGTACTCTCATTATGACATATACATAAAAGAAAAAAAAATGAAAGAGGACAATGAATTAATTGAGACCTTGTAAGGGAGTTCACACCGACACCTGAAATGAGAGTGTACTGCATTATGCTTCTAGGTTTGAACAGGGCAAACTCATTGCATACAGGGAGGAGGCTACTAAATGTAATGTTGCACACAGCTTTAGCTGGAAGACAGTGCTCACTTCCCTATCATAAGAGGTTGCACTGCAGGAGGTAGGAAAAGGTGGCTTCCTAGATTTCTAAAGAGGGTAATGAAGAGTTGATTGGAGGCCTGGGGAAGAAAGAGTAAGACAAAAAAAATTATATATATTAATACTACTACCTCCAGGCAAATCAAAGGGAAGTATATTGCATGTTCATTCTATAAAAAAAGGAAAAAAACATGCAGTATCAGTAGCTCATCAACTTTGTCTCTCAGTTTAACTCAAGTCATAAGGCCTTCCATAAAACTTTGGTACTCCAGCATAAATTTATGAATGGAGTATTCAAAAGGGTTTGTGGATTACAAGCTTTTTTTATTTATATATAAACCTTTGTGTGTAACTGTAGTTATTTTCTTTCAAAAGAACCACACACGATGCTTAACAGAAGCTAGTCAGTCATGACCATCTTTATTTTGCTAACAGCTTAGCGATAAACAAAGTATACAAGTTAGTGTCCAAAAAGAACAAGTTAAACTTGACAAAATGAGCCTCGTGGCAGTGCACTACAAAAAACCATGAACAAAGCGCTAGATCACATAAAAGGCAAGAGTTGCACCAAACACCCTCTGAACAGCTGTAACATGGTCTAGCCAACCTAGTTACCATGAAACACGTCAAAAAGAGAGAAAATAAAAAAAAAAAAAAACCACCAACAACCACACAATGCAGCCCTTTTTTTCCCCAGAACAGGGTGCCAAAACAAAAAAGGCCCTTATTTCAAATAAATTCACATCCTTTAAAACAAAAAAATAAACCAAAAAAACAACTCTGTGCAGGAATACACGTTCAGGGGAGAGTCAGATTTTATAATTACTCAGTGTAACAACTCCCAGCTTTGCAGGAAACACCATTACACAGAAAGCGCTTGTAAGCTAGGATCTATGTGCAGTACATGTGCTACAGATTCGGTGAAAGACTTCTTCCTTGAAGGTCTTGCTCTTAAGCTTTGCACAAGGCCACGGCAGAAAAGCGAACTTCTCCTTTCTCACGTTCAGTAAACTGCCTGCAGATTTTTGCAGCATCCTGAAAAGAAAACAGAACATTGTCCATCACATTAGGTTTCCGAATTATAAATGCATTAAATGAAGCGCAGAAATGTCTACAGGAATATTTACCTTAAGAAAAAAAAAGTTACTACATTTTTTAGCCCACCAATATGTTCATCTGCAGATCTTACAGACCCGAGTGCACATACTGGAAAGCAGGATAACCCATCATTAGCTATTTTTGCCATGATCAGATCAAAGCAGTGGAAGTCACACTGCAGCTACAAGCTTTTTTTTTTTTTTTTTTTTTTTTTTTTTTAAATGCATTGCAAAAAAACAAGACTCGTGGTATTTCTTCTTGCATGTCCCTTAAGATACAAAAATTGCAAATACTGTGTTAACATGTATAAAAGCAGCGAGTCACTCAACAGAATCTAAGCTTTCTTCATGCCAAATATTAAAAGCCCATTATAAAAAGAGTACAGAAACAAACCATGGTTATATAGCACCTGAAGCAGGGCTGCACCCTAAGCGACTCAAACAAGAGAGGGCAGCAAAGATGTGGCTTTTGTCTTGGGTACACGGCCGACTATGCTATAGAACACCAGAACATACCATTATAAAGGAGTCATCTTTTGTATCTCCATGATTCACAGGAAATTCCATTCTGCCATCTAAAAAGGAATACAATAAAATACATTGAAGACCAGTAGATTATAAATGGCGCTTCTGGTTTTTTGGCTTTAACCGATTGTTGTGGAAGACAAAGGAAAGGTACAACAGTGTGCAAGGACCAAAGTTACTATGACAGAAAACCCACAAGAATTTTTGTAAAGTAACCAAAAACAATTCCCAGCATATAAAGCAAAAGCTCCCAAAAAACAATTGAGATATCTACACAAATCAATTAAAATAACAGAATTCAAATAAAAACACACGGTTCTAGTATAGAAAGGTATTTGGTGAAGTCATTTTTAGCAGGCTTTTTTTTTTTAAAACCAAAACACAGAAGTAAATTTTATGAATACAGTGGTCTTGACAGAACATAAATCAAACATTTATAGTAGTATGGCATTTTCACATTACTTACCCAATTCGTAAAGCTGCCCATCAACATTGGTGAAGGTAATAAAGTGGAAGTTCACGTTATCTTCCTCTACCTACAGCAACATGAACAGGTTACAGTAATCCAGCATACTTTGATCAAGTTTTGAATAATTTCTAAAACAAATGGGAAAAATGCGCAACTACCACCAGGAAAAACTTAGCACGACATTTGAGAGGAGAAAGTTAAGTGATCAGCCACTGCAATGGTCTCCTCGCTGATAACTGACAGAAGGCGGGCGCACTTCATTACATAGCTCTGCTATTGGCGAAGGGAACATGCAGTGAAAATGGCATTAAAAAAAGAAAGCTTTTGTTAAATTTAACTTTAAAACGTGGATTTTGACTGCAAACTACCTGGGCAATGTTAAGCCTTTGTTTTGAGTTCTGCTGTTATTTGTCTCTTACTAATATCAGCATGATTCTGGAATTAGACTTTTTAATAATGATTATGGAATCATGCATAAATGTTAGAGCAAACGTTGTGCTTTGTAAGCAGTCATGTTGTGCACTTTATACAAGTTGTTAAAGGGCATTAAAATGCAGGTGAAAGTTCTGTTATTTATTTCTTAGTAAGTCGCCCTGGATAAGGGCGTCTGCAATTGTTACAAGATATCACATTATTTTTTACATACAATTACATTATTTTTCAACTCCTCTGCTGTGTATTTATTTCTTACATCTAGTTTAAATCATTTTACTCTGAATACATTAGATACCTTAAATATTTCTTTGCTGTTACTGTTAATGTATGTATCTATGCATCCCCATCTGTGGTTGTTGCCAATACATTCCAAGGACCTGTCACTTGAGTAATAAGAGGTCAAGTATTCAAAACTTATTCTTTGTATATTCAATTATTTTATTCAAAATTTCCACCCCCAATCATGAGACATATTTACTTGTGCGGAAGTTAGAAAGGTATCGGTTTTTAGACTGAATACAAGTCATCTGTGAGCATCAGTATAAGCCCTCTGGTGAACTCATAAAAGGTATTCAATTTAGGTTTTATCCCACTACTTGGATTGTTTCAGTGGAGTCAAATCTGCTGGCATATTTCAGTCTTAACCCTTTGCGGACCTATGTCGGACCTGGTCCAACATTGCAATTATTCCTGTCCGGTCCAATGTCTGACCCTGTCAAAAAAAAAAAAAAAAAAAAAAAAAAAAAAAAGGGTTTCTAGTCATTTTTTTTCTCCGGAAAAAGCCAAGAAAACCACCATTCAATGGCTGTGGGAGTGACAGGAGCAGAGACAAGCCGGAAAAAAAAAAAGCGTACCTCATGATTAGTCATACTTGCCCCTGGCATCAGATAACAGCGGCCATAAGGAAACAAGCTGGCTGTTACTGCATCAGCGCTCAGAGAATCGGACATTTGCAGTGCTTTTTTCAGATGTTATAGTAATAAAATAATGACTTGGATCGCATTATTGAGGGATCAGGAGATGATTGATCGGTATGTACGACTATTATTTATTTCTTAGCATATGTGAAAGCTATAGCGAACGAAAGGGTGGGGCTGGAGATGCCTAGCGAGTGCTTTGTTGCTATGCAGGGCCTTTTAAACCCGTTTGACTGTGGAAAAAAAAAAAAAAAAAACTTAACTAACAGCGCGTCTAAAATTAACTGCGCGTGTGAATAAATTGGACCCGACACGCACTTAATAAAATGGACTGCAAAGGGTTAAAAGCGCATTCTATTAGTCAGTCGCACATTCTGTAGCAAATCCATATTTCAGTAGAGAGTTTCAGAAGAAACCACAAGCTATAAAAATAACTTATAGAATTTCTAAGTCTGGAAATCAGACTTAAAACATTTTGCAGCACATCCGTGTCACAACTGAAGTTGGGAGCATAGAAATGCTGTGCTGCAGATTTACACATACAAGTAACCAATTGTATTTAGTATCATTCAAATAAATAATTACAGTTAAGCATACAAACTTTACAGTCCACCAGTTCAAAACACCAAGGACTATTAAATGAGTCATTACAACCCTGTTTATTCTGGAAAACTAAATCCAACTAAGTTTTTAAGAGCGACTCCTAAATACACATCTTTTAAAACACTAGAACTACCAGGCGTACATACCTAGAACTATCGCAGCAGTCTTTTTTGCGTTTTATTAATGCGTATAAAACTACTGCAGCATCGCACGCTATGAAACTGGTGTGTTAATTTAGTCAAAACAAGTGCTTCCCTTTAATTCTGATTTCCTCACAATTTAAAATCAGCTCGTTGCCCCATCTTGCCTGTGATTCGGAGCATAAAAACTTTGGTTTGCAAAACATTGATGTTAGGTTTTCCTTCAGGATATCGTCTGACAGTTTTTGCAGCCTGCTTGTTACATGCGAGGGAAGCCTGTTCCAACACGAGCACCGACATGAGACTTGGGGTGGTGTTGGAAGGGGACTTAGGATTGCAAATACTGGTCAAAAAAAAAAAAAAAAAAAAGTGGTTTTAGCAGCTCAGAGGAGTTTTGACATACAGCGGCAGCTTACGACACTCTGGAGCAACAGAGAATAGTGCCCGAGATTTGTTTGACTTGTGCAAGTTTTTTCTGATTACCCTTTTATTTTGTGCCAGAGTTCGACTTAACTATTCAACTGTAATTTCGGTCTCCAGTCTTGCAATAGCTGGTTTGGTACACTTATTCAGTAACTTTTTTGCAATATAAAAAAACACCCCCAAAGATTCTGTGCAGTCCTGCGTTGTATTGGTCTACTCATTAACTAGAACAAGTATTTAAATAGAAAATTTACAGCCGTTTATAGATAAATCACATCGGAAATGCCTCCTGTAGCTAGTCAAAACAAGCACAAAGCCAAACCCACTGTTTTTACTAGGACAGTCCATTACAGCTGCGGTAGTTATAGGTATAACATATCTTACGTTTCTGCAGCTGTGGGTCTGCTGATTGTTTGAGATGTTGAATATATATTTAGGAAAAAAAAAATGCACAGGTGCCTAGCTACCAAATCAGTGGAGAAAAATGCATTTAAAAACCGTGATGCGCTAAAAAGACCGCTCCGGTAGTTCTAGTGTTAACTGAATATTAGTGTTATTCTATTCCGTAAAACAAGTATCAGTGATTAGATGGATGGTAGAAGACCTGATAACCCAATACTTTATATTGGCGATTAGGTTACTGCACCCCTTATGTCCAAGAAGGAAAGCCAAGAGATTGTATTAAGTAATGTTACCCGACATTGTCCTTCTGCTGCTACTTCATCATGGGCAGTGCGTATGTCCTGAAAAATAAATAGAAGAAAAAAATCCAGTAAGTGTACAGATTTGCTAAAGGTAAGAAACAAAAGAATTTTCTATAGATGGCAATTGTCGTATTCTCAATTAAGAGAATTCATAGTGCCTGACAAAGCACTTGTGTTAAAACGCTGGCGATATTTTTAGGAATTAGATCTACAATTTTGGAGCGCAACTGTGTGCTGTTCTCTCTCTATATTAAGCAGTATTCCTAACAGCCATCAAAAGAACCTTTACATTTTATTTCAGGCCAAGCTTTAATTGGAGCTCCAAAGGGATTTTAGAATAGTCCACCTGGTTTATCTCAAGATGCTTTGCTCTCTCATCTGCAGACAGGGCATCTGTATCATCAAAAAACTTCTTCAGTGCAGAGTCATTCTCTGCAAAACAAATTTACAACTTCTTACATCACATTACTGGGTAACAATATTGCAAGATTCCTTGAGAGGGGTTTCTCCGTCACGATTCCCACTGCTCGGTGGGGGAGGGAAACCTTGGCCTGAACTATCCTAATAAAATGGTGATGGTGCTTGCTGCTGCTCTGACAGCATGGTAACTATATGTATTAGAGGCCTGGCACAAGATTGTGCGAGGTACCATGAACACATTGTGCATGGCATGCAAGTCAAGGGAGTACACCAAGGGCAAGTTACCCATTGGAGATTCTCAACAGAAATGGCTTCTTTTTCATAAATGCATGGGAGACTTCAAATGGATTAAATATTTAAAAATCACAAGTCTGAGAAAGAAAGCATATTTGCCTTTCTAAAGCTCCCATTGTGGTTAACAACATATCATAACACTATTTTCCAGGTCAGTTAAAACATATTACACATTTGTTCTATTTTCAGATGTTAGAGGTATTGTTTGCTCTTCAAAAAAAAAGTCTGTTTAATATTAAAAAAAAAAAACGAGAACCTTTAAAATCAAATAATGTAAACATTGATAAGTAATTTATTTGATTTGTTTTCTCCAGCCACCACAAGCCCTTTGCAGCATCCATTTGAACACGTACCGAATTCCAGCTTGCCCATGTTGTTAGCAACAGCATGGAGAAGGCCAATCGTACCACAGGAATTGACAATCGTCTGCTTCACAAAGTAAACCTTCTTGCTCTCATCTTGTTTTCCTGCTAACTCTCCAGCCTGCTTTTCTCTGAAGGCTTCATGCTGTTAAATTAAAAAAAAACCAAATAATTGAGATACCTGCAGTAGATGCTTGCAAGCCAACAGAATGGCAATTATATGGTACAAACTCCCCTCAACTAAATTATAACACAAAATACTTTGTGTGGCAGTTACTGGAGAAAACTATACAACAAATGGGGAGTTGTCTGGTTAGTCTGCAGCATATGTCCATGTATCCAAAAAGTTTGAGAACCAGTTGTAGGTCAACACTTTCTTCAGTAGGTTGTAACCACTATTTGCCTCCAATATGAGTTGGTTACCAATTCATCAACCCAAGTTTCACCAGGTATTGTTAATTCATTAACAAGCATGATTTGGAGATGTTACATCTAAATACAGCCTCTCTTGCAGATTGCACCTAAATCTATTAAGCAACATTTAAAGATTGTTCGATACAATTTTAGACATTAACAGTAAATGGCTTTGTTCAAAATAATTTGTATTGCAATTCCCCTATTTCCCCAAAATACACTGTCAGCATTTGCTGATGAGGTTATGAAGAATTCACAGCATAGTACAGTAATGCATACCTAGATGATGCCATTACTGCCCAAAATAGAACACATTCTGCACCAGTGTGCTGCATCCTATCCATATTTTCCCATTCAATTACCACATTCAAAAATGTTATTTTAGTGCCAAAAAACTTAAGTGGAGTTGAGAAGTGCCAATGACATTAGTATTGATCTGTGGAACTATTTACAGCATCAAGTCAGAAGCAATGTCTCAGTTGGCTTCCCTACATCATACAAGGGAAGGGAAAAGTCAATAAGCCCTTGTTTTGGCACACTGAGAAACTTATTTCTGAAAAATACGTCAAACAGCTTACAATATGCCTTATGTAGAATTGTCTACAGCCATTTCCGTAGAACTGCTTCTGAAACGAGGCTTTAATATTGGTTCTGTGTGCTGAGATTTGATTAGCGCTGAGATTTGATAGCAAGTGATATTTTTTTTGTAACAGCATCTATTTAAAGATAAACTATTGTTATTGAAACTCAATGTCAACTACATAAACTGTGTTGGAGTGTTAAACTTATTTCTGACAATGGTTCTCAGCTTACCTGCATTCAGTTTCAGAACCAACACTCTTACCACCATTGAGATTTCTAATCAAGCTGCGTCACTTGTTCTATACTACTGCATAAGGAATAATACAAATAAAAAGCTTTAACAGAAGACACATTGGCGTATTTGTCAGTAATGGTGGGCGATTAAAATAAAGAAGTCCCACATACAGTAGATTAATCAATGTGCTGCAAGCACATGCACAACATCCTCTCCCCACCTCCCTTCTCAATCGAGCACTCCGACACTGCGTGTGTCTGTGCTGGCCAGCGCCCTACCTGTTGAGTGAGTGGGAACAACAGCATCACCGCGCAGGATGGAGTTGGCACCGAGGAGAGAGATTCGTCTTCAAAGCCCAACACGTCGACAAAACGCCAGCTTCCAGAAACACCCAGCTTGGACATAACCTTTGTAACAATAATCACATACGAACACACAAAAAACGTGAAATGTACATCTCTTAGTAACACCATTTGGCACGCTAGTATGCTTTTTTTTTTACGTGTTAAATTGTTTGGAGCCATAACATTACGTTTTTATATTTTTTACACGATTTTATTGACCAGGTGTGGATACTTGATAAGGCAACAAGGTATGGACAGAGCCCACGCCCTAAATGTACAAAGTAACGAGACTACGCTATTAAATAAAATCATACAGCTAAACTACTAAAATCATAAAAGTTCACTCATTCTGTCAGTTACATCAACATTTCGAAAACAATGACTGAGTTACTCAAGACAAGTGACTCAGCAGACAGCACACGCACTTTGTTCAGCATCTGAAAGACACAAATAATGAAATGAAAAAAAAAAAAAGATTAATCATTTAAAATATAAACGTTATATATAACCGTTATTTCTACTTAAAACGTACGACTAATACCTCAGGGTTAATTTCCATAGGTTTCCACTCCATTTTGATTCGCGTGCCTTGACCTCAACCACGAAATTATACACCTTACCACTCTCCCTACAAATTCTCTACTGCTGCTAGCGAGGCGCTGGCCAGAACGCTATATACTTGTCGTATATTCCATTATCAAAAAAGGGGGGAGTCATTCACAACAAATAGGTTTATTTTATTCAAGATTCACTGCAAATAAGGAGCTGTTCTCGTAATATGACAATATATATACGCGAATTGAATAGTCAAGTCTAATAATCTTCATCAAAAGTGTTGCAAAAATACAAGTTTTATAAACAGTTTTAATAGCACAGTCCAGGTCGCCTGATTCACATGGAAATTGCTAGCAAAGAACAACGGGGAGCCACTTAAAAAAAAAAAAAAAGCCGTGCACACACCAATGCAAAAGCACATTTTCTATTATATCATTTTATCTAGGAGACATGCTTTCTGTTTTTATATAGCAGTGCAAGTAATATGAGCGAGAATCAAGAATGGAACCAGGTGGATAAAAATCATTCCAAAATCATCCCTGAAAATACAGTGCAAATCTTATAGTGTGAATACTTGTTTAAAAACATCAGTTTATCGGATTATACCCAAATACAATCTGAAACGTCTGTAAGAGGCTGCAGATATATGATAACGATTTGAAGGACATTTGAAGTAAAGGCAGATTTTGTGTTCCACATTTTGAAAGAAGACAGAATGTCACCCTTAATGGCTGTTTACATTTCAGTGAGTATGAAATGATCTAGTAATTTGGCCATATTGTTTACTACTTGCAGAAAAGTGAGATCAATGACCAAAAAACAAAAACAAAAACATTCAACTTCAGTTAATTTGTGCAGTTTTTTTTTAACCATTATGCAGCGAAGCCCAGCGACCATAAATTATAATCACCCAAAATGTGGTTCTGTTCCAAGTGGTAAAAAGTGTTGGAAGTTTGGTATTTTCCCATTTAGCCGTTTTATAGTGGCACAAGTAGGAACATAGTCTCATATCACAAGGGAAAGGCACCAGAATGTTTTTAATGGCATTCACATTCTCTGTTGTGAGGGATGGTTATTTGAAGAGGTATTACAGGGGATCCAAGGGTTAGTGCCATGACAGTCAGTTACAGTTTTTTTGGAAAGCCAGTTGCCCCCCCTTACCAGCAACTGTTTTATAGTAACACAAGCCAGAACACACCCTGACATCTGCAGAGAAAGGGGCTGCTGTTTTGTTTTTTAGTTGCATTGACTTTACCGGTTGTGTGTTAAGGGGTACTCTATTGGCAGTAGTATTAGAGGGAATTGGCTGTGTGTTTCCTGTTACGAGGACAGCTGGATTGGAATCGGATGGCAACTTCAGCCTGTGGATCGGAATCAGACCCTAATTTCAGCCCAGTACCTAAATACAGGCTTCATCTCTTAGTTCCAGTGCTCAGAGGGGAAACTGGCTTCCGTCCTCTCCCTACCAAGTTCCTCCTTGAACTGCTCACTCAGTCAGGTGCTTTTAAACATGTGGCAAGGTTAAACTGGCAATTAACATTTCAATTTAACCTGACCACATATCCACAAATAAGGGCAATCACCCCATTAAAGTGGTTAACCCTTGGAAATGTTCATCTAGTAATAGTTTATGATACCTATTATTGTTTTTGATGTAATGTGTGATTCAATTGCTCAACTGAATTGCATTCTTAAAGGTATAGTCCATAATGTTTTAAAATCAATTATTTTTTATTAGCATCTGTACCAATTGTACTTACAGCTGCACACACCTAGTGGCAATTTTTAAAGCCACCATGTGGAATTATTTTCAGCATACCAATTGGCAGTGGCGCTGGAACAATTTGTAACCCCTGTATATGATGGAAGCCATGTATTCGGTTGCTATTACCGGTAAAAAATGGTAATAAAACACAGACTTAAAGTTTACTTAGGTAAAACAAATCTTTACCAGTCCTTGCAACAATGTTTAGAAAATGCTTGCCATAAAACGTTTCGTGCAAACAAATCGAAAAGTAGCATCTAATGTTATGCTCCACTTAAATACTGCAATTTTGAAATGTCTTGTTTACTTGTAACATTTTAGTCTTGTGGATGTTACTCCTTGAATTTGCATACATTGCATTACTATGTACTAGGGCTGCAAACTACACTTCAAAGTGTTGGTTCACTTTGTAAGAACTCCAACAGATATATGACAGGTAATCCTCAATGGTTCTTCTTTAAAGCTGAGGGGACACTACATGCTGCTAGAAAAATGTAGAAAGGGTTACTTTTTTTGTAGAAAGTGACATGCAGGCTACAAGTTTCAAGCAACTTTGTTGCAAGCAACTGTATCAAAGGACTGTAGATTTTGTAGACACAACATTACATAATAGAATAAATCAGCCAATGAAAGTGACGTAAAAAGTCATGTGACTAGCTTATTTGCTGGCAAAATAAACAAAGAAAAATGGCAGATGAAATGAATGATTATTTCCTTCTTTTTTTTCTTTTATAGGTTGTATAGGCAAGTAAATAAGTGTTAATCAGTCCATTCCTGGTAGTTAATAGCCAATTTATCAGTTAATGCCACAAGATGTAATGGACCAGAATTAAAGTCAACAAAATTATTAATACTTTATTCCTTGAAAAAAACAATTTACTATTATGAACCGTTTGAAACATAATGTTGTGTTGACATTATACCGGTAGTCTAATATTAGAAATACATTTTAAAAAGCCGGTCTGGCATTAGAACGTTCATGTTAAACTGCAATGGTATGTTTACTGTATTTATTTATTAATTATATAGCAGTTTTTATACAAAAGTATTGCAATGCACTGTGCAGTACATAGCAGAAAAAAAGAATAAACCACAATACATTTGTATAGCATGTCACACATACAACTACCAGGCAGACCATTTAATATACACATAATATACACAAAAGCAGCAATTTTAAAGTTACATTAAAACCCACTAAGATAAGAAAGTCATTTTTTAAAAGTGTGTTTTTAGTTTTGACTTGAAAACTGTAACGGTCCCAACTTCCTTGACAAACGAAGGCAGAGCATTCTATAATTTAGGAGCTCTACAAGAAAAAGCACTACCTCCCGTGTTGCTTTTGTTGACCCTAGGAATAACCAGCAGCCCCACATCCTATGATCTCAAAGTGCGGTTTGGAAGATACGGGGTCAGTAACTCCTGCAAATAAATAGGTGCTAATCCATTCAGGGTCTTGTAAGTTAACAGCAACATCTTAAAATCAATTCTATACTGCACAGGGAGCCAGTGTAAAGAGGCCAAAACAGGGGTAATATGTTCACTTTTCCAGGTTTTAGTCAGAATTCTAGTGACGGTATTCTGAACAAGCTGCAAGCAAGATACCACATGTTTTGGGACACCACAAAAAAGTGCATTACAATAATCAATTCTAGATGAAACAATGGCATGCATTAGTCTCGGCATCAGATACAGAAATAATTGGTCTAAGACTGGTTATATTTCTCAAATGGTAAAAAGATACTTTAGTAACTTCCCTAATATAAGTCTCAAATGGTAGATCAGGATCAAAGATAACCCCCAAACTCTTAATTTCTAGTTTAAGTTTTGATGAGAGACTGCAAGGGTCGAGCTCATGTAATCCCACATTTCATTTTAGTTGGTTCTGTGATCCCACTAGCATAACCTCTGTTTTATCTGAATTCAACATTAGAAAATTCTGTGACATCCAATGCTTGATGTCTGTAAGGCAAGTAGCTAATAACACTCAGGCAGAAGAAATAATACAAATCTATCTGGGTATCATCAGCATAGCAATGGAAGTTCACTCCGTGTCTGCGGATAATGTCACCTAGCGGTAGCATATATAATGAAAACAGCAAGGGACCTAGAATGGAGCCCTGTGGAACACCACAGACAACTTCAGATAATGCTGATTTTACCTCCCCAATAGAGACAAACTGAAACCTATCAGAAAGATAGGATTTGAACCAGGATAGGACAAGGCCAGACAGTCCTACTGTGCTTTCAAGACAATTCAGTAGAATGGATTGGTCTACAGTATCAAAGGCAGCACTTAGATCAAGAAGAATTAATACTGATGGAAAGCCCGAGTCAGAGCTTATCAGAAGATCATTCACAACTCTGGCAAGGGCCGTCTCGGTGCTATGTGCAGCACGAAAACCAGACTGAAACTTCTCGAATAAACCATTAAGAGTTAGAAATGTTTGGAATTGAATTGCAACAACTCTCTCTTGAACCATATCTTCTAATGGTAGGTTGGCGATTCGCCTATAGTTATTGATGACTTTAGGGTCCAAATTGTGTTTCTTAAGCATAGGCTTTACCACAGCTATCTTATCAATCAATCAATCAATCTTTATTTTATATAGCGCCTTTCATAGTGGCCCACCATCACAAAGCGCTTTACAAGATGCAGTAACAACAAGAAAATCCATAATACTTTAAATACAGAGAAATGCATAATACATGATATACAATTAAACAAAAAAAGCATAACACATTAAATACAGTGGAAAGTGCATAATACATGATAGTAGCATGTGACAGAAAAACAATGATTCTTGGTTGTAAATCTCCCTCCCGACCTGTGAGGGCGCTAAGTAATGGGAACAGAGTACCCTGGACTGCTTGGCCTGACACTTCGTTCCTAAGGTTACAAGGAAGTTGGTCATTTAGAAAAGGGCGGAGCTTCTGTACACTAACTCATTGACCCGGAAGGGAAATGATGTGGCTGCCGCGGATTGGAGGAGCGGCTGCAATCGTTTACCAAGGGGTCATGTGTGACGGTATAAATAGGGGACGAAGCGGCATAATCTGTTCCTTCGTTTTGGTTATTGCAAAAGAACCCGGAAAGGACCTGTGCTTTGAATAAATGTATCGTGAGTGTTTGTTTGTCTTGTCTAATTGTTGCTTGTTGTTATTAAACAGCTAACACATTCCGGAGCTGTCGCCAGAGGCCAGCATAAACTCAGAACAGCACTGCACTCGTATCACCATAAACTGTATTTGCACTAATTCACGCACTAACAGACTTGTGTATGTGTTTTGTGTTTCATGTACAATAAACGGGACTATTATTTCGGGACCAACCCGGGGATTACAAAGTAAGTTATACACGCCGCTGTATTACTAATAAAACAACCTTTGCACCTGGTTTATAATTGTCTGTCTGTATGTTCATTAATCACCTGCACCTGCACACTATTAACCACTTTGCCACATAGCATAATACATGAAATAGTAGCAGAAACACAGCAGCTAATATCAGATATCAGGTTTAAAGAGCATGGAAAGCAAAAGAGAACAGGTGGGTCTTAAGAGTTGATTTAAAGTGAGCGACGGTGGGAGCATCACGCACCAAAGCTGGGAGAGAGTTCCAGAGAGTCGGAGCCATGAAGCTAAACGAGTGTTCTCCAATGTGGTGCACTTTTGCTTGGGGATAACAAGCGGGCCAGAGTCGGAGGACCTCAGCTTGCAGGCAGGGACATAGCAGGTCAGCAGGTTGAGGAGGTACTTGGGACCTGTGTGATAAAGGGCATTGTAGGTGAGCAGGAGAGTTTTGAAAATAATCCTGAACTTACAGGTAGCCAGTGCAGCTGGGCAAGACAGGGGGTGATGTGATCACGTTTTTTACATCTGGTAAGGATCCTGGCAGCGGCATTCTGAACTAGCTGCAGTCCGTTTATGGTGCGTGCCGGGAGACCACCATATAGAGAGTTGCAGTAGTCGAGTCGAGAGGAGACAAATGCATGACAAAGTATCTCTGTATCCGGTAGGGAAAGGTAGGGACGGACTTTGGAGGTGTTTTGAAGATGGTAGAAGGAAGATTTGACCACGGAGGAGATGTGGGCATCAAAGGAGAGGTTGCTGTCAAGAAATACACCAAGGCTGCGCACTGTGGGGGAAGGCAGCAGCAGACAGTTTCTGAGGTTTAGGGCAGCTATATTTAGATTCTTAAATTGAGTTTTAGATCCTACTAGAAGGAGTTCAGATTTGCTAGTGTTCAGCTGAAGAAAACTGGCAGACATCCAGGCCTCGATGTCTTGATTGCAAGCCGAGAGCCAGACCAGAGGGACTACCAGGGTTGAGTTTTAAGTAGAGCTGAGTGTCGTCAGCATAGGAGTGAAACACGAGACCATGTTGGTGGATGAGGTGACCTAAGGGAAGCATGTAGATATTGAAGTGCTGAGAGAACTATACCAGAGGAAAGTGAAACATTTATAATTTTTAAAATGTGAACCATTTATAATTTTTAAAATTAATAACACCAAGAACATCTTTTAATAGTTTTGTAGGAATAGGATCAAGAGAGCATGCAGTAGCTCTCATATGTCGAACTAACTCTGTCAGTTCCTGCAAGGTAATCAAAGAAAAAGCCCCCATAGTATCCTTAATAGGTCTAGTTGGTAAAATTGTGCTGGAGACCTCCTTAATATAAGGTGTCTGTGGAATCTCATTTCTGATGTCTAGTATTTTATTTTTAAAGAAATGTAAGAAGTCATTGCAGCGGTTAAGGGTAGACTATTAGGGGAAGGATTAATTCATTTATCTAGGGTAGCAAAAATAAATCTAGGATTATTTTTATTTGATTCAATTAAATTAGAATAATATGATGATCTAGCCAACGCCAGAGCCTTCCTATATTTAACCAGGTGGTTAGATTCCTGCCACCTACTTTACGACCCTCATATTTCATCTTACGAGTTGTATCATTGAACAATGCTGAGCTTTTTTTAAAAGACACCCTACGAGTTTTGATTGGCGCTACAGTATCTAAGATACCAGTCAAGGTGGTGTTGTAGGTATTAACCAGCTGATGAAGACTCAGAGAGTGGTAATGAACTCAAGACATCAGAAAGCTTAACAGCAGTTGAAGAATTAATTACCCAAGATTTAAATGTACGGTTCACAGTCTTTATAGATACTGGCAGATTCACCTCAAAAAGAATGTCAAGATGATCAGAAATAGTAAGCTCTAGGGTTATGAGTTCTTAACAGCTAAACCACAAAAAATGACCAGATCTAAAGTATGGCCACAATTATGCGTAGGACCTTTGACATGCTGGATATAATCTAAGGAATCCAGTAGCCTCAAAAATTCCAAGGAGTTAGAATGAGAATCAACGTCAACATAAAGGTTAAAATCACCCAATAAAAGAATCCTATCATATTTGACTGTCAATATAGATAGCAGATCCCCAAATTCAGTCAATAATAGCAGATTTGACTTAGGTGGTCAATAAATAATTACAATATGAACAGTAAAGGACTGTTTAATGTCAAGATTAAAACTTCAAAAGATGAATAACCTTCATCAATTTCCTGTTTGATTCTAAGTTCACTACGGAAAACAGTAGCAAGTCCACCTCCCCATCCAGTAAAGTGAGCTTTCTGGAAAAAAGAATAGTTAGGTGGAGAAGCCTCCATCAGGGAAACATTGTCAATCGGTCCAAGGCAAGTTTCAGTTAAAGAGAGAATATCAATGGTGTAATCCTGAATAAAATCACAAATTAATGGAGCCTTAATAGACAGAGACCTGACAATAAATGGTCCAATCAAGAGCATGTGTTTGAGCACAGGTAATAGGTATTTGAGGAAGGTTACTGTAGCATACACCTCTGTATTTACTCAGTGGATAGTGGGAATGACAGGATACTTTAACCTGAATTTTACATGCCTCTTTAGAATTTTACATGTCTCTTAGGTATGTTACTTTTAAATTCCCAAGTTGTGTTTTCATTGGTCATTTTGTCTCAAATAAAGGCTTTCATTAGATACAACTTAATAGTAATCGATAAAGTGAGTCCTACTGTTTGTTTAAATCCATTTGAACATTGCAGTTCAGCAGACGCAACTTGCAAATATTGTTACAGTTACCAATATCTGATTTGTAGAAAAAAAAAATTCTCACCTGGCATAATTAGGAATTCTGTTCAAAATAATATAATAATGGGGCTCCCGGCTGACGCATCCGGTAAAGACACCGCGTGGAGTCCAGGCTATTCCACTGCCGACCGTGGACGGGAGTTCCCAGGGGGTGGTGCACAATTGGCCGAGCGCTGCCCGGGTGGGGAGGGCTCAGGTCGGTGTGACGAGGTAAATCGATCTTATGCTAAAATTCAACCTCCCAACCACCAGGGGGCTGTGAGCCAACCTTGAGGCTTTCAACAGAAAGTGCGTGACGTGGAAGTTCCGGCTTTTGGGCGGAAGTCCCAAAAGAGCGGTCGCCATCTTTGTTGGGGGCAGCAACAGGAGAATGTGCTGGAAAACTCCAGAATCAGCAGGCAATTTAAATATCAATCGCTGATTGGTGTTCCGCTGTTTGGGGGGTGTTCCAAGTCACATTAAAGGGCTCTGGTTGCAACACTCGGGGTTGGTTCATGGGAACGCGTAGGACTTGCATAAAAAGGGAATTAATAAGAATACCAGCAGAGGTGAAATCTTTTCTTCACAGAGCCCAGAAACCTGGTATGAGGAAAAGGATCCAGAAGCCAGACGAGGGGCCTAAAGAAGAAGATAGTCGGAAGACCTCTGGCTGTTTAATTTAGTTTATATTTCCCTTATTGCATGTTTGTTTAAATTTCAGTTTTGTTTGTTATCATTTTTTTAAAATAATAAACCTGGAACTATCTCCATGGAGGAATAGAAACGGGACTCTGCTTGTTTTTTTTGATGGCCATCCTGTGACAGTCGGCCAGGGTGTCCTCGGCTCACCTCACACCAGCGACCCCTGTAGACTGGCCGGGCGCCTGTGGGCCTGCCTGTAACCTGCCCAGAGCTGCGTGGTCCTCCAATACTGTAGTTTTCAGGTGGCTGCATGGTGGGCCTGCAGAGTGAAAAGAAGCGGACGGCTGGCGGCACACGTTTCGGAGGACGCGTGTGTCCGTTTTTATCTCTCTCGAGTCAGCGCAGGGGTGGCAGCAGCCAGGCTGAAATGAAAAAAAGAATTGGTCTTTCAAAAATGGGGAGAAAACAATAAAAAATAATTGGCGATTCCAAATAATAATAATAATAATAATAATAATAATAATAATAATAATAATAATAATAATAATAATAATAATAATAATAATAATAGATATAAAAAAAATGACAACAATAATCACATTTAATCTTCTCTCTATTTACACAAATAAAACACAAAAACATTCCAGCAAAACATTCAAGCCAAAAATAACACAATTAAAAAATGATGAGGGTTGTGGTAAATATTACTAATTCAATCCTATATATATATATAGTTTGTTTTTATATTGAAGAAAAATGCTGGTGAAAATTATGTGGACACTAAAAAACACTAATACACTTTTTGATAGGAAATATCATGTGTATTGTTTTCTCTGTGTTGCCCATCAACATTCTATCAACAATGTCTACGTACTGTGTCCCCTGAAATGTGAAGCAACAATGTAGAAGTAACACATTTAATTCTACATTTTCTAGAAACATGTAGACAAGTGTCCCCTTGGCTTAACTCAGGCTTACACCCCAGATCACCATGGTAATTCCCACTTGTGATTACAGAGCTGGAGCAGGGAAGGTGCTGATGGTAGGCTGGTAGTGGCAACAAGCATTAGAAATGGCTTTCTATGAGAATCCCAAGCTGGAAAACACAAAGAATTACAGGAACCCTTTGGGGACTCACAAGGCTGAGATTTTGAGATTTCAGTTCTGGCGAGGAAAGAATGTGATACTGGGGCTAATTCTGTGAACTAATCAACTTAAATATATATATATATATATATATATATATATATATATATATATATATATATATATATATCTATATATATTACTGTGTAGCAGGGCGATTGCCCTGCATGTGTGTAAATTAGTGTTGGTATAATTTGTATGGGGAAATGGATTTATTGTGTATCATTTTGGAGTTGATTTGTATGATTGAATTATTGTTTATAGATGGGCGCTCGATTGAGACTTGCTGCCAGGCTTGGTTGAGGGGAAGGGCAGCAAGTGATTGGCTGTGCTGGACCTCAATGAGCAGGTGGGCGGGTCTTGACCGAGTGTCCGTCAGTTTAAAAACATCTGCGGAAGATGTCTCAGGACGACTGCAACGCCATACCAGAGGGGAGCGCGGTGTATACCCGGGAGGAGAGGGTCCGCGCTGCAGAAACGACAGCTACGCAACCCTGAGACTGCAAGCGGTGCTCTGTGAAGGCAATGCCCAGCCAAGGCCGTATGAAGCAGCAGGAGTCGTATGAATACCGGCTCATCAGTAGGTTCGTTTAGGGGATAGTGATCCCATGTGCTGTATAGCGAGGGTTATTATTATTAGTTTATTTAGCAGACGCCTTTATCCAAGGCGACTTACAGAGACTCGGGTGTGTGAACTATGCATCAGCTGCAGAGTCACTTACAATTACGTCTCACCCGAAAGACGGAGCACAAGGAGGTTAAGTGACTTAAGGGTCACACAATGAGTCAGTGGCTGAGGTGGGATTTGAACTGGGAACCTCCTGGTTACAAGCCCTTTTCTTTAGCCGGTTCCTGGAGTGGGACGCCTCGTTTTATAAGGCTAGCGCTCGCCCCCTGTGGCACCTTTTATTTGTAGTTTTTGTACTGTGTTTTATTTTGTATTTTTGTACAGCTTGCTGTATGTGTCCTCTGTGCGTTACTAAGACTGGTAACGTCACATGACCACCGTTTTCTTTCATTTCTGTTTTGTGAATAAATCCTGTGCGCCTGTGCCGGCGTTTCAACTCCCACCTCCCATGTCTCTCTGTGTTGCTTAAACAGCGGTTACTCACACACATGACATGAAGACCCTGTCACATACTGTAACAGGGGGAGATTTGTGCTGACTCTTCTGGTGCGTTCATAGTGCTGCAGGACGAGGGCAGCAGCCTTGCAATATCCACCGGTCAGTCATGGCAGTGACACAGAGAGGTGGAAGAGAGGGTGTGTGGGCTTTCCCTCTCTCTGAGTGGCTGAGAGGCGGGCCTTGGGGGGATTGCTGGCCCTATAAAATAATGTTCTGTTGTTCCCTCAGCTCTGCCCCTGTACGACAAAACAACGAGCTAGTGGAAGCTCTGCTCCAGGACTGAGAATAGCTGGGAAAAAGAAAAAAAAAACGAAAGAAACCCAAAGAGAAGAAAATAAAGATATTGATAGTGGGGAAACCTTGGGCAGACCCCATAAGTGTATAGAAAGCAGGCTAAGGGAGCGGTGAAGTGCAGGACAGGGACCCGGGCCGTGCGGGTAGCGACGGTCGGGGGAACACTGCCGAGTGCAGCAGCTTTTCTTTGTAGTTACTGTGTTTTATTTTCTCTTTCTATTTCTGTGGACCCCTGTCTACCATCGCTGGTATTCAGGCCACGGAACATAATGCCCTCTGTGGGCTAAAATAAATCACTTGAAAAAAAATAAATAAAACTGGGCACCTGAGCGGTGTTGTCAATTATACTTATGTCTCCCATGTCAGTGAATACCCACACCCTTCCACAATTACCATTTAAAGAATCTCCTTAGAAATGTACATGTACTGTGCTGTACTGCATACCATGATAAAAGTTTAGTAAAATCATAGTATATGTAATATTATACAACAATGGGACTCTGCTCTCCCAATTATTTCCATGGTGGTCAGCCGTTCTGCTGTTACTCAATAACGGGAGAGATGACATCTGTTCAGAAACCACTGCTTACTGATGGAATGCTTCACAGGGACGCTCAAGCTATTTCACTGGACTACATTTGTTATTTCAGACAAAGAGGTAAGTAAATAAATAACTTGCAGCATGATAGTGATAATGACATTGCCGTGGCATAATAATTAAACTCCCTCTGGCACTGCTATCCTTGTATCTTCTTGAAGAGGTACCAGTAATCACACAAATACAAACAGTTGATTTAATGAATATCAATTAACCCTGGCCACATGCTTTAAAATGGTGCTGGAGAGCCTTATCTTGGTTCTGTACAAGCTGGAGATGAAGGGCTGTGACCTCCCTTATAGTGGGTATCAGCACTCAGCTGGTTGTTTTGGCCAGCTTCTGTTTTATTAGCTGTGTTGTTTTGTTGTTTCACCATTTCTGTTTACACTCCAGTTTGTGTATGCTGCCCTGTGTTCTACCATCGCTGGCATTGGCACTTGTTTGTTTTTGATCTGCATGCTTTAGCTGCTACCCTGATTACAATTTCATATTTTTGCATATATCTGCAGAATCACTTATCAAATTGGGATTATTATTATTATTATTTATTTCTTAGCAGACGCCCTTATCCAGGGCGACTTACAATTGTTACAAGATCTCACATTATTTTTTACATTCAATTACATTATTTTTTACACATTATTTTTACATACAATTACCCATTTATACAGCTGGGTTTTTACTGGAGCAATCTGGGTAAAGTACCTTGCTCAAGGGTACAGCAGCAGTGTCCTCCACGGGGATTGAACCCACGACCCTCCGGTCAAGAGTCCAGAGCCCTAACCACTACTCCACACTGCTGCCCCTAAACATTTAATTGCTAAATCTTATTCTATAATGTACATTTGACCATAGTGATGGCTCTAATTTGGAATTTACTGACTTGGAGGGGATGTATGTTAGACTAGTTAATTATCAGAGATTATAGACTGTTTTTTACAGTAATAAACCCCAGGTAAAGACAGTCCATAATCTCTGGTAATTCCAGAATTCCATGATGGTATTATTGTGATTATACATCACTAAACATATTGTATGGAATGTGCAGGTGTAGGGGTGATGCAATGCTCAACAACAACAGACAACAGATTTCACGGTTCAACAGCTTTTATTTCACTGGGTTGCTTGTTTGCAACACTAAATAATAATAACTGGCACTACACAACAATGTGTATTGCACAGTTAAAAAATAATAAACACGAATATAACACACACACAACACAAACACGATCACAAGTCCAGAGTGAGTGCTCTTAGTGCAAGTGGTGAAATACAGTGGTGTGCACAGTGGTGAAGTGTAGACCGGGTTAGGTGCTGGCTCCAAGTTTAGCCGTCTAACAATGACAAACAATACAATTACTTAGACTGACAAAACAATACAAAACACTCACAGTTAGTTTATACTCCTTCAGCGGTCTTTCCATAACCATAACAAAGGAACAGATCGCTTTGTCACATCCCCTGATATAACCTCAGTCATGCCCCTTCGGTAGCGAGGGCAATCGCTTTTCTTCCAATCCGCGATTGCCACATCGCCGACCGCATTAGGGCTACGACTTCTGGTATTGTGACGCCGCTCCCTTTCTGGATGGCCAACTTACAACTTTCCCTGGAATGAATTGCCAACCCCTCCAGTCCGGGGCACACTGTTCCTGTTATACAGCTCCCTCACAGGTCGGGAGGGAGACTTGGATACACTCGCACTCTGTCACAAAGGAAAAAAAAAAAAACCCAAATTTGTCATTTTTTTCTGATAATACACTCAACATACATAGACATTGTCCATCTGATTTTTTGCCTATTGCTTATGTAGGGCTACCTTGCCATCATTTTCAGCTGCATTATTATACTCACTCAGGATTTTTATTTATGGAAAGCTTCTAATGGGACTTGGCACAGGGAGTAATGATTATAAGTGCCTACTGTAACTGCCTTCCCACAGATTCCAGGGTAGTTTACTTAACTCCTTAAGCTAGAAACAAGACACTGCAGATGCCAATGCAGGTCTGTGTTTCTGAACAGTGTGTTAGTACATTGCTTAAAAAGCAATAAAGTTTAGCAGATACTTAATTCAACCCAGCCTCTGAACTGCTGGCTTAGCACCTCTATCTTGGCAGATTGACAAACAAATGTCTGCATACATTTAGTTATTTGGGTTTTTTCCCGGATCTCAAGATTAATTAGATACTACAGGGGAGAGAAGCCCTGTGTGGACAATGCATGTTGTCCAGAAATGTGTTAAAAGCATCAGTGACATGGTAGATGACTACTGAAAATACCTTAATAATATTAATCCGCAATTTCAAACATAATTTATCTTACAAATTTGTCAAAGGGTCTGCAGACTTGTCATCCAGCATTCCAAGATAAAGTCAGGACATGGACTCAGATACTGTGTATTAGAATATAGAGGGGTCAGTCATTTGGCTCTGGAATGCAATAATAACATATTAACTTGTGGTGTTGATTTTTGTGCCACAACATTTGTTAACACAGGAGCCAAAGCGATAACATCAACTTCAAAACGAAAGAACAGTAAGAAAATGTTGGCTTGGGTCTGATTTTCAAAGGGAATACACACATTACTGTATCTGATCGTGTGGCAGGATGGCTGTAGTGGTGACATCACGGACCAGGAAGCAGAACGGACATACAGGAAAATGTGGGGCTTAAACTGCCGTAGCAGTGTATTTATTAAATGAATAAAAGTAAAACAAACAAAGCACTTTTCAAACACAAAACGAAATGGCACGAGGGCCAAACAAAAGGGTTTAAAAACACAGGAAGAAACAAATCAAATCGGGTTCTCAAGGGTAGATTTCAATCGTTTTACAAAACACTCTTTTGGCTTCTCCACCTCTCCCCTAACTATGCTCCACCACTACCCATGTGGAGCTGGGTTCATAACAATAATAACAACATTATAAAGCCAATACAGATAGTTATATTATCAAAACAAAACAGCCATGATTATAATGAAAATAATAGTAATAATACAAATAATATAATGCACGTTTATACAAAGGTGGGTCTCCACGTCACATATGGTTGTAAGAAATGTGACTCACAGGAAGCCTCAGCCCTGCACCATATAATTGATTTTTTAATAAATGACTATAGCAGCACCATTAAGAAGCACCCACTAGTGAATAGGTGTAGTCTGTCAGATTTACCATGCCTTTGTCTCAAGGATGCTCAATACATGGCGCTAGTCCCCAATGAGAGCTTCATACAGCCACTTCTAATATTCTGAAATCAGCATAAAGTTCAGCTTCTAAAACTGTTCTCTGGTTCTTTACGAGACCAGCTTTCCCTGACTTATCTTCCACTGGATGATCGTAATTGCATTTCTCCTAGGAACCTTGTCTTGCAATATAAATCATTCAAGCCCATTGTGGCGGAGTGTCCCGCCCCTATTTATTATTATTTGTATTTTTGTTTGCGGCGCGGGTAAAAGCGCCGCGTCTTTTGTTATTATATTTAAAAACCCCGTGAGGATGCATGGCTGATCAGCTACTGATTATTTAACTAGCTGACAGTCATGCATCCTTACCAAACGCGTGCAGACTCTGGCCGAGGGATAATAAGATAATTACCAACTAGTTAATCCCTCGGCCAGAGTATATAAACCAGCAGCACTCTGCACTCGGGGTTGAGAGTGTAGAGGAGAGTACGGGAGAACGGAGAGAGAAAATAACATTTAAAAAAACAATTGCTAAAACGTGCTGGATTAGCTAGCACGACACTTACTTGTTTGTTTGTTTATTCGTTTGGCCCTCGCGCCTTTTTGTTTTGTGTTTTTGTTTAATATTTTGTTTTGTTTATTAAATACGCTGAGTGCACTAACACTCAGCTTCAACTGCCCATCCACTGTTTGGTTTGAGTTACTTCCTGGTCCGTGACGTCATCCACATCACCACTGCGAGCCAGCCTGCCACATATGGTGTCCAGCGTGGGACAAACAACGCCTCCAACAGCCTGACCAGGACAGAAAAGTGCGTTTTTTTTGTTTGTTCGTTTTTTTTTCCCAAACTAAATAATGGGAAGAAGGAGGAAACAGCAGCAGCAGGTGCAACAGCGCGGGGCTGGTCGCAAGTCCCGCCGGGTCTCTGCTGTGCTGGACGTCTGCCTCACCTGTCTGAGTGGTGAGGAATGGTGCTTTGCCATTGGTGAGGTTGGGCATGTAGCACCCGACCAACCCCCTCCATGGCAGGTGAGGGAGGAGTCTGAATCCTGCGCACATCCTGCGCACATATGGGAGGAGGATGGCCCAGAGCAGGAACCGGAGGATGAGGGGTCGGTCCGTCCACAGTCCAAGAGGGGGGAGGCCGAGTGTCCACAGCCAATGGCTCCACTAGCAGGGGAAGAATACCTGCTGGTTTCACCTCCACCACCACCGTCCGAGGGAAAGGAGCAGGAGCTGCCTCTGCATCCTCTGAGGCGGACTGGTCCACTCTCCTCAGAGGGGATCTGGGACTGGCTGGCGGAGCCTGAGAGGGATATCGTGGACGCCCTCCCTGCTGTGATCAACCTCCTGTGGGCAAGAGATGGGGAGCGCTGGGAGGCCTGGGAACAGCAACACCACCCAGCTTCCCTCCCAGACATCGCAGCCATGGTGTTCAACTACCTGGCTGCGGATATGGGAGAGACCCTGCTGCTGCCATCTCCAGCACAAAAGGGAGAGGAGCCATCGCTGCCGTCTCCAGCGCCAGAGGGAGAGGAGCCATCGCTACCGTCTCCAGCGCCAGAGGGAGAGGAGCCATTGCTGCCGTCTCCAGCGCCAGAGGGAGAGGAGCCATCGCTGCCGTCTCCAGCATCAGAGGGAGAGGAGCCATCGCTACCGTCTCCAGCATCAGAGGGAGAGGAGCCATCGCTACCGTCTCCAGCATCAGAGGGAGAGGAGCCATCGCTGCCATCTCCAGCATCAGAGGGAGAGGAGCCATCGCTACCGTCTCCACCAGCAGAGGGAGAATGCCTGCTGGTTTCGCCTCCACAGCCTGGGGAGGAGCCCGAACGTCCTACGCCCGAGTGGGAGGAGCCCGAACGTCCTACGCCCGAGTGGGAGGAGCCCGAACGTCCTACGCCCGAGTGGGAGGAGCCCGAACGTCCTACGCCCGAGTGGGAGGAGCCCGAACGTCCTACGCCCGAGTGGGAGGAGCCCGAACGTCCTACGCCCGAGTGGGAGGAGCCCGAACGTCCTACGCCCGAGTGGGAGGAGCCCGAACGTCCTACGCCCAAGAGGGGGGAGTCGGTGCGTCCACAACCCAAGAGGGAGGAGTCGGTGCGTCCACAGCCCAAGAGGGAGGAGTCGGTGCGTCCACAGCCCAAAGAGGGGGGAGTCGGTGCGTCCATAGCCCAAAAGGTGGAAGTCTGCGCTTCCACAGCCTTAGGACCCAAGCTGCAGTCCCAAGAGCCAGAAGGGGAGGAGTTACAGGCTCAACCCCCTGAATTTTTCTGGGGGGGAGAAGGGCAGGATGCTGATGTTCCCCAGCAGCCTCTATTTATGCTGCTGAAGGGAGCACGGCACACACCAGCCCAGCCGCCACAGCAGAGGGAGCCAGAACCGCCACAGCCTCCCTCTGAGTGGCCAGCATCCGCCCCATCGCCTCTGCCTCCACCACCACCAGGAGCAGAGCAGCAGGAGCTGCCTCTGTCTCCACCACCACCAGGAGCAGAGCAGCAGGAGCTGCTTCTGTCTCCACCATCACCAGGAGCAGAGCAGCAAGAGCTGCCTCTGCCTCCGCCACCTCCACCAGCAGAGGGTGAATGCCTGCTGGTTCCACATCCACCGTCGTGGGAGGACTGCTTGCCCCTCCCACCTCCACCAGCAGAGGGTGAATGCCTGCTGGTTCCGCCTCCACCGTCGTGGGAGGACTGCTTGCCCCTCCCACCTCCACCAGCAGAGGATGAATGCCTGCTGGTTCTGCCTCAACCGTCGTGGGAGGACTGCTTGCCCCTCCCACCTCCACCAGCAGAGGATGAATACCTGCTGGTTCCGCCTCAGCCGCCGTGGGAGGACTGCTTGCCACTCCCAGCTCCACCAGCAGAGGGTGAATACCTGCTGGTTCCGTCTCAGCCGCTGTGGGAGGACTGCTTTCCCCTCCCACCTCCACCAGCAGAGGGTGAATACCTGCTGGTTCCACATCCACCGTCATGGGAAGGACTGCTCCTGCCCTGCCTCGCACCACCCAGGGATGCCTGCCTCGCATCGCCTGGGGCTGCCTGTTCCACATCGCCTGGGGTCGCCAGGGATCCTGCTTCGCCTGGGGTCGCCAGGGATCCTGCTTCGCCTGGGGTCGCCAGGGATCCTGCTTCGCCTGGGGTCGCCAGGGATCCTGCTTCGCCTGGGGTCGCCAGGGATCCTGCTTTGCCTGGGGTCGCCAGGGATCCTGCTTCGCCTGGGGTCACTACACTGTGGTCGGAGCCCCACGGAGGGGAGCTGCCGGCCATGAAGAAAGGGGGGGAGGTCAGGAGACCAGCTCCCCCAGCCGCACTTTCGCGGCCGGAGATCATGTGGTCAGAGCCCCACGAAGGGGAGCTGCCAGCCATGGAAAAGGGGGGGGAGGTCAGGAGACCAGCTCCCCCAGCCGCACTTTCGCGGCAGGAAATACTGTGGCTGGAGCCCCGTGAAGGGCAGCTGTCAGCCATGAAGAAGGGGGGGGAGGTCAGGAGACCAGCTTCCCCCGCAGCAATTTCGCTGCAGGAGAAAGGGTGGCCAGAGCCCCACGGAGGGGAGCTGTCGGCCATGAAGAAGGGGGGGCAGGTCTGGAGACCACCCCCAAAAATTTTTTGGCCAGAGGAGCTGGCCGGTGCGCGGGCCATTGGAACACTACGGCTGTTTGGGTGGGAGGAGGACATCCCACCGTGGCCGCCACCTTTGGCCCGTTGCTGCCCCTGTTCCTGCGCCGGGACTGCTGACCGGGACTTTGGGGACTAAGGGGGGAGGTGGCCGAAAAGGCCATGTGTGCTGCGCACAAGGGGGGGCATGTGTGGCGGAGTGTCCCGCCCCTATTTATTATTATTTGTATTTTTGTTTGCGGCGCGGGTAAAAGCGCCGCGTCTTTTGTTATTATATTTAAAAACCCCGTGAGGATGCATGGCTGATCAGCTACTGATTATTTAACTAGCTGACAGTCATGCATCCTTACCAAACGCGTGCAGACTCTGGCCGAGGGATAATAAGATAATTACCAACTAGTTAATCCCTCGGCCAGAGTATATAAACCAGCAGCACTCTGCACTCGGGGTTGAGAGTGTAGAGGAGAGTACGGGAGAACGGAGAGAGAAAATAACATTTAAAAAAACAATTGCTAAAACGTGCTGGATTAGCTAGCACGACACTTACTTGTTTGTTTGTTTATTCGTTTGGCCCTCGCGCCTTTTTGTTTTGTGTTTTTGTTTAATATTTTGTTTTGTTTATTAAATACGCTGAGTGCACTAACACTCAGCTTCAACTGCCCATCCACTGTTTGGTTTGAGTTACTTCCTGGTCCGTGACGTCATCCACATCACCACTGCGAGCCAGCCTGCCACACCCATAAAAAAAAAAAAACTCTATGCTGCTCATGTTCACAATAAACGTCAGTTCATTCTCAGGCGGGTCTACATTACCAACGGCAGTGAATGCTTCAGTATCTGTACATTGCAATACCTATTTAGCCTCTGGCAGCATCTTTACCTGGACCCAGGAGCAGATAGGAATACATTAGAAATAACCTGAAATACTAAAACACATTATTTTGTCTATTATGTAAAACAAGCAATTATTCAACTCATCAAGAAATGTAGAGATAGAATCAAGAAAAATTGCAACTTTGACTCATTAAATGATTATTTTTTCTCATGATATAAGGTGGTATTAGTTGGATTTCATTCAGGCTGCTTTTTGAGACCTATATATTCTTTAAATTCTGCACAAACGTTAAAGTAGACCACTGAACCTAAACGAAACTACGGTAAAACTACCAAGTTACTGTCTTCATTTTTTTCTTGATGCTCTAAGACTGTCATACCAGTGGCGGCAGAAGCTTCTTACGATTCATAAGTTAATATTGAAAATAATTAAGGCCACATAAATCGACCTGCGACCAAAGCATGAAAACTGACAGAAATCATAAGTCTTAATTATGAATATTAAAAAAGCCAAACAGCGCTTCATTTTCTTATTTCATAAAAATACCGATCTGAAATGGCAGAAACGTGAAATAACTAGCATTCTTTTTTTAATGGCAATTTTATATATGCTGTATGTACAAGTAAAAATGTTTTACAGTAAAACACATTGTAGACCAATGCATTTACAGTATTTCACAATAAAGAAAACAGTGATAGTGACATTTTAATCACCATTTTAATGTTTGGATCATCTTTCTTTTTTAGTATGTTTTGTAATTCATTTTCTGTTAAGTCAAAGAATCACTATTGAGCAGTTTTTTTCACATTTCGCCATTTTCTCTTGCTGTGAGGAGTGAAGATGAAAGGCGCTCCTTTGAAAAGGGGGCAGGACTGACAGTAATGTGAACCAATCACATGACAGATGGTATAAGGATGTTAGGGCAATAGTTCAATCTATTTTTGCTCCTATGATGAGGTTTTAACCAATCACAGGCCAGAATTTATATATATATATATATATATATATATATATATATATATATATATATATATATACAGTGCCTTGCGAAAGTATTCGGCCCCCTTGAACTTTGCGACCTTTTGCCACATTTCAGGCTTCAAACATAAAGATATGAAACTGTAATTTTTTGTGAAGAATCAACAACAAGTGGGACACAATCATGAAGTGGAACGAAATTTATTGGATATGTCAAACTTTTTTAACAAATAAAAAACTGAAAAATTGGGCGTGCAAAATTATTCAGCCCCTTTACTTTCAGTGCAGCAAACTCTCTCTCCAGAAGTTCAGTGAGGATCTCTGAATGATCCAATGTTGACCTAAATGACTAATGATGATAAATAGAATCCACCTGTGTGTAATCAAGTCTCCGTATAAATGCACCTGCACTGTGATAGTCTCAGAGGTCCGTTTAAAGCGCAGAGAGCATCATGAAGAACAAGGAACACACCAGGCAGGTCCGAGATACTGTTGTGGAGAAGTTTAAAGCCGGATTTGGATACAAAAAGATTTCCCAAGCTTTAAACATCCCAAGGGGCACTGTGCAAGCGATAATATTGAAATGGAAGGAGTATCAGACCACTGCAAATCTACCAAGACCTGGCCGTCCCTCTAAACTTTCAGCTCATACAAGGAGAAGACTGATCAGAGATGCAGCCAAGAGGCCCATGATCACTCTGGATGAACTGCAGAGATCTACAGCTGAGGTGGGAGACTCTGTCCATAGGACAACAATCAGTCGTATACTGCACAAATCTGGCCTTTATGGAAGAGTGGCAAGAAGAAAGCCATTTCTTAAAGATATCCATAAAAAGTGTCGTTTACAGTTTGCCACAAGCCACCTGGGAGACACACCAAACATGTGGAAGAAGGTGCTCTGGTCAGATGAAACCAAAATCGAACTTTTTGGCAACAATGCAAAACGTTTTGTTTGGCGTAAAAGCAACACAGCTCATCACCCTGAACACACCATCCCCACTGTCAAACATGGTGGTGGCAGCATCATGGTTTGGGCCTGCTTTTCTTCAGCAGGGACAGGGAAGATGGTTAAAATTGATGGGAAGATGGATGGAGCCAAATACAGGACCATTCTGTAAGAAAACCTGATGGAGTCTGCAAAAGACCTGAGACTGGGACGGAGATTTGTCTTCCAACAAGACAATGATCCAAAACATAAAGCAAAATCTACAATGGAATGGTTCACAAATAAACATATCCAGGTGTTAGAATGGCCAAGTCAAAGTCCAGACCTGAATCCAATCGAGAATCTGTGGAAAGAACTGAAAACTGCTGTTCACAAATGCTCTCCATCCAACCTCACTGAGCTCGAGCTGTTTTGCAAGGAGGAATGGGCAAAAATTTCAGTCTCTCGATGTGCAAAACTGATAGAGACATACCCCAAGCGACTTACAGCTGTAATCGCAGCAAAAGGTGGCGCTACAAAGTATTAACTCAAGGGGGCTGAATAATTTTGCACGCCCAATTTTTCAGTTTTTTATTTGTTAAAAAAGTTTGAAATATCCAATAAATTTCGTTCCACTTCATGATTGTGTCCCACTTCATGATTGTTGATTCTTCACAAAAAATTACAGTTTCATATCTTTATGTTTGAAGCCTGAAATGTGGCAAAAGGTCGCAAAGTTCAAGGGGGCCGAATACTTTCGCAAGGCACTGTATATATATATATATATATATATATATATATATATATATATATATATATATATATATATATATATTTAATAATATTTAATATCAAATTTGCAGTTTCAAAAGAATATGATACGTGGGCAGCAGTGTGGAGTAGTGGTTAGGGCTCTGAACTCTTGACCGGAGGGTCGTGGGTTCAATCCCTGGTAGGGGACACTGCTGCTGTACCCTTGAGCAAGGTACTTTACCTAGATTGCTCCAGTAAAAACCCAACTGTATAAATGGGCAATTGTATGTAAAAAAAAAAAAAAAAAAAAAAAAAAAAAGTGATATCTTGTAACAATTGTAGGTCGCCCTGGATAAGGGCGTCTGCTAAGAAATAAATAATAATAAATAACAGAAGAAAGTGATGTTTGCTTGCATTATCTTACTACAAATTCAAGACCTAATTACTGAATGGATGTGGATGCCGTGTAAAATGTAAGTGATTATTTAGCTAGCTCCAATTACTTTAATTTACCTAAAAAATATCTTTCTATAAGATTCAGACACATTTATGTGAACTGGATAGCTGGTCTACTAGAGCGATTATATTACTGAATCTATTGATTATACATTATGATACATATGAGAAATAATAGCAAAAGAAACATTATCGATTTGGTCCAGCATAAGATGTTGTGGATAACAGCATTGCAATCCATAATGTGAGGAAACTGTATCCTGAATATAACCTTGTACATATTTTTGTATATAATACAGTACATTACAGTTGGCTGTGAGGAAAATGGTTTATTATTTAAGCAGTGCTATAAAACAGATATTGAATGAGATGTTGTTCAACATTGCTGTAGCCCTCAAAAGCTGATGTTTAGCTATTTGGTCAAAAGGTAAGTGATGGATTTATTAAACTGTATGTAAATTTTTTATTCATTTGAAAATGCAGCTAAAACATATGGGGCCTTGGAGTGCATAGAGAAATACATATTTATAAGTATGTAAACGACTATACAATTATACAACTAGCAAGAAACTACTAACATGTATGTTTGTAATCATTCTGATGCTTTTAATCAGATGTATATTTTTCATATATCAGTAGCTGATAGGTAGATATTAATCAATACCTTTTTTCAGTTGCTTGTAATACACTGCAGCCATGCATTAGATGGTGCTGGCTCTTGTTCTGCATACACATTTTGAGCTATCTTTTGTTAATTGTGATGTTGAGTGTGGTTCAGGGGGCAGGATCTAATGCTCATCCCCCGTCTTCTCCCTGTCAATCTCCAATACATGCCCTTCCCTCTCTTGTGATTGGTGTACAGACTCAAGCTTTCAACTTTCAAACTTGCAATTTAAAACTGCATTATTTAACTCATTTAAACCTTTGCAGACTGTGAGAATTCTACCTTTCTGAGGGTCGACTGACATGACCGAACTGTAGGGCTTGTATCAGTCCGAATTACTTAAAGTATACAGTATTGTACATTTCTAAAAAGCTATTGTTCTGCAGATTATTAAATAAATGATGGTTTCATTCTGTGATCAAGTATACCCTACACTGGCCTAGTTTGAATGTAGGGCTGTGTTCGAAAGTTTGTTCGCTAGCCAGGAATTCAAAGGTAGTTTGTCAAGTTGCATTCACACACTCTATTTTTTTCTGTTAACAGAAACCGTTTGACAATGTGTGAATACTATAAATCGCACATTAAATGTCACTCACATGCAAAATTCGATCTTTTGGTTTGTATAATGCATATTACGTAAACAAAAGTTGTATTAAAATCCACTAACAAATCGTTATACGTAGCAACTCTACATGGTGCCACTGCCGTGTATGGAGCAGGGTATAGTATCCAAAGCACTGGGGGGTACCTATAGCGGTTGTGGTGCTTCAGTAAAATATGTACTGAGTACCTAGTGTACAAGACAGTGTAAGAGAAGTGCTATGGTAGAATAGTTTGAAACATACAAAATATACGCTAACAATAATAATTTTAATTTCGAAAATTGAGCACCATGCACCCCTCCCCCTCCAGCTCGTGTTATCCAGAGGCAAACCTTTTATTTCTTTATTCGCCGTCTCGACAGCAAAGCGTTGTATAGCGTAAGCTGTATTGAAAGAAATGTCTCGAAACACCTCTGCTGTTTTTTTGTTAAATGCCCAGACGACCCAAAAAATAGTTGAATGCAAACAACTCGTATCATGGAGTCAACCAATCTCTGGGGCCTCTTGACAAGCATAAATTCATATTACTATTATTATTAATTATTTCTTATCAGACGCCCTTATCCAGGGCGACTTACAATTGTTACGAGATATCACATTATTTTTACATTCAATTACATTATTTTTTTACACATTATTTTTACATACAATTCCCCATTTATACAATTGGGTTTTTACTGGAGCAATCTAGGTAAAGTACCTTGCAGTGTCCTCCAGCTGGGATTGAACCCACGACCCGCTGGTCAAGAGTCCAGAGCCCTAACCACTACTCCACACTGCTGCCCTAGTAGCTCTCATATGTCGAACTAGGTCTGTCAGTTCCTGCAAGGTAATCAAAGAAAAAGCCCCCATAGTATCCTTAATAGGTCTAGTTGGTAAAATTGTGCTGGAGACCTCCTTAATATAAGGTGTCTGTGGAATCTCATTTCTGATGTCTAGTATTTTATTTTTAAAGAAATGTAAGAAGTCATTGCAGCGGTCAAGGGTAGACTATTAGGGGAAGGATTAATTCATTTATCTAGGGTAGCAAAAATAAATCTAGGATTATTTTTATTTGATTCAATTAAATTAGAATAATATGATGATCTAGCCAACGCCAGAGCCTTCCTATATTTAACCAGGTGGTTAGATTCCTGCCATCTACTTTACGACCCTCATATTTCATCTTACGAGTTGTATCATTGAACAATGCTGAGTTTTTTTTTAAAAGACACTCTACGAGTTTTGATTGGCACTACAGTATCTAAGATACCAGTCAAGGTGGTGTTGTAGGTATTAACCAGCTGATGAAGACTCAGAGAGTGGTAATGAGCTCAAGACATCAGAAAGCTTAACAGCAGTTGAAGAATTAATTACCCAAGATTTAAATGTACGGTTCACAGTCTTTATAGATACTGGCAGATTCACCTCAAAAAGAATGTCAAGATGATCAGAAATAGTAAGCTCTAGGGTTATGAGTTCTTAACAGCTAAACCACAAAAAATGACCAGATCTAAAGTATGGCCACAATTATGCGTAGGACCTTTGACATGCTGGATATAATCTAAGGAATCCAGTAGCCTCAAAAATTCCAAGGAGTTAGAATGAGAATCAACGTCAACATGAAGGTTAAAATCACCCAATAAAAGAATCCTATCATATTTGACTGTCAATATAGATAGCAGATCCCCAAATTCAGTCAATAATAGCGGGTTTGACTTAGGTGGTCAATAAATAATTACAATATGAATAGTAAAGGACTGTTTAATGTCAAGGTTAAAACTTCAAAAGATGAATAACCTTCATCAATTTCCTGTTTGATTCTAAGTTCACTACGGAAAACAGTAGCAAGTCCACCTCCCCATCCAGTAGAGCGAGCTTTCTGGAAAAAAGAATAGTTAGGTGGAGAAGCCTCAATCAGGGAAACATTGTCATTCGGTCCAAGTCAAGTTATAGATAAAGAGAGAATATCAATGTTGTAATCCTGAATAAAATCACAAATTAATGGAGCCTTAATAGACAGAGACCTGACAATAAATTGTCCAATCAAGAGCATGTGATTGAGCACGGGTAATAGGTATTTGAGGAAGGTTACTGTAGCATACACCTCTGTATTTACTCAGCGGATAGTGGGAACGCAGGATACTTTAACCTGAATTGAACCCACAACCCTCCAGTCAAGAGTCCAGAGCCCAAACCACTACTTTAGTAGTAGTAAAATCTGACCGACTGATAACCTGCTTGGAACAGTGACTATTAAATAAAGTTTTGTTTTGCCTAAGTCCACTGCATTTGGTGCTGGTGCATTGCAAGCTTACTGTATATATCACAAGCACATCAATTATGTGTAAATGAACAATGTGTATTTTTATTTTTATTGCAATTATAAAAACATAATTACTGTTTTATACAACATATTTTTAACTACATGTGAATGTTTTATTCCATTTATATCGATTACCTGTAAAATAATAAGATTTTCAATCAAATAGCTATGGTGACGTCACCAGTAAATTATGCAAATTAGTACCATCGATGGTTTGAACCTTCCTTTGGTAATTTGTTCCGAACCTTCCAAGGTCAAAATGTACCCTTCGATGCAGCCCTATTTGAATGTGAAAAAAAAATGTTTATAAATCCACTTGAATTTTATTTTCATTAGAAATGTCTTCATAAGTGTAATTTACTGATCTCCTACTTAAAATAAGTAAAGTTATCAGTGGTAGCCACAAACCTCAGGGACTAGAATTTAAAAGATTTGTTTCAATATCATGTATCGTCTTGATACTATACAAAATTGTTTGACAGGGGAGCGTTTTTACCTTTTTGAGACGTGATTGGCAGGGTTTTAGCTTATTATGTGAATTAACATATATATCCACTTAAAGCATAGAGTGTTAGACCTTTTTGAAAAGCTGAGTGTCTGTGCAATGTAAAAATACCAAGGGTTAAACTCTGACAAAAGAATAAAAATGTACCCAACTGGAAAGCAAAACCAAAAGTAGAAAATACATGCATAATACTTTCTTATTTAAATTGCTTTAAAAACATTTGAATTCATAACAAATATCATCAAATTTCTTGGCATCACCCTGGTTGGAAGACTCTCCCTCGCTCTTTCTGGCAGCCCTCTCCTTGTAAAGCTTGCAGTACTGATACCTGTCCTTCCTCACCCGGCTTCCATTCTTCTGTACAGGTTTCTGAGACTCTGGCAACTTTTGATTCTTCTTTTTTACAGATCTACAGATTTTAAGCATATTCCTCAACAAGCCGTCCCATGATTACAAAAAAAAGGTTTTTCCTTCCATCTTTCTTCCCTCATCTCCAGAGCCGGATTGCCTCCTCACTTCTACCCCCTCACTCTTTTCAGATAGGAGAAGCAACTTCGGCAGCTAAAGTAAACATCAAGCAAAACCTTATCAAGAAACTTGGCCGCTGGTCTTCCTCAGCTGTGGAAACCTGTAACATTTTGCTTGCTTAATAGAATATTTTGCTAGTATGCCTGGAGCGTGGGCCATCTCTTTGTGGGACCAGAGGTTTCATCCCAAGGGAGAGTTTTTCCTCTCCACTGAGCAGTGAGATATAGATTCATATTTAAAAAATGTAAAACTTTACTACTAATACTTCTCTTTGCATTGGAGGCAAAGGTGCAGGGACCTGGGGGCCCACTTTTGGGGTAAGGGAAGCTTACTTCCCAACCGTGGAGGCCTGGCAACGCCGGTCTCACCTCAGTGAGGGCAGTTCTCAGTGAGCCAAAGGGGGACTCCCAGCCAAGACATTAGTAAGGCATAAAATCTGCAAGAACTCTCTTTCCCATGTTCCAGCCACCCCCTTGAGTGAAGCAAAGCTTGCTTCCTAGCCTTGGAGGCCCGACAGTGGATTGCTGTGGTTGCCTCTCTAGCTTAGAGAGAACAAAAAGGGACTGGAAGTGCTCCTCCGTAAAGGCATCTCTCAGCAAGCCAGAGGGGGGCCCTGCCAATAATTCTAGCCAGTCGCAAGCACTTCCAATCCCCTTTTGTTCTCTCTAAGCTAAAGAGGCAACCACAGCAATCCATTTCCTTTCAGACGTTGCTCCTGTCCCGTGAATTGCCTATTGTGAGTACTAGGAACAGGCTGTATAAAAAATAATAATAAACACATAAATAAAACAGCACTCATACAGACTCTTTAAATTGTAGTAGACTTGTTGCTGCCAGCAATCAGACAGTGTGGTCAACAATTAAAAAGTCATATTGAATGCTTGGTTATATAGTAAGAAGTGTAGAGTACAAATGAAGAGAGGTTGTGTTGAGCTTGTATAACGTACTGGTATACTTTGTTTAATTCTGGTCAAAGGACTTTGCGGCTTCAAAGCAGACTTGAGTTTTAAGCACAGCACAGGGCCGGGACCAGACAGTTGGAAATTTAGTGGAGACAGACTAAAGACAGATGGTAGTATACATGTTGTTCTTAAATACAACTGTTCAGTGAGGTCAGAACTCACCCAATAGGACAATAAACAGGTAAGAAAATAAATATTATGTGAAAGGGTACTGAATCAAAGGATTTAAAAACCTTAGGGACTACATGTGCAAGACAAAGATGACTACATTACAAGAACTACAGAAATACTAGTGTTTATGTCAAACTGCTTGGTTTCAAACATTAGACATTAGTACAAATAGGTGAAGACTATACAGAAGACACAGTGAGAGACATCACATCAGTTGTCTTGCCTATAATACACTGTTATTTATTTTGGGAGTGTCTGCATTGAAGTGGAATGCAGTCTTTGTATACTACCCAGTCCACAGCTGCTGTATATCCTTTTAAATTAGGCATTTTTTAACAGTTAAACGTGCCAGTTTACCCTGTGCCTCATTAAATTTTGCCCAGTTAATATATTCGGGATGGGGTAAAATTTGTGTCGCGGCAGAGCGCTACTTTACACTCCGCCAATTTAGCGCTGCATCGGTCAGTCTTGATACATGTCCCCCATAATGTTATCCACTATCAAATTACAGCCCTAGAAAACCACATGAAGGTATTTGTGATTGTATGATATTTCCTGCCATTTAAAGCTGCCATAAACTGAAACAGCTTTCTAATGTGAAACAAATACTAACTAAACTTACACATTATGAAGGCACATTTGTCTTTTCAAAATTACAGTCTTCTTTTATTAGCCAGCATTATTAAATAAAAAAATAAAAAATCTGCATCTAGTATTCACATAAATGCACAGCTTTCTAATGTGTGCTCATTCTACTGCTTGTGTTCATTGAACTTCAGGAAGAAAAAAAAAACCCCTAATCTAGCTGTCCCAGCCTGTACGTTCGGCAAAAAAGTAGCGCACTGCATTCAATATTAACTAAATACAAATAATAAATAAATAAAACATTAAAACTGCAGGTTTAGTACTTTTCATTTTCAACAATATATGTCTATAGTCTTGCCAGGGGTATAGGAATACAGTAGCACCATTATTTCAAACATTTTTTGAGAGGTTAGCTGCATGTAGTAACAGAAGTTAATGTGACACTGTACTGTATTGTGAATGATCGATTTCAGCTCCATGTGACATTTATTAATAGTATAACTGTTATACTATAATATACAGTCTGAGAGCGAGAACTGTGCGACAATGTGGTTGTAAGTAAGGTAAAGATGTGCACACAAAAAAAAAAATCATCACTCAATATGTAAGAGTGCCACTAAAACAAATAAACTTGTGTCTTTGTTTCTATTCCATCTCTGACACAAAAATGAAAACCTGAGTAAGTTCAAAACAAACAGATTAGTCCCATGGAAAGGGATGTACCGGTAATTATGCTTCTATGGTTTGGTTAATTTCCCAAATAATGACATTTGATGTTCTGACCAAACTGTTAATCTCCTTTGTATGGTATACCTCTACTTTTGAGATTCTAACTGCTGAGCCCTCTGGATACGTATTTCCAAAAGCTCCGTGTTTGGTTTCAAAATGTCTTTTCATATTGTATTCCTTAACTACTGACACACATTCATTGCACAACAAACACATTGGCTTTGCGTTCGGTACAGATGGTAAAATAAATAAGTATTTATTGATCCACTCATTGTTGAATCTATGATTTTCACCATCAAGTTTTCTCTTCTTACTAGATAGAGTAGAGAGAGCCATGTTTATATCACTTTAAAAAAAAAAAAAGAAAAAAAACTTTTAATAGTAATACAAGTAAAAAACTAAAATCACGAGGTAACGATTGTGGGGACCACCACTGGTATTTACATTTCTGGATCCGAGGACGACCCAAAGCCCCAGTGCATTATTTGTCAGGAGGTTTTGTTTGTTAAACAAAACTCTTAAACCTGCAAACTTGAGATGCCATTTATTCACAAAGCATTCAGAATGTGAAAAAAATAAACAATTTTAAACAAAAGAAACAGGAACTTTGCCATCAGCAACCTTAGCGAAGATTCAAGCCATGAATCTCATGAAGTTAGGTACGTTATATAAATACTTTACTTTCTATGTGTACTTATACATATACACATACAAATTAGTTTCAAAATGCTGTTGTGAAAGAATCGATGGCTGGTCAGTGGGAAAAATCCAAACACCAAGGTGGTCCCTACATTGAAAAAGGTTGGGAACTACTGCACTAAAGGGCTTCTTCTTCTTCTTCTTCTTTTTAGGGGTTGTAGGCGCATGCCATCTAAACGGAGATGATCAGCGCCCTCAACCTTTACATACTGTATGTACATTTAGTTCTTCCCTTATATTTTCTCATATTTCCCTATGCTTTATATAAACTTGACTATACATTTCTCTTTCTCCATTTGTTTTCCTCTCCCTTCTACCTTCAAAATATCTTTTACTGTTGTTACTTCAATTTCTATTTCCCTTAACGTTCTGTTTAATATGTTTCTTTGCTGAATATATGTATTGCATTTCCTGAATATCTGTTCCACTGTTTCTTGTTCTCCACAATTACTACATAACCCATTCTCACGGCTCCCAGTCCTATATAAATGATGATTTAATGCTGTATGTCCTAACATTAGTCTATTAATATTAGTTTCCTCCTCCCTGTTTTCCCCTTTCCCCATATGTATGTATTTCCATACTTTTGAGTGATTTTTATAATAAAATATTCACTTTCCACTGTTTTCACATTGTTTTTGCCATACACCCATTATGTTTGCTATAGCCACAGCATTCCACTAAAGCAGGGACATGCAACCCATGGTCCGTGGGCCGCATGCGGTCCGTTTATCGTCTGACTGCGGCCCAGTGTATTTATTCCATTTCACTTATGAATATATCATAAATATTTTTTGTAACTTTGTTGACTTGCTTTTACTCATTTTTCAAACCGTTTTAATTTGTACAACGGGGGGTCATTACTTCTCATCAACTTAAATCTACAACTAATTTCATGAATCTTCCTCTCCTTTCTCAAATGCACAAACCCGCTGCATTGAAAGAACCCATTCCTAACATAGGAGTTAGGCTTGTTGCTAGGGAGCTGACGTCACTGCCCTCGTCAGCTAAAATAAAAACAGCTTCAGCAAGCAAATATTTAATTTGCTTTTTATTATTATGCAATGCTTGTGTATATGATAACAGTGCGATATTAATACTTTGTTTTTAATTGTTTTGTATATTTTTGTTGGTGATGTGTATCGTGCAGTACAAAATCAAATGAATTGCCTATATACTGGTGTATTTATGCCTATGTATATTGCAGCTAAACGTTCTAACTCGGATTATTCTTTAGTAATGTGTGGCCCGCTACAAACATTAGGTTAAACTAGTTTTCTGGCTATGTGGCCCCTAATGCGCACCTTTGCACAAAAGGGTTCCATTGCCGTGGTAAAGGCTGTACTGGATTTGTGTGCCCCTAGTGGCCATGTGGAGTAATTAAACATAAAAATAAAATAATAAAGATAATTGAAAGAGGTTCATTCTGTAGTTCACATCTACATCAGTGCTGTGTTCTTTCAAATCTCTAATGACTTTCTTCATACAAAAAGATTGCCAGTGTTTTGTGCAAAAGTCCCAGATTTTTGAAGTCTTGAAAAATGTCAGTATTTGTAGACTTATCCATTTCAGAAATCTGTAACATATCAGTAATAATGTTTAAGGAGCTCTATTCTTTTTGTATTAGAGACATAAGATAAAACTATGAAAATATGTTTAATCTCATTTATCTATTATCTTTTTAAAATGACTCACTCTAAAAATGTCCACCGATAATGAGGTGGAATGCTGTGTATTAAATACTAATGTTCACAATGAAACAAATGCAGATTAAAATCATACTATTTCAGACAATATCGATAAAACTGTAAATCCATAAATCACCAGCAGAGGGTACCAGACTGCCAGTGCATTTTTTCTACAATAAGTACAATTACAAGTATTCTTACTGTTGCTGTGTTGTAATGTCTCCATGTCTTTCATGCAAAGGTTTTTAAATTTCCCTACCTTTGACTCTGTACTCTTTTCACTCAATGTAAATGGATACCTAAGAAAATCGACCCCTCACATTAGTTCAGATTTTAGAAGTCTTATCAGAAGCAGTCCCTCTGGCTAAAAAATAATATAGTCCGGCAGTTAGTAATTCTGCAAAAGAAAAAAAAAATCTAAACAAAAACAGCAATAGACAATTAAAGAAATGACATATTCTGAAAAAGGCAGATGAATAAAGTAACCCTTGCCTCATTCCTAACCTTTATCCGATCATTATTAACAGTTATTACTGAGTAACAGAATGACTTATGGGTAACTACCTTATTTATCACTCTATAATAACTGGTTATGGATGCTTATGGCAGTTACATGGTTTTTGATGTTGGTAAACACCTTGTTTTGACAGTAAAAATGAGCAGCAGCCCTGTCAGTAAAAACACTTCTGGGGTGGAGGCTCAGATTAAGTGCCGCTCAGGGAAAGCTGGCTATTTAAACGTCACTGCTCTTCTTTTCCTTTCTTGGGTATTGTGTTACCATGGCTACAGCACAGATGGGACAATCTCATTGTGGTTACAGGTGTCTCTGTTGTGGTGCTGTCTAACCACAAAATTACAGAAGAGTGACATGGAAAAAAAAAGGTGTCTGATAAAATAAAATACATGATGTTTCTTTATTTGACTTTGGATTGCTGACATCTTTTCACTTTAGTTTAAAGAGTAAGTAGCAGGTTTCTGAAAAATATTGTGTTACACATCCCCATGTGCTGCTACAACTGTTTAAATAACCTACCTGTCATTTTTCTTTTCACTGTTAACATCTTGACAACTTTTTACACTTATAACTTTAAATGTTTATTTGAATTGCATCTGCCCCTTATGGCAAGCCAAATTATCGTTTAGATATACCTCAAATTGCATTTTAAGATGTCTTGAATATTTAGAGATATCTGTAAAACATTTCAAAATATCTCAAATTGAATTACAGATACAGTATCTTTAATTGTGCAGTTTTTAAGATATCTAAAATTAATTTTAAGATATCTGTAAATCAATTAGAGATATTGGTAAATCAATAATATGGAAACCATGTGGATTTTGCTAGCATGGTATGCCAAACTGTAATTTAGAGGTTTTAAAGATATCTCTAAATCATTTGAAGATCTCTAAATGACTTTCTGTTCATTTGAAGATATCTCGAAATAACTTCCTGTTCCTTTAGAGATATCTCTAAACGGACAGGAAGTCAATTTAAAACAGACCATTTTCACAGGAAGTAATTTAGAGATATCTTTAAATGAACAGAAAGTAATTTAGAGATATCTTCAAATGATCTAAAGATATCTTTAAATTGAACATGAAGTCATTTAGAGATATCTTCAAATGATTTAGAGATATCTTTAAAACCCTTATTTTAAGATATCTCAAATTGACAGTTTGAAGTAGCAAGATCCACATGAGTTTCATATTATGTAAATCTATCTTTAAATCATTTAGTGATTTCTCAAAATGAACAGGATGTCTTTTCAAGATATCTGTAAATGACTTCCTGTGAAAATGCTCTCTGTTTTGAATGGACTTCCTGTCCATTTAGAGATATCGCTAAATGAACAGGAAGTTATTTCAAGTTATCTTAAAATTATTTAAAGATATCTGAAAACACATTTTAGATATCTCATTTAAAGCTCAATTTAAAGATATCTGGAAATGATTTAGAGATATCTCTAAATATATCTGAGATCCTTACTGTCTTTTTAATTGTAATGTTTTATTTTTTCTAATATAAGACATTAGGACACAGTGGTTTCAGAATATGGAACAATACTTTTTATCTTGACAAAATCAAAGTGAACAAGTCTCATCCTCAACATCCTCTCATTAAGTTTGTTAAAGATCTCTCAGCCAAATGGCTTTTTCTAGGCAGGTTCAAATTTACACTAAACTGCTTTATATTAAAAGAGCACACTGACACAGGGTTACCTGATATAAAACAAATGAGCTGGCAGACTGTCTGCTAAGACCCAAGGCAGTGTATTGACTCAAAACAGCTGCATAATACATTTACTAGCCTGCTTAACTATTTAGCTTATTACTTTAATTGTGTTAGTGATGTGCCTTATCTTAAGGCCTTCCTATGGCCCCCTAGAGATGCTAGAGCTACCTGCTGCTATTGAGGTAGTGGAATGAACAGCGGTTTTGCCTTTTTGTGTGTGTAACCATTAATAAAAATAACAATTGTACAGGAAGGCTCACAGGTGAACATGGCAGTCGTTGGCATAACTTACAGACCTCAGAGATGCAGTGCATATGAAAAACACTGTAGCAAGAGGTAGAGACAGAGTACATACATGTAGGCCTTTATCCGCAATGTCATTTGATTTGAACTACTATATTTGATTTGAAAGGATTTGAACACGTGCTTGTGTTCCGGACAGAGTATTTGACCTCCCTGCTAAACTTTCCTTATTTATTCACAATTTCTGAGATAAATGCTATGAAGGAAGACAACCAATGTTAACCAAAGTGTGCAGTTCAAATCAAAATGGCTAGATGTATGATGTAAATTAAATAGCTGTGAACATATCATTCAATGACTGTACTTTGTACTGCAGCAGATAGAAGGATTTGAATAGCTACTGTAGCAGACTGTCGAATTACAGTACGACCACTTTACCTTTTTCAGTGTCCCATAATTTTTGTGGGATTTAAAAAAAAAGAACTTATCTGGGAGTGAATGAATATCTCACTTCAGACTTTAGCGAAAACATATCCTATTTGTTTTGTTTAATTATTTTGTGATAAAGAAACATGCAGGTCCAGGTGATGAAAACAGGTGGGACAACAACATTTAAACATTGTATCATTTGTTTCAGCAAAATACTGGACTGAAAGCGTAATTTTAATGGGAGGTCATCAGTCGATTAACCCCTTAGCAACGTGTGCTGTCAAGGAAACTTGTTTGTGGGCTAACTGGAAAACAGCAGGCAACACAGAGAAGGTCGATTTCTTCCTAAAGAAAGGCAGTGGAAAGTGACAAACAGTTTTATTTTTAATACCGGTACAGAACATTTTTGTTTCTCTCCGGCTGATTAAAACGTCATCTCCACTTCCTTTCATAAAAGCTGTGTCTGAGCAGTTCCTTTCACACTGTGCTATTGGAAACGTGCTTGTTTCACTGATGTCTTGGTGGTTCAGCCGGTGTCCTACCTGTTGTTTATGAACACTAACTTTAGGTGATATGCATCAATTTTGTTTTTGGGCTTTTCTCGCCGTAGTTATGCAGTGCTTTCAAAGCCATACAATTGTAAAAGGTCATAAACCTCTACCCACATACTGAACACCAGTTTAGCCAATTAAGTTTCTTTTCCACTGTACAACCTAGCTGCGCTGGGGCCGTACCGAGCCCTGACGGTGCGGTTAAGGGGAGCTGGGGTTGTTTTTCCACTGCAGAGCTGAGCAACGAAACGAAAGACAATTGTTATTAATTATTGTTATTAATTAACTCAGTTTGCCAAAAGATGTGCAAACACATGGTGTTCAAAAATGAATAGACCAATGGTACAGCTGTATCTTGTATCGCTATATTTTGTAAATATATTTAGGAATGTCTTTATAATCCACAAATGTTACTGATTATATCGACTTACTAAAGTTCAATTAGTTCTGTTGAAGGGGAAAAAAGAAGGTTTTAAAAATATGATTTGCCAAAGATATCCCGTTTAAGGATAGTTGTTGTTTTTTTCTAGTTGTTTTTTGTTTGGGTGCTTAAAAAAATGAATATTGATTTGGTGTTGTTTTCTTCATCCAGATTTAACACCTGGGCTTCAAGACTATTTCTTATGTATAGCGCTACCCCTCCGCCTCTTCTGTCCTGCCTGTCTTTCCTATACAGTGTATACCCACTAATATTATATTCGTCTCCATCACTCTCAGACAACATAGCAGAATGCATGTAAAATAATAGCTTTTTTCACAACGGGTCAGTAATTAAAATATAATTATGTATGAGCTAACATAGTTCATATTGATTTCATAGGAGGCATGCATCAATGCAGGAGATATTCAGTATCTACTCACATTATTGATATTTAAAAAAAATAATCTTATTCATGATTAACTAACATCTAGGCACAGGTTGCAGCCAAGTAAAAGCCCAGGCTCTCACATCCTGAACCTCAAAGGATCAAATAGGGGAAAAGTCTGAACTGTATAGGGGATGTGGCTAAACTTTCCCACATCTAGCAATAAGTAGAGGCAGTCCAAACCTGTGAATAATGGAATTCCTCACAAATCGTGGAATTTGCAGTCTCCAGTGGAATTTGCAGTCTTCCACATTTGTCATATTCTGCAGCTACATCGTCATCATAATTATCATAAACAGACTACTTAAAGTCACCAGAAACATAACTTGATCTAGTTTTGTTAAATTAACAGATGTTTTGTGTTCTTCAAAAAGTAGGAGTTAATTACTGAAGTTAAGGCTTTGAAAATGAGGCCCAATATGTGATGCTGTTTGTTTGACTTTACTGATAAAAATGCTTGCTATATTACATTGGATGCACTTAACCCATACATTGTTTGATATGATTATGCTTTAAAAATCTCTGCAGTGAACACACTGCAGAACACTCCACAGATATTTACTTAAAATGTCCGTAGTTTTTTTGCAGATTTTCCTGCAGACTGCCTCTATGAGTTAAATCAGCACCTGTATGCACTAAGTCACCTAGCAGTTTTGATGTTTTTCAACCAATCTCTCATATGTATATCTTGTTTCAAAACTCCTTCTTGAGTTTACTTTCAGCAAGATGATAATTTCACCTTGTATTACTACATATCCAAGATTAGCTTTTGGTTTATTTTTAACTCCAAGCAGCTATCAAACATAGAGACTCAAAACATTCTGCAGAAACAGTTATCACTATGATCTGCCTTTTGACAAATGGTCTCAGCTGTTCCAGCAGCTGGAAAAAATTAACATTGGAATGCATCTATTTGCTTTGAAATTATATCAGAACATTTCCCATGACCACAGGCCACAGAATGCTACAACCCCTACTGAATAAACGTGTACAATCAGAATATAACACTGGCAGCCTGAGTGGTCCGGAACACCTCGCAATACACAAGACACTGCACCATAGTTGTGCTCAAGTGGTCCAGACCACTGTGACGTCACACAACTGAGTGGTCGGACCGCAGGCCACAGAATGCTACAACTCCTTCTTCAATCGTGGTAAATAAAAATGTGTCTTTGCGGGGCTCCCGAGTGGCGCATCCAGTAAAAGCACTCGCTAGAGTGCAGGATGCACTCTATAGTCTGGACGTCGCCGGTTCGAGTCCAGGCTATTCCACAGATGACCGTGGACGGGACCTCCCAGGGGGCGGCGCTCAATTGGCTGAGCGTCGTCCGGGGGGAGGGAGGGTTAGGTCGGCTAGGGTGTCCTCGGCTCACCGCGCACCAGCGACCCCTGTAGTCTGGCCGAGCGAATGCGGGCTTGCCTGTAAGCTGCCCAGATCTGCGTTGTCCTCCGACGCTGTAGCTCTGAGGCGGCTGCACGGTGAGTCTGCAGAGTGTAAAGAAGCGGGTGGCTGACGGCACACGCTTCGGAGGACAGCGTGTGTTCATCTTCGCCCCTCCCGAGTCAGCGCACGGGTGGTAGCGGTGAGCTGAGCCTAAAAATAATTGGGCATTTCAAATTTAAAACAATATATATATATAATATACAGGTATTAACTAAAATACAAAGGCAATGCCAGGGGTAAATAGAAAATAAATGGAAAATAAATCAAATAAACTAAAGACAGAACATGTTTGGTTTTTTGTTGCTTTTTAGTTGTTTAAGCATCTTAATGGTGTTGATGTAATTCTCCACTTCCTTTTTAAATAAGGTAAAGTTCGGTTTATATTTTAACCATTTAATTTTATGAATATGGTATTTCCCCAAAATAATCAAAAGGTTAATTACATATGTAATATCCTATTTCATGTCATGTGCCTTTGAAAAAGAAAACAAAATATCAACACCATCAAATCCCACTTGTTTACCAAACATTCTGAGTAAATAATGCTGCATATCATTCAAAAAACCTTAGTATAAACACATTCACAAAATAGATGAAGTACAGTTGCTCTTTCAGTATTACAGAATACACAAGTATAATCCATGTCAATTTTAAACCTAGCCAAGACACTTTTTGTAGGGTAGCTCCTATGAACAATTTTATAAGATACTTCTCCTTATTGGTGAGACAATACCTAATACGGTTCTTCCAAACTAGATAACCAAATATTGAGCTCCAATAATGCAGAAGGAATTGCAGCACCACTGCATAGAGCTTATTGTGCTTATTGTCACATTATGATGCAGTATGTGTACGTCACCTAAACATATGCTGTTTGCAAGTTTAAAAAAGCCTGTCTTAAAAAAAAAAGTTGATTTCTTAGAACTAAAGAGGGAGTTCCTTTAGGAATTGCATCCAATACTATAGCAAACTCCTTGGCAGTAACACAGGAATTTTGAAAATGTTTAGAAACGACGATTAATTTAACAGTTGTCCATCATCATTAAGTAAATGACTCACCAACAAAATATTATTATTATATCACCTTTGGGGGAAAACAAACAAACAAAAAAACAAACAAACATCTATTTTATATCATATATATCCTTGTTATTCCAAATAAAGTAATCGTGTGGATCCCTGCCTGCTCTCTCGCTCATTGCGTTTTCAAACGTCACTAATGCTCCTCCTCCGGGATCCCATACCTGGAATTATTTCCTGAGGTTAGATTCGTGATTGGCGTGTTCAGTTCCGGAGTGCTGAGTGGAGTCTGGAGGCAGCGGCATCTGAGAAAAATAAACGCAACGAAGAGGCGCAAGCACGGGAGGTGAGTGATGTGCAATTCTATGAATTTCTGTTATATATACGCGTTTCCTTTGCTTTGTAATAAAATGGTTTTGTACGGATAGGAGTCATTATAGGTGTTCCATTTGAGTCCATTAAGTGTGAATAACTTTTATTTGCATTTTTTTTGCAAAGGGGGTGGTTTTATTGTATTCGTTTCTGCGAGGCTAGGGGGAGCGAGAGCGAGGGGACAGTGTGTCGACTGTACTGACTGCTGCAGGAACGTCTCCTGTTGTTTTGTTTCTTTATCTAGTTTTTCTATAACTGTATTAACATTTGCGATGACAGTCAAGTCTTGTTGCAACATCTGGATGTTCGGATGCAGGACATACAGATATTGATGGCTTTTATGTTGATTTCAAAGCAAATTAAGGGCGTTAGTTTAGTGCTGTTATGAGACGATTGGATAGATTTGGGAGGAGCTGGGACTTGCCTTTTTAGTTTTAGCATATGAACAGATTTAAGCATAGGCAAACGAATACGTGGAAAGTTATACACGAATAATGTTTCGCAAACCGTAATATGCTAAGGTCAGGAGAGTAATGTTTACGTTTAGGTCCTACCGTGACGTAATAATGTGCAGACGTTAATCGATTTTTTTTTAAGACATCCGAAAGGATATGGTATTATTAGTCTATTATGGTGGTTTTTTTTTTTTTTTTTAAATCTTCAGCTGAACACTATTTGATTGGAATGTCATCTATTATTATTATTATTATTATTATTATTATTATTATTATTATTATTATTATTATTGTTATTATGCTGAGATTTGTAGAAAATAACAACTTTTGGCCACACTGTTTCAGTTTAACAAGTGAGCTTTTTAACTCAGCAGTCTAAATTTGGACAGAGAAGCAAGGAGACTGCAAAACTTACTCTCTAGAGTTTGATGCTCAGGTACATTTGTGGAACTTTGTCACAGTTTTCATTTTCAGTTCTCTGTTCCCTCTGCACTGTTATTATTAGTCTTTCACCTGTAGACTGAGAAACCCCTGTACCCACAAACTTCCTGTTTGCAATGTGATACAACGTTTAAAATTGTATTGCAATTCCTGACCAAAAAAGTGTGGGTTTAAAATGTATCATATTTATTTAAAGTAAACTGTTACACATAGCTAAAGACAACAATGCAGCGTGGGTAAACTGCGTGGGGAAGTAAGGACACTGGTGGACAGCTGCTTAAACAGTGTAAGAGATAACAATATGTCTAGCTGTCTACAAGAAATGTCACACTGGATGTGACCTCCGATGTAGAATTCATTCTCTACAACAAAATCCAATTGCAAGAATTTCTTGTCCTATTTGACTTTGTAGTACAGTTTGTAGCTCAGATTCCAGGAGGTTAGGTCAGCAAACCATTTGTTCTATACATATATGTTTGGTTTTGTTTTAATGTTAGTGTTGTGTTATCCTATTATTCTTTTTTTGGGGGGAACAATTAGTTGTGCCATCCTGGTTTTATGTTTGTCAACGAATGCTGTTTTTGCCTTGAACGGCATCATCTTCAATACAAAATTAATAAAAAAGATGTGTTTCTGCATTTTATTAAAATGTGCCTTGCTCATACAGATTATACAAACCTGCATTGTACAGTTAACGTGAGTATTTTTTACACTAATGGCACCAGCATAATTTGGTTTTGCAAAAAGTGGGGTAAGGTGTGCACAGATCAGTGATTGACAATTAACCTGATACAGCATTAGGCACACAGTATCCATTCTATGGTACTTTATTTCCCTATTATAGGCCACTAGGTTTCCCTTAGAAGATCTACACATGTCTTCACAGGGAAAAATAGAGGATATTATAAAAATAAACATGGTTGAATAATACATTCATTGATTTGAGTTACTTATTTTATCCCCCACACTGTGTTGGAGAGAGCTGCAGCAAAATGAGATTGCCTTAAAGAAACAGCAACTGTTTAAAGTAAAGGGTTGTCAGGAGGCATCTGTCTGACCTCAAGGCTGTTTTGCAGGGTTGTTTAAAATGGTAATTGGCAATTGCAGGTAAGATTCAAAGAGCATAAAATGTCCTTGTTTACGACTGCAACCCGATGACTGCCAATTAATAGCCTTGTGCAAGTTTTCATTTCAGCAGTTCCTCCTATTTTTAATTTTATATTGCAATTATTTCTTCCTTCCACTTTTTGCAGTTGATTACTATAACAAATCTTCAGTATATTATATGTATATATTTTTTCTTTTTCATTGAACAGTAATGGATCATTCATTTTTCAAGTCTTATGTAGTCTTCTTGATGTTGAACCCTTTCATAATCAATGACTTTTTGCTTAATCAAGTGCTTAAATATATTTAGCATTTTTTATATTTTACATAAATTCAGCTCAGTATATAATACCTCGGCAGTATTGTGTTTTTTTTCTGTAAGTATACTTGAGAATTTTTTTCAGAGGGCAAGGGTTGCACCAATTATTTTTCCATTTTAAATGATTTCTGGTGCACTTAACTATTGGCTGCTCATGTTTGAAGGAGGCAGCATTATTGTATGTGAGCCACATACAGTACATTAGTTTCTGTATGGGATCACCAGTAGCCAGTGTGACATTAAGCTACTGTCAGCGATTGAGGCTGGTGAGTTATGCTTTAAAGTTGGTAATTTTGACGAATGAGATTGCGCAGCGTGAACCAGTTCAAACTACTGATGTGCTACAGTACTCGCTCATTAATGGATTGCTGATTGTACTTCTGCCAGCTGCCTTCTCCGAAGCAAAGGAGGATTCTGCAGCAACAGGGACTGAAGTGTAAAGTGTATCTGTTCAGAACTGTAACGGGAGACGGGAAAGAGTTTAAAGTGCTCCAGAGATTGCAAATCAAAGATATTGCTGTGGAAACTGTAAATTCGAAGTAAAATCAGGCTTGAGATAGCATTTCATTTGTATGCAGAGCTGTTACTGGGGAGGGGGTCAATCGAAATGAGCCAAACATTAGTCCATGTCAAACTATGGAATTGCCCATACAACTATATGTCAATTGACACAAAACGTTCATATGGCTAGAAACTCTTTGCTACCTGCGTAAAACCATAGAGGTTGTCCAGAAACCACTTATGTAAAACAAATTATAATAATAATTAAAAAAATGATAATCCACTTGAATTCAGCCTTAAAGAAATCAAGACAACATTGATTCTTCACCATTAGACTATATGCGCTGTTCCCATGCATTTGTTGTGTTGTAAGGTAGTAGTTTGTTCTACAGTAATGGTATTAGCACATGCCTGGTTAATCCTTTGCTGGCGAGTTAATGGCCCACAAGAGCGTAAAACACCCATGGCTTCACCTTGGGTCTTATAAATAATGGAGAGACCTCTTCAGCATTAGTGGTTTATAACTTAAATGTAATAACTGAGTTTTAGTTGCGATGCTGAAGGTTTCTTTGGCTTCTAGCAAGTTTCTTCATTTTGATTTAATTCCCTGGCGATTTTTCTAGGGAAGATAAGGGAAAATGATAATCTTACATTAAATTATTATTTTTAGCCAATAAGGTAGGCTCAGAAGTAGAATTGGTTCTTCCAAAAGCAGTTACTCATTTATGAGACTGTCCTCTTATGAACACAAAGATGAGCAAGTGAGAAGATGGTGCCGGAAGAAACAAGATCAACAGTTTAATAAAAAACATTTTTGTTTGGTGCAGGACATGCATAATTTTGTTCACAGTTTTAAGTTTTGTTTTAAAATAATTCTGCTACCACCCCTTCGCTAAGCAGTATAGCACTGCAACAATGCCCAGCTTTGCCGAGCCGTGTACGTGTGTTCCAGCCCTTGCACTTTCAGAGCAGGAGATGAAGAGTAAACCTTTACTATTGAACAGGAAATGACAGACGGACACGATCTCCTAGCTTTGTACTGAAATCAGCTCTGCACTTGAGTGAATCTCGCTTTGCTCTATTTATCAAGGTGTAATCTAAATCTCCTAGACATACTCGACATGGTCATTTTTTTTCTTGGGTGAAAGATGATTTTTTCTGGGTTTGGTGTTTCTGTTGTGTAGGAGGAGGCATTATTCTGCTGCTTCTAGTATGTACTGCTGCATCTCATCATCCTGAGTATGGGAATCTAAACACAGGAGTCCCATGAAAATATAAATCAGGAGCTATACATGCCACATCTATAATTCATCTTTTCGGCCTTAAAATGGCTCTTGTGAAAAATCTGGGTAATTTAGACTGGATTGTGGTGGTCTGCATAATTTGTTTTCTAATGATTTCTGTGCTGTGCTGAATTGGTGTTTGATTAAAATCAGACTTTAAAAACATTATCCATAGAGAACGTTGATTTAAATGAAAGTTAAAATAAAATAAGACATCATAACTTAATAGCTTTTTTTAAGGACACGCACCATCAAATTTGAGTGGTTTAATACTGCTGAAGACAAATAAACTGGTAACCAAAAACAACACCGACATGAGATACAGATGTGAATCACGTGGAAATGGAAATGAAAAAGATAAAGATAAAATCCTCAAGGTTTGAACCGCATGTTCTTCCACATGCTCTTACTCCACACGAGTGAATCACGTGTGTTTTTGTTATGGTATTTAGGATCCTCACAGGTTTTCCTTTGTTTTACCATCTTGGTAGTGTTTTAACATTGAAAGCCCAGCACACACAAGAAACCTTTGTGCAATGCTTTTCTAAAAATGTATAGAAAACATTTTCAGGAAACATTTTCAAGCAATACATGATCATTGGTTCTCCCTCATTGGTTATCCCTCCATTGACATTTCAAAAGGGTTCTTCGGTACTGAAAAAACAAGCTGTTTTTGTACTGTTTGTTATAAAATTAAAACTGTGAAATAGCTTTAGTAATTTGTATAAAATGGTGTTTGTTCCTATTTCATGTTTAAAAAAACCAAACAAAAAAAACCCCCAAAAAAACATTATTCTTGATATGAAACTGCTCATTTATTCTAGTTATTTTGCTTGTCCACAGTAGAGTTTTGACTGAATGCCACATTAAAAGGTCAACAATTAGTCAATTGTTTTTATTCAGGGTTTCTTCCAGAATGGAATGGCGGCCAGATTGTTTTATTTTCTTTGTTTGTGATCCAAAAAGCTGTGCAATTTTGCATGTGGTTTTAGGCTGGCTTTCTGTAAATTCACAGATGGACCCCCCTCATCAAAAATCTCAAGAGCAGTCCTTTATAACCTATTTTCTGAACTACTCTGCGTGTTTTTGTTTGTGTCTGTTTAGCATGATGTTTTGGCCAACTGTAGGGTTGCATACCATGTAACGTCATGTTGCTTCTGATGTGTGACAGAGCAGCCACAAAGGTGGTGGATGAATGTCCCTGCTCGTTGTGACCCTCTGGACCATAATTAATTTTTTTCCATGAGCTTAATTGAATTTGTGTCCATCCATTGATTTGCTTTTGACAAACCTGTATGCAGTGTCTGTGTCACTCATGGGTTTGTGTCAAGCCTCAGTGATCAAGTTTACTTTTATACAAAACTATGATTCGTTGGTGTCTGTTTACTGTATTCTTCAATAGTTGATCCTGATCAGTCCTCCCCTTTTTTGTTTACATTCCATTCCACATGGTTGTGCACTGCATCTCAATGGGGATATAGTGGAGGCACACATATGTATTTGTCATTATTTTAGAGTTTTGCTGTACATACATCTGAAGATCTCCTTAGTAACTTGGTACATTCTTTAGAGCAAGTTATTGAGAATATCAGAAAGAGTATTGAAACTGCTTTGTGATGGAACTTGGTATTACATTATCGGGTAAATGGAGGAATCTGTTTTAGGTCATACATTGGTAGATGTACACCATAGATGGCGGTTATGGCAATTTAATGATACTAATGGCTCCAATATTGTTTATACGGCATGGGGGCTGTATGTCACTAACAAACTTGTTCCTGCAGTGCTAAACGTTCCAGGTTCAGTGCATTGCTTGAAGAGCTATTTCTATTTTCTGCTGTTTACAGTATGTTCCTCAACATAATCAGATTATGCAGAAGATGCAAACTGCATTCTTGTTCTTTCTGAATGATAGTCCAGTGTGTCTTAGAAAGATGTTTGTATAAAGGGAACTTTCCCTTATTGCAATGATCTGCAATAGTTTTTGTTAGCTTTTTATTTCATCGTGGCTCTTGAATCTTGAAGTTGCACGCCCTCCAGGAAGCCTTTTGTCATGTATCAGTGCTTTTACCAAGGCATATTACAACCAGTGCTTCCAAAAATAGTTAAATAATGTGAGCTAAAGAAAAAACAATTGGTGCCCCGATGTTCCTAAAACACAAACACTCTTACCCAAAAACAATGTAGATGCAGACAATCCCATCATTCCACTCTTTCCCTCTCACCTCCCCCACGTGCTTTTTCCTGTAAGAACTGACGTCAAAGTAAATGCCAACCTCCTTAAAATGCCTGTCGACTGAAAAAAAAATAATTAAGCAACCTCAATAAAATAAAAAAAAGACTTTGATGTATAATAGAACTGTCATCTTAAACTACAAAATAATTTGGCATTTCTATTTCTATCTGGGTGGTGGGGGTTTTATGGCTAGCTTTGGATCTATACTATTCACTGTAGCAAAAATGAATGCGAGTTCCAGCTTCTGATTGCATGCCCCCAGTAAATTCCTATATAAGTCCAGTGGTCACATAAAGCCAATATTGTAACCCTCTATCAGCCATGTCTGGCAGTCACCAAAATGAATTTGCTTGCAGTGGGAGGTTAGGACCTCCATCATGGAGAAATTCTGACATTGGGTACAAGGTCTGCGAGATACATGCAACCTGGAATTAAAATTACATTCAGTAAAGAAGTCTGCTCAGAGTGCATTGTTATGAACATTGTACATGTTTGGACCAACCGCAGGGCCTGCTGTGTACGTGAAAAAAGACTTCATAAGAAAAAGTAAAGGAAGGTAAAGGACGTTTATTATATTTCATGCTTGGAGAATTACAAGCAAGGTTGTCTGTTCCTACTTTGATACAGAAACCCTTGTTCTGACACATGCTGGTGTCATTGTAACACTTTAGGTTTTGACTTTCTGCGTCTCTAGCCCCCCCAACCCCCAACACCGCAAACAGACTCCTAATGCACCAGATGCCAGACTGGTGTTTTTACTTCATCAAGAGAGAAAGTAGAGGCCTCTCACATTACAAATGTTGAGCATTATGAATGATTTCACTTTAGTACAGACTGAGAGGTCTGGAACACTGAATGGAGACCAAGCCTCTCTCGCTTTTGAATACTGACTGACAACAGCAGTAGGAATATACAAAAACTCCATCTGTGGATGGAATGGCATTTGTCACTTTTGGAAAATGTTGGTCAAGTACCCCCTGGTGCCTTTGGTGCTAAAAGCATACTTTAAGCAAGTTTAAAGTAAGGGTATAATGTTTCTGGTTTAAAGAGCAGCTGTATTGAATTAAAGGGAGCATTATATTGAGCTACAGGGTTCGAAATTAGCACCTGCCCACCCAACAAATGTGGGTTGATTACCTTTTTATGTGCCCAGGGGCATCATAAAGTAATGATTATGTGCCCAAGGGCATTATTCAGCACCACTTGAGTAAAGCATATTTGAAACCTGTTAACATATGTCAATGTATCTGTCAATAAGTAATATTATAACATTGCTGTGTTTCTTTTCACTTAAGCACCAATCCACATATCTTATGCACTTTTGTCATTTTAATTTTATTAAAATGACAAAAGTGATGGCTAGTGGATGGAAAAGTTCATTTCAAACCCTGGCGCTATTATCTAACTATTTTATTTATTTATTTATTTGGGGAGGGGATTGGTAGGAGTGAGAGTTTGACAGATGATCCATTCTTCCTCGTCAGTAGTAGCTAATAAAAACAAGCCTCTCTTTTGAAGTAATAGGCAATTAACAGTGTCAAGACAGCTGAGACACCAAAATCAGTGTTGTTTTGATGTGTGTTGAAAATGACTGCAAACCACTGAAAAATGTTGGTAAGCATAATAGACAGGCTACATACTGTACAGTCGGCTGAACATGCATTATAACACTTTATAATCTAAATGTACTGGCTGGTATGTAAACTTCTACTTGTAACTACACTGTATGATGTTTGAAATGTATTAGTAATTGAAGGGAATTGGGGACACAATTCTAAGTAATCATGTACCGATTTTTTTTTTTAATGGTCAAATATAGAAATAGTCAATTTTATCTATTGGAAGCCTCAACAGCACTTTGACTACTCACCATACCTCATACAATAATCTGTGGCTTTATTAACATAAGAAAATACATACCAGTAATTGTAGTTCTAGTAGCCAAATACTTTGGAGTGTGGTGATTTGATTTTACACTTGAATTTATTTGTATGTAAAGATTTCCATGTACTGATATAACAATTTCACTGTCAAATCCTGAATGTCTGTCGCAAAAAGGCTCAAATAAAAGTATGCAAAAATAGAAGGATGAGCGTGTGTGACAGTGGGCTGTACAGTATATGGCATCAGTGTAGACAAGGGGCTGGACAGTAATTTGCCTGAGAAGAAGCAGACAAACATGGATGTTCTTTGAACCACCCTGACTAATGAATATACCTAAAACTTCTATATTCATTTAAACTGGCCTAGGAAATGGGCTGAATTTTAGGTCTTTAGATCTAAGAGATAGGAACACACAGTGGTGCTTCCAAACAAGATTGTTGCCTGCCAGTGAGTTTGACATTTTTATTGTCATTCTAGAATGTGTTTAAATAGCTAACCTCAGGCAGTTGCAACTTGCAGGTTCAGATTATATGTTCTATTGTAAACTGTTCATGTATTAATAGTGTGCCAATACAGCTATGGGTAAAATGATTGAGTAAATGTATCTGACACAATTTGAGTTTAGAGATTAAATGTAAAATTGCTTTATTTAAATTAACACTATATAAAGCCAGTAAGAAAATCTGTCGCTGGTAGAAAAATAATGCAACCCAATAAATGATTGTCAGTAAAGGCCCACACTTAATTATATACAAGAATGACCTTGTTTTGTCTGTTTTCTTTTAAGTTGGATTGATTTAAGGCTTGTCATTTATGATGAAAAGCTTCAGTATGAGCTGAAGGAGAGCCTATAGCATTCATTTTCACAGGCCACTTTGTTCACACTGGAATGCAGGGTTTCAGGCAAAAAACAAAACCTGATTTTATAATGGCACATGATGCAGTTCTAACACATGCAGTTAGATTGAAACCCTTGCTGTATGTATGTGCATCTTGGGAATCTGTTATCTCCTACTGTAATTTGCCACTTTCTTATCCTGAAGGCAAGCTCTTACATTTTCAGTGATTCATATCACTGCAAACATGTATCGGGCTGTGCTGGGTGATGCTGCATGAAATGGATACTGTGCAGATCCCTCCCCCAAAAAACTGCATGAAGTCAGTTAAAGGTTGTCTGTGGTGGGGAATAAGTAAGTTCAGTTTCCATTGTGTTTCATGTGCATTCACAATTTAATTGATCAAAGCTAAGTTTAAGTGGAATGTCAAGAAATTATCGTCATTTTACTTCAGGGCAGCAGATCGGTCCCCTCCTAAACATATACAAATTATTTGGTACACTTCACAGACAGCTTGACAATTAGCAAGTAGACATTGGGATATTCTCACCTCTGGAGCAGTACTGTTTTTTTAATTAGATCAGCAGAGAAGAGTATCTAACTACTTTTTAACTAGTGTTTATTTTAGTCTTGTTTCTGCCATTCTGCATTACTGTCAGCAGAGGGCTGTACATTGTTCCTTGAACATCATTTTAGCAGCGAAAAGAGGGTTTGAGACAGACGGTAAGCTGCATGATGTAAATACCCTGATAGCATAAAATAAGAAATCCCCCCCCCCCCCCCCCCGAAAAAAACTGTGGCAGGAAATCTGATTCTACTTATTGCCTTTCTTGTTGGTTCATTATTCATTTGTTTGGTTTGCCTTTATGTGGCATGTAACTCCTTACAACGATATGTTTTGCTGTAAATACAATAAATAGGCTATACCATTTATTGCAGCCTATGAGGTCTGTGCTGTAAAACCCGGAACACACTGCTGGATGCGATAGTCTCATCTCAATGGAGGAGGTTGCGTCGCAAAAAAATATTTGCTAGCAGGCATCACCCACTGCCCAATGAAATTGCAGGAAGGGATGCATAATTTGTGAGTTTAACCTGCCCTGGATGCACCTGCTTCAGTCCGCTAAAAAACTGAAGCTTGGGAGGAAATTCACCTTTCAGCAGGACAATGATCCCAAGCACAAGGCCAAAGCAACATTGAAGTGGCTCAAGAACAAAAAGGTGAATGTCCTACAGTGGCCCAGTCAAAGTCCTGATCTCAATCCCATTGAGAATCTGTGGCACTATTTGAAAATTGCGGTCCACAAGCGTCGTCCAACCAACCTGAACAACCTGGAGCAAATCTGCCAAGAAGAATGGGCCAAAATCACTCCGACACTGTGTGCAAAGCTGGTACATACTTACCCCAAAAGACTTAAAGCTGTTATTACAGCGAAAGGTGGATCTACCAAATATTAATGTGTGGGGGTTGAATACTTATGCAAGCAAGATATTTCAGTTTTTTATTTATTTTTCTTAAAAATATTTCCCAACATACAACCAATGTCACCTTACAATAATTGATTTTGAGTTTCATTGTTTTAAAATAAAATATCAAACAGAACAAAATTTCAATGTACCATTTGTAATTCAGTAATATGAGAGAATTGGTCAGGTGTCTGAATACTTTTGCAAGGCACTGTATATATGAAATGTCTCCAGTCATATGACCCAACGTGGTGAACTCATTAATTGTTGACTTTGAGATTTGCGAGTGGGCATAACACACTGCCTGATGCGACTGAAAACTTGCGTCGCTATTGATCGCATCGGGCAGTGTGTCCAGGGCTTTAGTGAGATATTTTGTTTTATCTGTCAGCAGTCTACAAAATGACTGGCTACTTTAACCTTGGAAGTGACAGCACAATTGGAAAGTTCTAGAATTATGCTATAGCCTATCAACATCATTACCGTTGTGACCTAACATCTGTACAGCCACGTAAATTATGTGGAGCCAGGCCTGCTTTGCCTTAACGGGCCCGAGGTGTACAGGAAATAGCTGCAGTGTAATTTAATATTCCCCTCATTTAGAACAGCACAGAACTTCCAGGGACTGGCCTCTACCCCACACTGTATGCTTTGGCCCATATCAGCAGTGCAGAAAAATTGTGAAGATTATAGCCTTGACTGCGACACGTTTAAGAATAGCTAAACGCAGTTGATGAGTTTGTAACTTTGTGATTTCAGACAGGATTTTACAGTATGAATATAAAGAGAAGATGATTAAAGCTGCAATGTCCCATGATTTGATGTTGTAACAGGATTCTTTCATCGCTTCTGTGAACTTTATGTAATAATGAGCCTGATAATTTTGCCTTACAACTATAAAGGGTTACCAAGACAGCTTTACTTACCACTGCGGCCTCCAGTAATGTACATATTCTTGCAATAACTTTGAGAAAATGTATATTCTTATACACATCCAGTATACTGTATAAATCAGCTGGGGAATGAAGCTGATGACTTGACAGTATTTTTCGTTGGACATCAGATCACTCCGATGTTGAAAAAAAATACCTGCTGCTGTCTGTTCAGATTTATAGGACATTTGAATACAAATATCAAAAACGCCACTGATTTTATATTGAAAAGAAATATTGTAGGAGGCAGTAATGGGAGGTAGTGTGTCATGTTGTGAGCACTACAGCTTGCTCAGTAACCCTTTGACATTCCCCAAAAGATAGTATTAACTGTGAGTACACAAGCCCCCCCTTTCCACTCTGGGCAAAGTAATGCTAATGAGTCATATTTGTCTGTCAACAGTTTTCATCTTTCTACTTATATTTCTGTCAAGACACCACAAGTCCATTCTTGTTTCCTTATCCTGCTTCCTTTTCTTGCCCCTGACCCACTTTAGCTATTTAAAGCTGCATTGTGAAAGAGTGGTTCAGAAGGGAAGGGTAGGCTGACCTGGTTTCTGGTGTCAGCGCATTGACTTTCTGTGTCAACATTGTTCACTCTCCTCACCACAGCCTGCTCAATTGGTCCCTAAAGCCCAGCATACATCAAGGAACACGTTGGGCTTAGTGGTGTGACATTTATTTATTTATTTATTTATTTATTTATTTTTATTTATTTACTCATTTAAGCCTGGGGCTTTTAAGCTCTGGCTGTCCAATTTGCCTACTTGGACAGGCTGAAGTTGTCTGCTCTTATATTCACAAAGCATGTGGACCCAATTTCAAACACAGAAAGCTGATTTTGTTACTCTACAGTACCGTGAAAAGTGTCTTATGTAGGACATTGTACTTCAGCAGTGGTTTCCAACCTTTTTCAATGTAAGGATCGTTGGTGTTTGAATTTTTCCAATGGACCACTTGTCACATATTTTTTCACAACAGAGTTTCTAAAGTAATTTGCATGTATATATGTATAAGTACATGTAGAAAGTAAAGTGTTTATATAACATACCTAACTTAATGAGGTTCCTGGGCTTGGGTTGTCACTACCAGGTCAGCATAGAATGTTGTCATTTTGCACATTGAAAGTTGCTGATGGCACATTTCTCATATTCTGAATGCTTTGTGAATTTTGCAGGTTTAAGAGTTTTGTTTGACCAAACCTCCTGACAAATAATGCACTGGGGCTTGGGTTGTCCTCGGATCCAGTAACCTTTCCAAAAACCTATGTAAATAATAGGTATATTTGTATATCCTTGGCAACACTGTAGCACACATTTTATATTGCTGAAAATGAAAAGTACCACAACTGTGGTTTTAATGTTTTTTTAATTTAGTCATTCCAACCGAGTTAGGAATATTCAATGCAGTGCGCTACTTTTTTTTAATTTTTTTTTTTTAAAGGCAAGCCCGCAGGCGCCCGGCCAGACTACAGGGGTCGCTGGTGCGCGGTGAGCCGAGGAAACCCTGGCCGACCTAAACCTCCCTCCCCCGGACGACGCTCAGCCAATTGAGCGCCGCCCCCTGTGAGCTCCCGTCCACGGTCAGCTGTGGAATAGCCTGGACTCGAACCGGCGACGTCCAGGCTATAGAGCGCATCCTGCACTCTAGCGAGTGCTTTTACTGGATGACCTAAGCATTCACAATTTATAAAATTGGCTTTAAAAATAATCTATTCTTATTGCTGGCATATTTTATTTTGTTTTTGCTCATTGGTTTTGAATTAGACATTTTGTCTTGATGTGTGGTTTGCTGCCTATCATGAAGCACAACAGTTAGAGTTTGTTTTTTAAAATGACTGCAACATATTTGACGCTTGTTTAATATGTTTTGATTTCCTGTATGGCCATTGGATAAAGAGAAATAAGTATGTTTGGCCTAAATTACATTTTCTTTATTTGAGAGCATGAAGCAAACATTATTAATCACGAATTGATTGTGTTCATTGTTTTCTAAAAGCAAAGTCCTACAAGTTATATTCCACTTTGAATGTTTTTTTTACGACATAAACGGTATAAACTAGGTATATCCCCAGTACATTTAAATAAACAGTGGTAAGAGTTGTTGAGATTGCACCTTGACCGTGTATAGTGAACTCAGCTTTATAAACTCAGCACAGTTCCCAGCATCTACAAATTGGAGAGCCTTTGTTCAGCTATTAATGATTGTCTACCTCAAAGAACACAAAGAAGTTATGAATCGAAAACTTTAATTGACATGGTATGCAAACTATAGACTAAAATGTAAATGTTAAATTTACATTTTATACAATCCAGGTTATTAATTTATAAATTCCCCAATGCTGACGTCTGTAATTAGGCTTCCAAGCTGGCTTGGGAAGCCTATTGTTATTGTAAAGATTATTTATTTATTTATTTATTTATTTATTTATTTGGCTTCCAGTGCACATAGGGTTATGGGTACTATATAAAACATTTAGGAACCCATATATGCTCTAATCAAAAATGTCCTTGATTGTGACCTTTGACCTCTCCTTAAGGTTAAATGTAAAATTAGCTTATAACTCCTTGTGTGTAGATAGGGTCATGGTTACTATGGTGTTTAAAGTTATAAAGCATCGTGAGGTAATGAACAAATGCAGTATTTTGAATTGAAACTGCTCCATAAAACTGATCTGTTGCTGACACTTGTGCTGCAATGCTACAGCTTGCCAAAATTTCCACTTGGTACTGAGCTTGGAAGCCGTAAATAGTCCATATATATTTTTCTTTTCTAAATTTGAAACACTGTTGTTTGTTCTTTGGGTGTCTTTCATAGTTTCAAAGCGAATGATCCCAGTGATGCAATAGCCAGTACATGCAGCACCATTCCCATCAATAAGATATGGACTGCTCCCATGAAAACCTTTCTCCTATTAGTTGCTGCTTTCCTAGTTCTTCCTCTGCTACTTTTGCTCTTGTGTCCATTTAATAAATTGGAAATTATGGTTGGTTTTGTAATTTGGTATCCTACTGTATATATTTTCGTAGGCCGACTCGTGAAGTTGTACTAGCATGCCAAAAATCACTGGGAAATAGGTGTGTCAGGAGACTATTTTAAAAAGCAGATGTTGGTCTTGTCTATCTGTCTATGTCACACGTCTATTTTTACTGCGTACACAGTGGAGGAAGGATGGTTTACTGTTTCATGATATTTATTCTTTAATTTGGTATTTACAGCTGTAGTGGAAGATGTGTATCACATACATACTTAAACGTGTATACACTATTTTGCAACTGTCTGCTTGCTTTGTTTACATTGCTGCTGGAGTTCATCTGTGGGCTAAGCGCCTGGGATAATTTGATTTGATCTTGAGGACCAATTTCATTACCGTCTAGGGGCAAAACAACAAGGCATAACTAACTTTCAGTCATGAACTGATTGGTGGTCTTGAGCCACAGCAATAAAATGGGGAAAATGTCTCTTTCAAAATAAAATTGAGCGCGCTTAAGCACGAGTAGGTGTAATTGTTAACAAAACAAAGTAACAGAGTTACAGCCGTGCAACGGATGTCTTTTAAACCAGTGCTGAATGTCTTCCATATCTTCCCCTTCTAATCAGAATCTTTATTTACAGCTTCAGAATAAGTCAATACATTCTGGTACTTGCTATCGGCGTACTTGGTTATCTCTAGGGATAGAGATCCATTTGACTTTCTATGCTGACAGACCAACCAGACTATAACCTGACCTAGAAATGTAAAACACTAATCTACCTTAACAATTATCATAATGACTATAATAACAGGAACCAAGGCGCTTGCATGGAGGTTCTTTTTAGCTGAACTATTTTCTCTGCTTCCCTTTTTTTCAATAAAGATAGCTTAAATAGTGCTTTCTATTATTGTGTGGTTTTGGATTGGTCCATTTCACAACAGTAGCCAACTTTAGTTAAACGTATTTCTTCTGCTGAATTGATTATGTGCTCCCAGTATAATCTCATCTACTGCAATGGTATCTTCATTCTGCACTGTATCATCTCTGTTTATAGAATAGTGTTATATGCACTTTTCATTCATATGTTAAATTGAGAGTGTACTGTATTTAAAGAAATTAATACAATACTTTAACAATATGTACAAAAGCCTGTCTGCATACGACATGCCTTTTAAACCCGGGATAATTCTGGTCGCTCTTCTTTGCACTCTTTCTAGAGCAGCAGTATCCTTTTTGTAATGAGGTGACCAGAACTGAACACAATATTCTAGATGAGGTCTTACTAATGCATTGTACAGTTTTAACATTACTTCCCTTGATTTAAATTCAACACTTTTCACAATACATCCGAGCATCTTGTTGGCCTTTTTATAGCTTCCCCACATTGTCTAGATGAAGACATTTCTGAGTCAACATACACTCCTAGGTCTTTTTCATAGATTCCTTCTTCCATTTCAGTATCTCCCATATGATATTTATAATGCACATTTTTATTGCCTGCATGCAGTACTTTACACTTTTCTCTATTAAATGTCGTTTGCCATGTGTCTGCCCAGTTTTGAATGCTGTCTAGATCATTTTGAATGACCTTTGCTGCTGCAACAGTGTTTGCCACTCCTCCTGTTTTTGAGTAGATGCATACAGTACCAAGCAAAGCAGAACATACTATATACACAGGGCTCTATATTTAGATTTTTTTACTACTGGCCCCTTGGGCCACTGAGATAGTGTTTTTACTGGCTGGATACGATTTTAACTGGCCCAATAATAAGTACAGAACTTTATCACCCTGCTCGGCAAATTAATAATTTGCCATTCAAAAATAAAATAAACAATCTTATGAATTATTTCTTTAACCATTCTGATTATTGTATACCATATGTTTAAATGGTAATTTTTTAAAATCTTATTTTGTACATTCAACATATTTTGATGAGATGACAATATATAAATAAAATAATGAGTTATCATCTGCAATAAATTAATCCGATATTTAATTTTTAAACTATTATTGTGTTATTTTATATACTGTTATTTTTGGCTTCAGAGTTGCTACAGCGTCAGTAAATTAAAGAAAAAAAAACTCCCTGTTTATTTTAACTTTGGAAATCTGGTGATCCTAAACTACATGGACACTGCAAGAAAGAAAGTTCAGGTAGAAATTTTGGTCAGACACCAAAATCTTGCCGAACTTGACAAAACTCACAAAATAGTAAAATATATTCAATCTTCTCAAAATAAATTGTTTAATGCTAACTTTAGGAGACCGTGCAGAATTTCCAGAATCCAACTGTAGGCATTCCAGAAATGTATTCATTAAATTAGTGCTCCCCCAGTGCTTTCTTTTATAGCAATATGTAAGAATGTAATACATGCCATATTAAAAACCAGAGCAATACATCAATAGCTGCCATCTTTCAATATGCTTTGCAGGATATTGTAAACATCCGGTTCACACACCATATAAACGAGCCGAGTGCACTTGCAAACTGCGAAGCCTTACAATATATGCTATTGTATTATTTCGGCCATTTAACATGCACACATTGGCCTACTTGTCAGAATACTGTGTATTCAAGACTTGAAAATGTATGTGAATATGTACAAAATGTTTTTTTACAAGCAAACCTGCAACCGAGCTGTCCCCATATGGTAACAACAATGCTAAAAGGTTAACAGATTTATACTAATCCTAATAATAAACACTATTCAAACAATAATCATAATAAAAATAATCGTTCTCGGATCATTGTCGCTTGTAGCCTCTCCCAAGTCAGCACCAATCTTACTGCTGATACGAACGAGTCCTGTAAAGATTGTGAATGGCATTTCTGACCTGAACACATTGTATCCCAAATCAAAACGTTAGACAATTCGATCCCGTTGTCCGGCTTCCATGTGGCGTATCTGGGTATTCATCGGTGCATCTTTTTTCACCCTGCAGTCACAGCAGCAGACAAACACCTGCTGTCTTATGAACTATTACTGTGAGACTGGATATGAGGGCAACTAAATGCTGAATTCCCAACAAAAAAGCTGCTGTTTTATCTACAAGTCTGGGAAACTGACATTTGTTTCAATGTCATCATGAAGCCAGATCTTTCTTCCACTCCACTCTAAATATATTCGTCAATTTTTTTTTCATAATTTCTTTCATTATCATTATTGATTTAAACACTTTACTTTTGGCTAATTGGTGCAGTTGGTTGTTTAGCTGTTAAACGAATTGTAAAAAACTGCCATTTCGAGGTAATGAGTAGTACCAACAGCACTTCAGTCTCAGGTGCTGACTGTACAGCAAATAGGACGTGCGGCGGGAAAGTTCAATTTTGGACTAATTCAATTATGCCGTTATTGGGCGGTGGGTATGTTTTAAAAAATGGGTTTGTAAATTTTTTTGTCCCATTTTTTTCAACGTTTTGGCACACTGACCAATTTTTCTTCGTTCATGAAACGGAAGCCATGTGCACTATACTATATACATTATACAGTTAAAAAATGTAACCGGCCCAGTTGGTCCTGTGGTGCTTCATAACTACCGGACAAACTGTGATCTCTACAGGCCCTGGGCCACCGGGCCATGGTTAATGTCGAACCCTGATACAGTATGTGCACTTATGTATCTGCTACAAGTACATACTGTATGCCTTTTATGAATCATACGTTTTACAGGACATATCTTATTTCTTATTTTTAGATGACATACTTTTTTGTACCGTTTCCCCACTAGATGCTTATAGCAATTTGAACCAAATTGTATTGTTTTTAAGGGTCACAATGACTTTTAAGAAGCAGCAGTTTTCAATTAGTGTTACATTGAACCAGCTGTTTTTGCAGCAGTGCATCTCTGCCAAGTAATTGTCATGCTTGTGATAGATTAGTTAGTCCAAATGCAGCCATGCTATCCCTGGAGGATGTTGGCAGCCTGGGATTGTTCAATCTCCGCTTTCAGGATGCTGTGTCACCAAATACCATATTTGCCTAGTCATCCTGACACATTGTTTTCTCCAGGGTTACAATAAGTAACAATGATTAGCTCACAAATTTCATGTTTCTTTAGACAGAAAATATTAAGATAAGTCATTGTATACATAGACCCTTTGGAGCAGGTTCTTGACCACTACAGAGACTTGAAAGGGCAGTACCACCACTGGTGTACAGTAGTATGCAGATTGTGACTTTACCTTCTCAGAATGCACCACACTCTTCAGGTGTGCAAGTGCAGTTGACCATCCCTTTTAGCATGTGTTATATGGTGAACTATAAACTGGAATTAAACCACCAGCACTTCACAGGCAAGGGCATTCAACATCCATTAGACAAGAAAGAAGTTGATACTGGCAACGCTTTTTTCTTGCTACAAGGAATGAGTTATGTGCCTTACCAACATATTGTAAGTAGTGTGGTGTCCATCTACAGTAGACTATAGGTTTGCTGTGCTAGGAATACACTCTGTTGATCCCTTCTGTAAGAACTGGATGAACTACATAGTGTTATACTAGTGGAGTCTAGTATATGTGACTATCTCCTGTGTTTTTGACTATGTATTGGTTGTGTTTTATGTATTGAAAACTCCAAGCACTCCCTCCTCCTCAATCTCTAAAGTTGTTACATTTGTGTGGCAGAAAGGAGCCTGGCTATATAAACTCGGAGCGGGAGTATTTGCGTGCTCTGATTCCCAGCTGTGTTAGGGAGAGGTACTGCTGTACTGTGCTACTGTGGGAGTGTACTAAACGGAGGGTCCTAGTGACAGGGACAGACCCTGCAGTGCTGACTACAACCTCTGTACTGTTGCTTTATTTTGTTAATAAACCGTACGATTTGGTTTCAGTTAAACTGGCTGAGTCAGTGCCTTATTTCCCGCTGCCTAATAAAGGAAGCCTTTGGTCTCCATCTACCCTCCATCGATCTGCGAGACTCGCGCAGCGACCTGCCCGGGGTAAGCCAGGGAGTAAGCCGACCGAGGTGGACGGGCAGGAGGTAACAATAGTTTAGATATATATGACTATGTACATTCCAGTGAGCTCCCTTGCAATGTCTTTTGATTTTATTATTTTATATGATAACTTGTGTAGCAGGTGTAGGCTTCAGCCTGACCAGCAGAAGCTGCTTTTCATATTGCAGTGCCTAGGGACTGTAGCAGGTGTCATTGTGTCTGGTTTTCTGCTGTTTTGGAATTGGTTGTGTTCCACTAGCAACATCTGCCATCTTAAACTCTCAAAGGGTTCTCTTCAGTGGATGGAAGTCAGGCCGCTGAAAGGAAAGCCTGGTGACTGGCCACTGCATCTGCCTTCTTGTTTGCTTTAGCTTTTATGCTGCCTGGGTTTATGAGCTGCTACTCCTGCTGTGTTTAAATTCCAGACTGTAGGACTGGTATGGTGAGTGCAACAAGATAACACTGATCTCAGAACAGCAGGCCCTCTAAAACGAAGTGCTGCAAACTTGATCTTATACTTGGTTAAAAATATGGTAAAATGATAATTAGAAAAGGGTACAAATGAAATGCCACAGTGGACAAAAAACAATGTGAAAGTAGGTAAAACTGAGTCTTGGTGCATCTTTTTGTTTATGGTTACTGATTAGACAGTGGCTAGTTTTCTGTATTTAATTTTGCTAATTGTGATGACTTTGTACTTAGAAGTACCCTTTTTACCCGTAGAGTAGCTTGAAAACCACTCAGCCAATCATGCTGAATGTTTGTACTGAAAATCAAAATCTACTCTTGAATTATTCTGGTCTAAAACTGGTTGATAGTCTGTACGAATTTGATACATGTTGTGGCGCATTCGTGGCTTGTACTTTTATATGTTGGTTTTATTTTGAATTTATAATTTAAAAGAATTATGTAATGTAAAAACTGTACCTAAAAAAGGTAAAATGACAAAACTATTTGAACACTAATATAAACACACACACATATATATATATATATATATATATATATATATATATATATATTGCTGTACATACAAATAATAAACACAGAAATGCCTCAGCAAACTTTGAAGACACAGTGCCTCAACAATCATTTCATGTTGTTGGCACGAACCTGTTTAAACCATTCCCACAGAAAGATGCTCACTTGTTAGTACTGTTCCTGTATGCAGGATTCAGGTGCTTTCTGCTGGCATTTAGGTTTTCTCCGTGTTGCATTTAGATACGTATATTTTTTTTCAGATTGTCTGGAACAGTTTGCCTTGCGTCTTTTGGAATTTTTCACTTGGCTCTGTTTTTGTTGGTTTAGGGAAACGTTCAGCTTTTAAGCGCACATTTTCTTTCAAGAGATAGGCCAAACTCATTGTGTGGACGTTCAGTCATGTATTTGATGTTCCATAACTGCACAATTTAGAATGGCACATGGGAGTATATATGCAATGTATATGCCGCCCTATGCAAATATGCATTTGTTTTTGTTTTGTGTCTTCTACTAGTTTTAAACCTAGAAAATGAATCTCATGACCCGGTGCTAGATGGCACAGTCAGATTGGCATTGATTTTAGACGGACGAGACTTAAAAATCATGCTGGATTCCAAAAACAAGTTGCGTATTGTAGAGGGTATCACACCATTCATTTAAATAGGAATTTGGTTGGAACCCAAAAATCAGGCTGAATTATACAGAATTCTGGTTTATAGAGGGGCTGGATTAGACAGGTTTTTACTGTATTTATAATTTTTTTTGACTAAGCATTGCTGGCCTCATTTTGAGTTATGCACCAAGCAATAGCATTACAGTACATATTGTACCCTGCTGTCTCTCTTTCTTTCTTTCTCTCTCTCTCTGCTGCCAGATTGGAAGTGCCACTGTGTTTCTTAAACTAGTGCTCTCTTGCCTCCATCTGTTCAGCCATTCCATCTCTAATTGTTTCTTTTTTTTTTGTACCTCACCAAAACCAAAGAGACTTCTGCTTTGCGGTGACCTCAATGTACCATAATGGGCTATTTGGTCTGGCAGATGGAGTAAATTGACATATGCCAGATTATTTTGGTTTGGAAGCAAGTGCAAAAGCAAACCATAACAGTATATACAGTAACTAGCAAGAGAAAATAAAAATAAGGCCTATTCAATTTTCTGTCACATTTTTGTGTTCACAGATAACTGCTTATCTAGTGATTAAACTAGGAAAGGACATTCTTTAGTGCAAGTTATTGTGGTTCTAAGAATCTGTGGATATAAGTACAGTAGGTGCCTAAACTTGGAATGAACATGCTATGGGACAACTTCATAGTTATAATTTTATAGTAAGAACCGTGGCAGGTTATGTATGTTACTGTTTTTGATCATGTTAATTCAGTGCTCTTGATACATGAGAAGCAATGTCTTTGGCTCTGTTTGGGCACCCTGCTGGCAGGTGGCATGAGAGCTTCCCCTCTGAGCATTACATGACACACCTCTATCCTCGCCTGAATACCCCTTAAAATGTAGTCTTGGAGCTGTCGAGTAGGGTGTCATAAGAGCTAAAACAGAGCCAAAAGTGCCTCTAATTAGCAGTCTAGGCAGAGAATGTGAGGAGTATGTGTTAGTTCAGGCTCTATCACTTCATTTTTTTTGGCACTGTGTTTTTTTTACAGTGTATTATCAGGGCTCACCTTGGTGACTGGGCTTGGGGACTTTGACACCAGGGATCAGTGCTGATGCTGCTAGAGTCTTCATTTCTGGAAGACGGAGCAACAAGCTCCACTGCTTGTTCTGTGCCTAGCAATTCCCTGTCTCAAGTCCATGGAACATGCTGTTTCTGCACTAAACACTGAAAACTGCCATAAACAGAATGTATCACAGTGTGGGGTGGATGGGGGGAAGCACGTTCCATTTGATCTACCTAGCTTCTATTACAGCACTACCTGAGGGACAACTTCACAACCTTGCAAAGCCCTCCCTTCTAAATAAACCACCATTATCGTTCACTATAGATTGTGGTTGGAAGGGAGGTTTCGGGGTACCCTTGGTGGAATTGGAAAAGCTATTTGTTAATTGCATGACTTAATGTTTAATTCTCTCTACTTTGCAAGCCAGCTTGCCCCTAAGGTAGGCAGCTAGAAAGTTGTTTTCAAGTGGCAAATCCTGGCTGCGGCTTAGAACGAGATTTAGTGTTTAGCAAGCACAGCTCATGTCAGTCCAGTTTAAAGTAGCAACATTCAGAACCCTTTCAGACATTACTGTGTTCTCTGTCATTTTCTTATCATGGCAAACTGTTAGATACTCAGGCCAATGCAACTAACTCCATGTAAAAAGTGTTGGGTGGTTTGATAATCCACTGAAAGTGATGTTGCCTTGCAGACCATGATTGTAATAACCTGTCTCTTGGTTGCCTCTTGATAGAGGTTCTGTACCCACCATCTTAATTGTGCTAGATTCTGTCAGGCGGTTGTGGAACAAGGCAGAGCATCAGGGCTTGAATTTCAGCGCGGGATCACGGGAATCGCGCATTTTCCAAGTTGCTCCTGCATATCTGCAACTTTCAGTGCAGGAAAATTCTACAGAGATATTGTAAGAGACCAAGCTACTGTATTTTTCACCCAATTTAGAATGCCTGAAACGCTACAATGTTCTCTAAAGAAGTGGGTGTCAGTAACGAAAGCACTATGAGCCGCATTCTGAGTAGTTCTGGTTTAAAATAAATAAATAAATAAAGTAGTGCTGGATATTTTAAGTGCCACGAGACTTTATTCTTTTGTACGTGATTCTCGGCCGCTCTCTTTAAGCATTCTAGAAACTCAGTACACTGCAGTATAAGTAAACAGTTTTTAAAAAAACAAAACAATATTAAGTCTATCTAGGTTTTGTTTTGCAAACTCGGCCCCATTCATTTTGGGGCGCCAACGCACCGAAGGTTATGCACATATTACTCAGGCACTGTAAAAGCCACCTACAAGTGTGTGTATGCGGTACTCCTAGCCGGAACTACGACTGCCTGAAGTTAAGCCTCTCATCATGTGACAGAGTTCACAGTTTAGGTTTCGTTTTGAGCTAGGACTACATAAAGAACAATAGGAAAATGATGTCACAAGTAGGGGTGAGACCGAATAGTCGAACATTCGACTATTCGATAACGATGGCACCTATCGACAAGTGAATCCAACATTCGAAAGTTAAAAAAAACAAAAAAATGTATATATTGATTTTATTTTAAAGCCTGTACTGCTGATTGGCTCTCTATGTAGCGGTAATGAAGATTGACTGGAGGGTGGGATTTGTTATTTCTTGTCTGTGATTGGCTAAACTAGAACGTACCTCGGCTAACGATGGCTTCCTCACAGAAAAGTTCTGCATGGAAATACTTTGACAAAGTAAATGAAAACACTGTTAAGTGTAAAATATGTGCAGTGCAATTAAACTACCACAAATCTACAACTGGTATGTTAACCCACCTAAAAGCCAAACACCCTTCTGTGACGCTAGCAACGACAGAAAAGGAAAGAGGACTGCAACAAACCGCCATTGCATCCTTTGCGGTGAGGCCTCGTCAGTGTGACAACGTACGTGCTGAAAAAACATCAGCCCTTATTGCTAATATGGTGGCAAGGGATATGCTTCCCATAAGTTTTGTTGAAGGTGAGGGATTTCGGGAGTTGATGAAATTTGTGGAACCTGAATACACAGTCCATGCACGAAAAACCCTGCACTAAAACAATTACCACTCGACTCGAAAAAAATGCATGCCGATTCAGCAGCGTCTGTCCGCAGAAACTTGTCAAAGGCTGAGAAGGTGGTGATTACTACAGATGCGTGGACTGCACCGAATACCGAGTCGTACGTCATAATAACCTGTCATTTCATTGAGGATTGGGAAATGAAAAACGTAGTTCTACAGACTCGCGCCACGCCAGAGAGGCATACAGCAGAGAATCTCGCAAATGTGTTAAACACCGCTGTAGACCATTCGGGTTTAAGGGGGGAAATCACTGCCTGTGTTCACGACAATGCCAGCAACATCATCTTCGGAGTTTGTTGAATGGGACTCGAATTTGTGCTTTGCACACACTCTGCAGCTCGCCTTCAACGATGGCTTTAAACTTGGTGCCATACATAATGTAGTTGGTGCGGCCAGCCGTTTTGTGTCACATTTTTATCACAGTGCAATAGCTACTCAGGCTCTGAAGTTGAAACAAAAACAACAAACTCTGCCTGAGCACCGTCTGCTGCAGTATTGCCGGACCTGATAGACATGCTGATTTTTTTAAACAAGAATAAATGAACATGATAATAATAATGGACATTGCTAGCCTAACTATTCCTAAAGTTTTTGTTAGGATTTTTTTTTGCTTCCATGGAAGGCTAGTGCGTTAATGCCACTCAGGCCTTTTTGTTCATTCATTTATTTATTAATATTATTAAGCTAGCTACATACATACATAGCAAGCTATTGCCTATACAGGCTATTTATTTTTTATTCACTGGAACTCGAACGCACAGGTATGTTGCCGATTTGATTTAACGTAGACCGGTAGTCTGCATGTTGTGTGTGGTTTGAAAACGTGGGAAAAGTAAATCGTTTAGTTAAGTGGATTGTATAAATTAGCTAGCTAGATAGTCTAATGCATTTTGTATTTCGCTGTTATGACCGGAAAACATTATTGCCACAAGGATGCTAATGTTAAGGCATTTGCCTCGCAGCTCACATTGCTAAACTATTATTGAATGAAAATTAAATTAATAATTGAATAAAAATTATACAGGAGACGCCCATATTTTATAAGCAAGCGTTACTTTTTTTTTTTTAATTGTCACAACCTTTATAGTTCATTTGAAATTGTAATTAACGGAAAAGCTTGTGACAATATCGGCAAAAAAAATAACACTTGCTTGCAAAATACGAGAGTCTCACACGAGAGTTGACAGGTATGCTTATGTTACTGCTGCTGTTATGGCATTTCTGTATGTTTCCTAATAGGAAGGTGTTTTTTTACATAGCCTAATGTTTATTTAACAAAGTTGTTAAAGTTGTTGTGTTAGCTAAGTATTTTAAAATAAAGTTCAGAATTTATTGCAATTGCAATAATTGTCACTTTGCATTATTTCGCATTTAATGTACGTCTCATTTTGAATGGGAGGCGGGGGGGGGAGGGGGGCGACTATTCGATTAGTCGACCTCAACAGCTGTGGAATTATCGATAGTCAAAATATTTGTTGTGCACATCCCTAGTCACAAGTGGGCGGAGTTAGTAAACAGTGGAGCCATTTCTGGAGCCCGTAGAGCACTTTTAACAGTGCACTTGCAATGCTTTTAATGTATTCGCTCTTGCCCTTACAAAACGTTTCTTGACATAATCAAGCATTTATTCGCATAAATAAGTTAATCACTTTATATAAACAAATTTTTTTTTTTTTACAAAAAATACCAGTATATCCTGGTGCTGCACCACAGCATCGCCTCAATGTATTCAGTACTGCGTGGGCTCCACAAATGTCGCCTGTAATTGAGTACCGAACTGCATCACGGGATTGACTGGCCTATCCTTCTTTATATAGTCCTAGGTTTTGAGTCTATTTCTCTGTCATTGTAGCAACTAGACCGAAAGGGGCGGTATCGTTGGAAAGCCTAGCTCAGCTCCCCCCCCCCCCCCCCCCCCCCACCCATGTTCATTTCATATTGAGGTTCAATGGTGCAGTGTTTTTTTTTGGAACCGCCCCCCCATTGGATGCAGCATAGGGGTGAAATCCCCCAGCACACAAAAATGAAATTCAAGCCCTGGAGCATTATGTCAATACAAACCAAGATTATGGATTTTTGAAGTAATTCCTTTTATTTGTAGAAAATGGCGTATCTAAAATTAATGTTGGGATGAGTTTGCTTTACCTGTCTTGTTGCTTTTAACATGATTTGTTTGGTTACACAGATGTACATGACATGTCCTTAACAGCTTGCTTATTGTGAAGGAAGTCTTATCATCTGGGATAATGTTATGCTTGCTCTGTGGAAGGCTGGTTACCGTGAACCTTGCAACATCCAGCTTTTAAAAGTTTGCGCTGGGGTAGTGTGACTTCACATTGCGTTCATAGGGTTAATGCCTGTGTGCTTGTTCATGGCCTGTGATGTTCTGTACTGTGTGATACAGAGAGATGCAGGCAGTGGCTACGTTAGTTCAGAGTTCGTGAGTGTTGGTGACGCTAGATTTCCAGGGTTTCTTGTGGAAGAACATTCTGAACATATTTCTGATTCCAATCTGCACAGGATGTGACTTGCATAGCACATACAATGCAGTAAGATTTACAGTAAGTATGAGGCTTTAAGAACGCATGCAGTTTGTATTCAGCATACAAACCATTCTGGTTGGAATCCCAAGTTAATCAGTTAGCCTGCAGAATATCAAGAGGACAATTCAGTAATCCTTTTATACAGCAGTAAAACAGGAATAAGCCATCTGAGGGTAGCAAGCCCCCCTCTGGCACTGCAGAGTGACTTCTCAGAAGTGTTCATCATTCCTTTTTAAAAAAATGTACAGAGATTTTATAGGAAAGAGTACTCCATACACTTTTTGATCTCCAAAATGTAGGGCTGCAACAAAGGGTATATTTTGACCTTCAAAGGTTCGAACCTTTGATTGTACTAATTTGCATAATTTACTGCCGATGTCACCATAGCTACTAGTTTATATTTGATTGAAAATCCTGTTTTACAGGTAAGCCATATAAATGGACTACACATTGTTTATGTACACGTAATTGATGCTGCTTGCGATATACTGTATACAGTAAGCTTGCATTGCAGCAGCACCAACTACAGCGGACTTGGGCAAAACAAAGCTCCAAGCAGGTTATCAGTCAGTCACATTTTACTACAACCAAAAAATAATAATAATCATAATCATCATAATAATAATAATCATAATAATAATAATAATTACAACTGCCAGGCAGTTTTACAGCTTCCAAGCTCAGTACCAGTTGGAAATTTTGGCAAGCTGTAGCATTGCAGCACAAGGGTCAGCAACAGATCAGTTTTATGGAGCAGTTTCAATTCAAAATACTGCATTAGTACATTATCTCACAATGCTTTATAACTTTAAACACCATAGTAACCATGACCCTATCTACACACTGTATGGAGTTATGAACTAATTTTACATTTTAATTTAAGGAGAGGTCAAAGGTTGCATGCAAGGTCATTTTTGGATAGAGCACATATGGTTTCCTATATGTGTTCCATAGTAACCGTTAACCTATCTGCACTTTGTAAGGAGTTATAAGTAGGGCTGCAACGAAGGGTACATTTTGACCTTCGAAGGTTTGGAACACATTACCGAAGGAAGGTTCAGACCTTCAACGATATTCATTTGCATAATTTATTGGTGGCGTCACCATAGCGACTTGTTTATATTTGATTGAAAATCCCCTTTTACAGGGAATCCATATAAATGGAATAAAACATTCACATGTAGTTTAAAAATAAGTTATATAGAACAGTAATCATGTTTTTATAATTGAAATAAAATAAAAATACACTTTGTTTATTTACACTGAATTGAGCCTGCTTGTGAAATATATAGTAAGCTTGCAATGCACCAGCACCAACTGCAGCGGACAAAGCTTTATTTAACAGTCACCGTTCCAAGCAGGTTATCAGTCACATTTTACTACTACTAAAAATATTAATAATACTAATAATAATATGAATTTATGCTTGTCAAGTGACCCCAGAGATTGGTTATGCCTCCATGATATGAGTCGCTTGCACAGTTTGCATTCATTTATTTTTTCTTTGGTCGTCTGGGCATTTAACAAAAAAATCCCAAATAGGAGAGGAGTTCTGAGACATTTCTTTCAATACAGCTTAAGCCTTATGCTACAATGATTTGCTGTCGAGATGGTGAATAAAGAAATTAAAGGTTTGCCTCTGGATAACACATGCTGGAGCGGAACGGGGAGGGGCAGACGGTGCTCAGTTTTAGAAATTAAAATTATAAGTGTTAACGTATATTTTGTATGTTTCAAACATATTCTACCATAGCACTTCTCTTACACTGTCTTCTACACTAGGTAGTCACTACATACTTTACTGAAGCAATACATTCACTAGAGGTACGAACCCACTGCATTGGAAACTATACCCTGCTCCATACACGGCAGCTGTGCCATGTACAGTTGCTACGTATGTGATTTGGTAGCGGATTTTAATAACAATGTTTGTTTTGTTTACTTAATATGCATTATACAAGTCAAAACATCGGATTTTGCATATGTGACATTTTATGTGTGATTTATAGTATTCACACATTGTCAAACAGTTTCTGTTAACAGGAAAAAAAAAAAATACATTGTGTGAACCCGTCTGATGAACCTTCCAAAGTTTAAAACAATCTTTGAATCCCTGGCTAGCGAATGAACCTTCGAACTTTCGAACCTTTGGACACAGCCCTAGTTATAAGCTAGTTTTACATTTGACCGAAGATTTTGAAAGGTTTTTAAAGAAATACGTCGGGTGGCCATATTGGTTTACACGAAAATACAATTTTTGAAAAAAGTAAATTGTATTGACACAGGGATGATGCTTGTCAACTTTGGAGTTAATCAAATAAACAATTTTTCAACTGAAGCGGTTTTAAATTTTAAGAAGAAAATATGGGTCTGGTAGCCATCTTGTTTTTACAAAAGAACACAATTTTTCCCTATTTGAATTCAATTGTCCCCAGGATGATGCCTACCAAGTTCAGAGTTAGTTGGTTAAATGGTTTTCAAACAGAAGCAGTTTGATGTTTGGGGCGACTTTCAGTGAATTTGCTGGCAGCCACTTTGATATTAAAATTTATCGCTGCAACTTATGCTTTGCAACTTGAAGCGGGTTTGGTTGTTTATGACATGCAATGTTTCAGATCAGTCGGTTCACCAAGAAGAAGATTTTGAAAATGTTTTTACAGAAATGCGTCAGGTGGCCATCTTGCTTTACGCACAAACACCGTTTTTGAAAGTCAAAAGTCAAATTTTCCTCCTTTCTTAGTCATCCCTTGCACGGTACTTTGAAAGACATGACATGTATGATAGCTTACTGATTGGTGACAATGGATATGTTCTGAAAAAGTGGCTGGTGACACTTTCTTAGTCCACAAACAGCGGGTGAAAATGTATATAGTAAGGCACACAGAAGAACTCGCAGTGTAATTGACGTTTGGCATGCTTATAATGCGTTTTAGGTGTTTGGATCGGAGTGGTGATGCATTGCAATACAGTGCGAAGAAGGTTGCAGAGATACCCGTGGATGTTTTTTTAGACATTAGTGAAAACAGGTTAAACGCCGTTATTCAAGAGGAGGTTGACTTTGACGAACCAGTAGCAGCTCCGGAAAGTGGCAGAAGTATACGCAACATTATCATTACCGATCACTTTGAAAATGAATAATGATCATTGCTTAACAATTGAAAATCAGGGTACGTTCATACTTGTTAAAGGTATATTACGTGTGAAACATTAAACATACAAACAAATATTGAAAAATAAATATATTTTATGTATATATTCACATTATATGCATCTGTAACAATATATGCATCAATTACAATACATATAAGAACATAAGAAAGTTTACAAACGAGAGGAGGCCATTCGGCCCATCTTGCTTGTTTGGTTGTTAGTAGCTTATTGATCCCAGAAGCTCATCAAGCAGCTTCTTGAAGGATCCCAGAGTGTCGGCTTTAACAGCATTACTGGGGAGTTGGTTCCAGTACCTCCTATTTTCTGTTCTGAATGCCCTTTATCTAATCTCCATTTGTGACCCCTGGTCCTTGTTTCTTCTTTCAGGTCAAAAAAGTCCCCTGGGTCGACATTGTCAATACCTTTTAGAAGGTATGTGTTGTAATGTACAGCTCAGTGTTTTCCTGGTCGCCCTGGTCTTCTTGGGGTTAATGGGGCCACACCTTCATTCCGATCTTGGGCACAAGAAGTAGAAGGTTGCAAAATAAACGGGGCAGGATTTGTGTTTGTTTCTGCTGTTACTTCTGTGCATGATGGTTGTGAAAAATATGATGCATAGTATGTCCTTTCCAGATCTAACCTCCCTCTTTCTAGTTTAGCTTTTTCCTCTTTAGTTTTATGGAGCTTTCCATATACGAGCACATTCTATTTACTTTCTCATTTAGTAAATTTGTATTCACTTCAGCAAATCTCCTTTCTTGAAGTTCAAGAAATTTGGGAGCAAGTTATTCTTTCTCTTGCTGCAGCTGCAGTGTTCTGTTAATTCCCTATAGGTGGGAGAGGACACCGCTGACAAATGTGGAGAATCTATCAAATCACGCTCATCATCTCGCGTAATTTGACTGTATTGGTCTGCCCCCGTTGTGCTTGCAAGGTGTTCAGATGATCCTGTAATAAATTTTTATAATAATTGTATTACGCTTGCAATATACTCACAATGTAAAAAGAGTATGCCTGGTGATATGTGTATATAGATAGTCACTTTAAACATAATACAGTTAATATAGGTTAAGCGGCCATGTTAAATAATGTTGTATTTGGTATAGATATAAATAAAATGGTTAATTATTATCATTACAGATACACAGGATATGCTGCAAAGCAATCAAAATGTACATAAAACAAATTGCTCACTTTCTAAATGTAAGCATACTTGTGGCTTTCAATTGTTTAAAAATTAAATAAAACAAGTAGACAACTGATTGTTTTATAACAAGTGTCTTTGTGCTGCTCACGTGAGGCGTGTGATGGGATGACACCCACATCAAGACCTCCTACACCTGCAGTGCTCTCCCCTGGGACACTGACAGCCGCACATTCTTCTACTGCTGTTAGTCGCTGTCATGTTGATGGTCCTTCACCTGTAGCCGTTCTCTCTCTCTTCATGAGAGCTAACTTTGACTTTGTACAACCTTTTATATCGTAGTGTCTCTTTCTACAATCTGACCAAGTCTGTTTAACAGTGGAAGTGGCATTTATTATTTTTGCCAAGCTTTTATTCACTTCTAATTTGGACCATCTTTACCAGACCCAAATAAATCAGAACTGCGATTATGTAGACAAAACAAAATGTATAGATCTCTTTGTGAATATCTCTGCTTCTTCGTTCCCGACGCAGCGCTCGACAATGCCCTCTAAAGCCCTTTTGCACACAAATTGACCATTTATTTATTTAGCAGATGCCTTTATCCAAGGCAACTTACAGAGTAGGGTGTGTGAACTATGCATCAGCTGCAGAGTCACTTACAACAACGTCTCCTCTGACACAAGGAGGAGGTTAAGTGACTTGCTCAGGGTCACACAGTGAGTCAGTGAGTGAGTCGGGATTTGAACCAGGGACCTCCTGGTTATAAGCCCTTTTCTTTACCCACTATTTATGTATGCAAGTGCTTCATTACCATATGATTTACTAAGTTCCAACCCTCAAGATTGGATTGGGAAGCGCTAATGATAATATGGACTATAATATTAGTAAGACACCCAGTTATACTAATAAATAGAGCAGTGCTTTCAATTTTTTTAGATTGCCTCTGAAAGTTGTAATAGCAGTATATCTGATTTGGCATTGAATATATTGACTGGTTGATTTTATAAGATATTATATCTGCCAGAAATCTCCCACATACTGTAAAAGTGATTTTGATATTCTGTTAAATTGTTCTTTAGAAACTGGCAACAGATAGGTGTGTGAAACATTGTATTTAGCATATGGTACTGTCGTCTGTTCTTCCATGTTTTTAAAACTGCAAAATATGTTTTAAAGCTTTTAGAAGTACAGTAAATACTTTCTATACAAAAAAATGACCAAGTAAAACAAAGAAAACATTTTAAATACATTTTAAGTAAGACATTAGTATTGTTTTGTAAGTTTGTAGCATAAGTCTGTCTGCATTTCATTAGTATGCAGTCTGGTTGTGCAATTATTATTATTATTATTATTATTATTATTTTCTTAGCAGACGCCCTTATCCAGGGCGACTTACAATTGTTACAAGATATCACATTATACATTATACAGATATCACATTATTTTACATACAATTACCCATTTATACAGTTGGGTTTTTACTGGAGCAATCTAGGTAAAGTACCTTGCTCAAGGGTACAACAGCAGTGTCCCCCACTGGGGATTGAACCCACAACCCTCCGGTCAAGAGTCCAGAGCCCTAACCACTACTCCACACTGCTGCCCAATTAGCCAGTATAGTAGCAAGACTCAAATCCAGCCTCCGCCTAATAAAAGTAGGTTTAATTGTTGCTAACACTATCCAGATACGTTGTGTGACTTCAAACAGTTAACAGGGACCATCACCTCTTCGGAATAATTTGATGCACAGCTCTATCTGACTGCACCTGGTCGCCATGGTTACTGTTTTCCAACCTACCTAGTCAGATCTCCTAATTCAACAGACATCAAGCCTGCCTTGTCATTCTACCACTGCAGGAGAAATGTCAAGTACAGTACCATTGTACCTATAGCTTTTGTAATTGGGTTACATAGTGGAAGCCAATTACTTGGCTCATCAGTGAAGAATAGCATCCTCAAGCTAATATTCCACTTTTATTTTTTTATTTTTTTATCCCTTAACTGTTTAGGGTTTTTTATGTTGTACTGCTTACAGTCTTGTTTCTGACCTTATACAAATTGCTAACAGATATGTGGATAATTACTGCAGAGCTCTAAACAGGGTTAGAAACCAACACTATTGTGGTACTAGTACCTTTTGAAACTTGCTGGTCCTGATGTAAACTTACTAGTCCTTATGTTAAGTTCTTGAGTTGGAATCAACAACAGCTGTTGGGGTCCCTAAAAATATTAGGCTTAAATTTTTTATTTTCCTAAAAAATAAACACTGTTATAAATTTTATTTTTATTTTTTTATTTACAATGACAGCACCAGACACCTTGCCGACCACGAAGCTCCACCTGAAAAGTACACCATAAAGAAAAACTACAACAAATTAAGAGTTTTGGGTAGCAAAATGCTACCAAATATACAGTACGTTAACGTTGAGCCTAAAATACATAATGAAAATAAAAATATTTAAGATGAATTTTAGTGTTGGAATTTCATAAAAGACTATTGTATCGTCATGCTGCCTCACAGTAATTAAGCAACAATATACATTTAGCAAAGGTTTAACACTTTATTAACAGATTCATTTTTTTCAGTTTAGGGGCAACTTTAAAAACCGGTTTGGTTTCGTTGTGGTAAAAATAAGGGGATAACGGCAATTTTAAACATGTTCAAGTTAGTTACAGTAAATCATTTTTTTTAAACCTGAAAGAAAACCTCTTGTAAGTATTGTAAACATTTCTGAACTACTACGTTTTGCAGTTTTTTTTTGCAGATTGAGCCAGGCTTTCTGCTTCTTTTTCTCGACTCTTCTGAGATGGTGCTATTACGCTTGGTAGAAATCCATGTGCTTGACATGCTAGTGTTTGTTTATTGTTGTTTTTTTCCCCTGCTGATGCGACAGCCACGCAAATCATGTTATTGTTTGGATCCAATGCAGGTGTCTGTTGTTGCTGTAGCTGAAAGGGCACTGTGGTCATAATGGCCGTGAATAGACACACATTTTGAGGGGCATTATGACAGCTGACGAGGGCACTCACAGCAATTGCCACATGGCCGGCAGGTAATTTTTTTAAAGAAATTAAGAAACTGTTTTCAGACCTGTGTACCATGGTTGGTTGTTACTGTGATCCATGTTAAAAACAGGATATGTAGTCCATATTATTAAAAAGGGCATTCCGAGTGATCCATCTTGTTTGAACCCAGAACAGCATGACGATGCAGTGAACCTAACCCGGAAAGCACCTAAACAAGTCAGGGGGTTCCAATGAAGCATAGTGCAAGTATTCTTTTAAACCTGAGTTCACAAAATTAAAGCTTGGAATAGATACTTTAGTAACTTTAATAACTACCTTTTTAAATTTGTATTCAGCGTTGACACTGTGCCAGGATGAGGGTAAACATGTATGAGAAGTGAGAGATAAGCCTAAGAACTAAGGTGATGTTCATGAGATGTCACAGGTAGCATCTGTCTCTCCCTGGAGCTTGGCTGGGGAGTAGTATGTAAATCTCATGCATTTTGAATGCCTCCCTCTGACTCCCCCCTTCCCCCATTCTTGGTTGCCATGACGCAGGTATTATGGTCACGTGCTCTGTCTTGCAAAGCGTTGCAGCAGGGGAAGGTGAGTGCGAGCTGATTGCGCTCTATTTCTTATTGATTGTGATTGCTGATTTACTGTCGCTGCTCTGTTCTGATGGCTGCTCAGAAATATACGTATACCACCATGCTCCATGAGCTTTCAACAGGACCACAGCTTTAAAACGAGCATGAGGCAGAACTGATGAGCAGTGAAATGTAGTTTAGATGACATGCTGCTTCTGACAGGGAGAGCTGGTGTAATTAAAGATGCAGTGGTCTGTGATTTTAAATGGAAAATTGTCAGAAGACCAGTCTTGTGTTCCAGTTAAGAAATGAACTTGGAAGTGCCTAAATTAGACTCTGCTTCTTGTACTAACATACTGTATTAGTTCTGTTGACAAATGTTTTCATACTGGCACTAGTGTTCTAAACATGCTTAGAAGGAAGGGGTATGTTTAGACTACAATGTAACACTGTATTTTTTTTTTCTTACTATGTTCTTCCCTAACTAACCAGACAAGGCTTGAAACTTGTGCCATTCTGTAGCTGTAAATTGCTTTGAAAACAATAATGGTGATAATTGTATGATCTTAAAAAATAAAAGTGGGCTTTATTTACCGAACTATGAAGTACTTTACTTCTCAAGGTTTATGTTTACTTCCTTTTCCCCTTGCACATTAATACGCATGCTTTCTGTGTTCAGGTACACTGTTCTTTTTAACCTTGTGGACAAATACGGGTTGCAGTATGTTTTAACAACAGGGGATGCTTTTAAAGTCTCAGGGATTCAAATCATTTTATTGCACTGGCTAAATGCAATAGACCAGGAGCTTTCACTATTTAACCTCTGCTAAAACTAGGAGTATTTTAGGGGTCTTGTAATATCAGAAGGAAAACATGAAATGACTTGAAGAATACATTAATTTTGAAGGTAATGGATGCAATTTAATACATTTTAAGGAAAGGAAGCCCAATTACAAACAGAAAGCCGAATGAGTGTCTCCTGTCTGTTAGAGAGGCATGAGCCACAGGGGAGGGGGAGGAGCAAAGAGAGACCCAGATGGGAAGAGGCCCAAGACCTTTGTCATGGCATTTAGTAGCCCAAATGAATGGCTCATTTTCTTCCTGGGTATCTGAGCTTGTGGTTTTCAGTATTCAATCTCCACATTGAGATTTGGACAATAAAAGGCAACTTGTGCATTACTTTAATCAAGAATTTGGAGTCTGTGTGCAAGGGAAGAGCGAGTCCCTAGCAGTAGTGTTTTTACATGACAGTGCATAGGTCTATGATATATATTTGTGTGGTCACAGTATTGCTAGCTACTTCAGTTTTCCCTCTAGGCTGTTGCTGTTGTTCTTGCATTAACAGTAGTCATAACCAATACTCATGCTTCAGTGGAGAGGTAACAAATACTGACACTGAAAGGTTAAGCATTCAAAGAAATTGCAGCCTCCGGATGGCGTATTGATTTATGATATATTTTTTCAGTCGGCACACTCAATCTTTAAATGGTTATGACTGTGCACTTCTGAACGGATCCTGCGCCATTATACCAACTGTGTTTCAATAGACTGTGTTTCCATAATAGTCCAGTTGGCAGTCTATCGGATATCCGTCACTCATTATTGAGAGTAAAGGTTCAATTAGTGTGACATACAGTACATCTGAATACATATTATGCGTAGTCTGCTGGTTTCTATTTCTTGCCATTACGACTGCGTGTGACAGGTAATTGAGAGTCTAAGCCTAGACTAGTAAAATTATGTCATGGGAAAGGGTATAAAAGATCAATAGGGGCACAGATTATATTTTGAAAACTTGGTTAGACTTTTGTTTGGCTGGAATCCATACAAGTAGTAGTAATAATATTAATCAATGGTACAGTATGTGTAGGATATTGAAGTAAAAAAAAAGGTTGATTTTAGGGGTAATAATTAAGGTTTTTAATACACGTACTGTTTATAATTAGCAGACACGTTGATTCCACAAAACAAGAAACAGTGTCCAGGGCAAGACCAAGTCTTCACCAAGTCAAATTGTCTAGCTCTGTGTTCCATCTCACAAAATCACGTCTCATTGCTGCTGTTGGTCTGTCTTCAGCAAGCACACTGCCAGCTATTTCCTGTGCATAGATCAGTACATTGCTTAAAACAGTAGCCAGTTTGTGTGATGTGTTGGCTTGTACAGTTGATTGTATTGACGCAGTATTGTGCAATGTTTTGAGCCACTGCACCATTTCAGATATGTTATCCTTCCCTCTCATCATCAGAAATATCTTGGACACAGCTGTATTCTATGATTTTCCTAATTTTTACATCCATGATCAGTTACCCAGTAAAAATATATATTTTGTTGTCTTCATTCTTTTAACCTTTTGTCATATCAATGATCTAAAACAATCCGTTGTTCTAAAACTGTTTCATCAGAGATGCCATTCCACTTACATTATACTCCTGGGTATTTTTTTTTATTTTATATATTTTTAAGTTAATTAAGATATTTTGGATTCTTTTGATGTCACCTTAGATGTAGTGTATGCGTTTTAGTGTATGCTTCTTGGAAATAGCTTGGCTTTGTTGTTTTAATAATGAAAAAAAAAAAAAGTTTTCTGTGCATCTCTACAGCACTTGTGTACTAAATCAGGTACTGAATGAACGCACTAAACTAAAGTGAAAATATTAAACCGGATAGCTTTCAATTCCAGTTGCTGTAGCATACTCCATTGGACTGCAGCTTCTGGAATGAGTTTTCTTTTCTACTTGCAAAACTGTTGAACTGCACTTTTTTGTACTTTTTAATTTGTAATTTGTCACTTATACTTGCCCTGCAAATTGATAGAGGCATTGATGCCATTAGATTTGCAATCCCCGACTTGCTCAAATAAAATTATGCTGGACAAGTCATTTCCATTTTAATGAGAAGCTGCGGTGATTATAGTCTGTGTGTTTGTTTTTTGTTTGTACAGAAAGATGCTGTGGTCCCCCCTCAAGAACAGGCTGTAATGTGCTGACATACCACTATGGGCAGGCGCTACCCAGGAGCTTACTATTGTTCAAACAAGTCACGTATGTACTTCATTGATTTCTACATTTTAATTCAGCTAGTTAAGGCTGTGTGTCTGGACTTAGAATGGTAGAGTCGTGACTAACTTCAATGAAGCAAAACATTTTCCATGGATGGATATTTGCATAGGGCTAGCGCTGGCGATCTAGGAATGCATTTGACCATATTAAATATGACCCAAAGTAAGAACTTCAGGTATGCTGCATGTTGTCCAGTACAATAGATATTCCTGTGTAATAAGGCACGACTATATAATCTCACTGTCTGCAGTTACACCTGTTTCATATTTAAATTTTACTCAAATAGCATGTCCATTATACTGGGTTATTTAACTTACATGAAGGGGCATTTTCAATCCAACTTAAAGAAACAGTAACAGTTATTACTCTTGTTTTTTTATATCCAATTTGAAAATGCCTTCTTTGAAAGTCTCCTCGCTACTGCAACCCAGTTACTGCTGCCTCCCTAACATATGAGTGCAAAGGCAAATACTGTAATAGTTTGAAAAAGGTTTAAAAAACACTATTCTCCAAAGTTTTAAGAACTAGTTTACTGTGTAATGTGTGTTCAGATCTGTAAGTTAGCTTTGCTGCCTGCTGTGGTTCATGTGCACATTTTGCATTTGACACAAAAGACACAGAGTTATTAATTTCACACATAATTTCAAAAGTTATAATGCTTTCTATGCTTGAAACACTTCATTATGAACCGATTCCGGTCATGCTTGAAACCTGTCAGTTAAGCCTTTTCTTAACTGACAGGTTTTACAGAAACAAACTTTGCATGGCCTGCCCTTTCATCCAGGGGAAGGTCGAGGGCTATGTTTGGATCCAAAATTTTGATCCACTCGGGTACTTTATTTAGTAATCCCATTGCTGGATCACTACAGTAGCCATGTATCTCAAATTAAAGAAACTCACATAACCAAAAAAACAATAAAAATGTAAAAAAAATTTAAAAATGGCAAAAAAACAAAAAAAAATAAAGTTTAAAAAAAGGGAAAGGGCTCTCCGAACGCATTGTGTGACACCCAAGATCGGTAATTTTATAGGAAACCATAAGGGTACCCTTCCCCAACTTGTCATGCACGAAATATTGAATTTCCCTGGGCAACGCCGGATATGTCAGCTGGTAATAAATATTTGTGGAGCACATTAAGTAAGTGTGCTGGTAATGTCGTCGTTGTTTTAAAACACGGTATCCAAGCAAAGGAGCTTATTTTTGTACTTTATGCTACGTTAAAGAAAGTATGTTTGTAATTTATTCATTTGTTGATTTATAAGTTTCATTTAAAGCATGGTTAATGTAGATGTTGGTAAATTATTTTTCTTTTTCACACAAATTTAGCTTATACTGTAGTGTGGCAGAATATGGCCACTAGGTGTCGCAAAGAATCCTGCAGCATGTAGCACATTTAACATTGATAACTGTATTCAAACTGAGTATTATTATTATTATTATTATTATTATTATTATTATTATTATTATTATTATTTTGCTATTTCCAGTACTTAAAGGCTACACATCTGAAAGGACTACATGTACTGTACGTGTAGTATATAATATTTAAATATGTATCATGCACTTAAAACATTTATTTTTTTATTTTTTTTAAATTATTACCTGAAAAAGATACAGGTGTTTTTCATGCCGGGTATCCGGTTTCAGATTTTATAGCCATGCTGACCTCTAATGTGAAGTCACCCTTTTTTTTAATTTATTTATTTATTTATTTATTTTTCTTCAGTTGAATTTGTCTTTGAGCTGCTTTAACTTACCCGGAGGGTAATTTACACCTTATCTGACACTTTCCATCAGACCTGTACTGTTACTGATACTGTACTGTACGGTAAATAACACAATTCATATTAAATATTATGGACTCTTAAGAATGTTATTTTTAAATATATGTTGCTAACTACCATGACAAATTAATTCAAGTAAAGCTAATTGCAGGTTAAATGTTTTGTATGAAGACACTCACATTCATTGATTATCATTTGATTTTGAGTTTGAAATCAAATGTGACTCTTCAGTACCCCTAGCTAGCTTCTATGTAGGACTTTCATAAAGTGGTGGATTGACACCACAAGACTGACACCCGCTGTTTGTCCTCCGTTGCTGTTGCTGGCCATGCTTCTTCACATTGCCCTGACAGAGTTGCAGTTCTCTCCATGTCCATTTGATTGTTTCTGTCTTGGGAAGTCAACAACAACTACATCTTCTACATATAGCCTTTCATGATGTGGCACCTCACAGAAATACCACAAAGAAACAAAGATGAGTGTGTCTGTTTGACACCAAGCTGCCCATGTAGAAACCTCAATAAGGTGTATTATTTTCTAAATTGCTTCACAAGCATAAACACTCTATTGATAAGAGTGGTCCTATCAGTATTTGAAATCAAGGACTAAAAGGTTTATTTGTTTGTACGGTACCAGAGGGGGTCGGTGAGAGAGGAAGTAAAATAGTTTACCTGGCAATTGTATTGTTCATGCTACATTTGTACTATTTTTATTTACAGCAGACTTGTATAGAAATAGCACTGTACAGGGAATTTATACTGTGCCCAGTTTGCTTTTGGAAGAATTAATAACATTTTGTTTCAATGAAAATTCATGAACTTTTGCAGTCTTCATCTTTTTATTCTGCTTATGTCTCTCTCTTTCTCTCTCTTTTATCATTCTGTTTTAATGAAACACATTTTATTCCCTCCTGGATTTATTTCTCTGTGCCGCCAGTCAGTAGCTTTGATCCAAAAGATAGTGCTTTCAGATGGCAGAGAGTGTGATTAAAGTCTTGGCATCCGTGCTCACCAGGGAGTGAATAACATCTAACTTGATACTTTGTGAGGGGGTGATTCCTTCTGATGTTCATCAGCCTCTGTAGGTGTTTCTAATTACCAGACTTGAGTTGAGTCCTCAAACCTCGAGTCCAAGTCACTGTCATTCGAGTCCGAGTTAAGAGTCCTTGGGTCTTGGGTCTTGGGTCTGAGTCCTCGAAACAAACTCAAATCAACTAGTGGTAGTAGTGGGGGAACAGTTTACTTAACGAACGTTGTCTGATATCCCTCAGGAAAAATGCACACTTTTTTTTTTTAGTTAGATTATTCTATTTGCATGCCCTTTTCAATTGGTCTGCCAATATCTTCTTTTCTTTTGGAATTGGAATACTGTTTGAATGTACCTGAAGTTTAAGCTTTAAGTTCAAGTTTGTGGATGTTGTTTTTCACTTTGATAGAAGCCATGATCTGGACTATAGAGCCGGTGTAGTGTTAGAAAGTCAGAATGTGGTATGTGTACCACAACATGACTCATGCAATGGCAGAAAGTGGTACGATGTCAAATTGCAAGTTGTGCACTGTGTGCAATCAATTGCGATCTGATGGGTTTTTTTCCTATTGTCTGAAGAGGTACATTTACCATTAATTATACATTATTTTTTTGCAAACTTAAACTGGCAACAGACAATTAATTTCTCTAAAAAGAAAAAACAATTCATGAGAGGTCCACCGCAAAGTTGCACAAGTAAAATAAGAAATGTACAAGACCCAATGTATTTCATTTGCATATGATAAATATTTGCATACGATTTTCTAATGGTGGAAAAATAAATTAAAAACTACAAGACTGAAAAATATGATGAATTCAATTAAAAAAAGATGTAAACGACCGAAAACAGCATAATGTACCACATTCGAATGGGCGCTTCTCTGCTTTCTTAGCGGAAGTTGTTTAGGCATGCGCGAGAAATTAAAGTTACTTTCACCTCCGACTTCAATTCGGGTAAAATCTGCCAATCTGACTTCGAAATTACCAGAACTGTATATATACTGTGTTCTTAAATAGTAAATTTAGTATTATTTGTAATATTTGTTTTGCAAAACAGAAACGTTATGTTTCACTTTCATTGCATTTGCACTGTTATTAAGTCTGTAATACAATGATGCATTTACGAGATTGTGCTTCAGTTCATTTGATTTAAGATCATGTATTTTTTTTCTTTTCTCTTTTACACAAACATTATGTTTATGTATTTCCCAGTGGCGGCTGGTGGCCAAAATTTGTGGGTGTTCACACCTCAGAGGCAGGTGAGGGGGTGGGGTCCAGGGGGCTCAACTTCAGTGGTAGAAGCACCGTCCAGCCTGACGCGGCTATCAACAAGATTAAAAAAATAGTAATATAAAATATTACATAAATGATACAAATATACTGTACGGTATATTTAATAACTGATTACCACAAACAAGCAGTAGTGGTCGGTAAATTAACAAAAAAAAGAAAAGAAAAATTGCCTTACACAGCAAGATATTACTGAGCTTAAGTTTAAAGCACTGCTGAAGAGCAGCAGCCTCTGGAGAAAAAAGGGACAGACAGCGCAAAATAAAAGCAGATTAAAACTGTGAAAAGAATGAAGTTGAACAAATAAGACAAATAACATTAATTTAAATTTAGACGAAGTTAGACGAAGATAATTAGTCTTTCGGCAAAATAACACACCATGCAAGACCTGAGAAGTTGCGCTGCTCATATTTTTAGCGTTTATTGTCTTGGCACATGCGCACTGATCGCCTGATCACCATGTGCGCTAACCGGCTGCGCTCCATCCAGACATTTTTAAGACAATCATAGCCAGTCCTGGCTGACGGCTGGCTGCTATTGCGCATGTGAATGGCGGATTTGGGTGCTCGCATTTCTGAGCGAGCACAGCCTGGCTTCAGCCCACTAAACAGATGGGATGAATGGCATTGTTGATGTGCCAGTGTCATGTGAGAGTGGGAGAATGAAACACACATCACCCAGAAGAAGGGAAGCGCAATTCATTAATGAGAGACTGGGGGTTCAGCAGGCAAGCGAACACTGTTAACCGGCTGCCCCTGGTATTTCCCTTTTGTGTAGGTTCATAATGGAACAAATACTTGAAGTTCACAAAAGACAGATTTCTAGGTTGTTGCTGCACAGCATATTGTTAATGTGTTTTTTTCCTGCATCCATAATAAATCATTTTCATTTTGGTAAATTAAGTGGTATTAAGTTACTCTGTAGTTCATTTTTTTTTTTGCTATCAGTCGATCCTTCTGTCCTATCAGTCTGATACCTGCCTGTTTGACGGTAGGCAATTTTCGACTGAATTTGCCAGGTGAATTCATTGACTTTTCTTGCAAACAGTGATGGCTTTTGCTGGGAACAAGTGGAGATTACAAACAAAGCACAGAATATTTAATCACACAGTGACTTTCTGATATGAATTAAGAAGCTCTAAAAGTATAATTAAAACATATATGATTATTATATTTCATTCGTTTTTGTTTTCAGTAAACTCAAAATTAAATATTGTATTTTTCAAGAATGCAGTTTTAGAAATGTATTTCTACAGTGCTTAAAAAACTTAACACAGTTTAAAGTAATAAAGAGAAATAAGTACTTACTTGTTTACCATGCTGACATCATTTATTCCTTATAAAACTTAATGCAAAAGAGGGGAAACAAAACTGAGTCTGCGATTGTTGCAGTTGGGTTTTGTGTGGGGGTGTGTTCACAGTCAGTTGGATTTGAGTGGCGGTGTGTGTACACTGCCTACCTCGCTTCCAGTTTCTTTTTCTTACTATGATTGGTTACAGACAACAGGGCTAACCAGTGGTTGGATAATGTTTTGTTGGGTGGGTTATTATTGTGCACAGGTTTACTAGTAACTGTAATATTATTTGTGTAATAAAACATTTTAAAAAAAGTACTCGTCGTTAATATCTCCGAGTCACGGAGCCCAAATGTTCGAGTCCGAGTCACACAAGGCCGAGTCTTTTGCGGCCGTGACTCGAGTCCGAGTCCTGGACTCAAGTCCTACAAGTCTGCTATTCCAACACTGAGCAAAACAGAGCAAGGCATCATTCCAAATAAAGACTGATTTCATTACACCGAAATCCAGTTTAAAGTTTGAATTCCTAGAGAGTTGCCAGAGATTTCATGCCATTCACTTTGAGAAAATAAATAATTTAAACATCAATGAAGATTATGTGTCTCATTTTGAACCCTCTCTGAGGGTTCAAAATGAGAACCCTACTATTATATTAAAAGAAGGTTTTGTGTGTCTTAGACTTGATTTGATCAACCTGTACCCCACCGGTATATAGCCTCATCTGAATTTGTTTTAGAGCATTTACAGCACTGGGGAATCCCCTGTATTGCATGTAGAATTTGTTTTAATAATTAACGGATACAGTAGTTGGTTGATGCAATCCATTCCCTCGTACTGTAAAATGCTTTAAAAAAAATCCAGATGTGGCTTATCTCGGCGGGGTATAGGTTGATCAATTCAAATCCTAACACTGTTTCCATTATGCAAACTTTTTTGTATACATTGATTTTTAAAATCTGTTTTTACCAGGCAAAGGAAGCTTTTAGGGAGCTCAGTTTCAAACAAATGTTGGTGATAAAATTATTACAATACTCAGCAGAGGGTCATCTTTATCTTGTAACAGACACCCAATCTAAATGACTGTGAAATTCACTTTGTTCATGTATTCTTAATATACAGTGGAATCCCTGTATTACAATCACCAAATTGACTTGATGATACTGTAGGTAGCTGGTGGAAAAATTGATTGCCTCCAAATTGAAAAGGACTGACCAGAGTGTGGTCTGAATGAAGAGCCGGACATAGTCTACCGTATAACTCATTTAGTATCAGTTGAGGTTTTAGAAGCTTTTAAATATTGTTTTCCTGTTGTTTTGTATTGTCTTGAAAGGCACTAAAGTATATTAGAAAATAGGTGGTTTTGCTGGTTGATCCAGAATTGGATACAGAAAGAGTATACATTAGGACAGGTAGGAGGGATTGCCTTGGATTTAATGGAAATTAGTTTCATAGCATAGAGTAGGAGTTTGAGATATATTTGTCTTTTAAAAATACTAAAATAAACTGTGAATTCAACAATGGATGTTTCTTCAATGAGAAAGTTTCTAGTTTCTTTTAGTATTTGTAAAATTAACACTATTGCGAGTTTTATTGTTATGGATGATTTTTATTTGTCGCACGTGGATTGTAACTGAAAAACTGGCAGTCGCAACCTTGGATCAGGTGTGACTGATTCAGCTCACCGTAGAACTTGGAATGGCTCCAACTGCAATGCCATGGGTGTCTTATTCATATGACTGGATTAGAAAGAGGACAGTCCAGCATTCCGTTTGGAATGGGATGGGACTTTAATGTCTTGGTGGGCATGTGTCTAATTCCAAATTTTAAGGCCTATTTTTACAGTTTAGACCAGTCTAAAAGTTTTAGTTGTAGTTGTAATTTATTCTGTTAAATAATACAGTAATCCTTGCGTATCTGACTGCGGTGGGACCAGAGTAAGGGCGGATATGTAAAAAGGCAGCTAAATTAATCCTGTTTTAAATACCATTATACACAGCTGTAACAATTATTATAATCACACAGTTATTGTTTTGAGATTCAGCTTTTATTAGGGAGCTTCCCTAAATGTCCTTGTGACAGGGTAGTCATCTTCCCTGTGGGTGCGTGCATTCGCTGCTGAGTGACAAGCAGGAGATCGAGACGGAGGTTGAAGTTGATACGCCCCGCAGGTGAACAGGATTTATTTACATATCAACATACTGAACAGCTCACATGACACTACCAGCAATGGCAGCGCAGGGAGCACATACAACACAGTGTATGAAAACTTTGGTGGGATCTGCAATCTCTGAACTAATCTTCTCTGTTCAATAATAAAATAACATTGCTGAAGAAGATTTATAGCAGATAAACGGTTAGGGTGGATATGTGACGGGCAGATACACTACGCATTACTGTACTATGCACAGGATTATGAACATATGTTAGTCCCGGTTTGGAAAAATCCTCCTATGCTGTGTGTCCAAAAAACACATCTCCACTTTTACATTTTTAAATTTGTTTAAGATTCTCATTCTTCAGGCTCTCCAGCAGTCCTGAAGAACTCTCTAAATATTAAGGACCACCAACCTCCTCTTGCTGACTTATCCCCCTGTGTTCATTGCCATTTGACTCTTCATTGTTGTTCAAGTTGCTCCCCTTATCTTTGTTTGGACTTTTTTTCTGACACTAGCTTGTGTCCCAATTAAAACTACCCCTGGGGAATGTAAACTAACACACCACAGTGAGACAGACCTGTGTGGGTTTTGATCTGGTACACACCGTACAGTACATTACATTGGTGACGTGTCTGCCAAAGTATTACAGAAATGATGCATGCTCATTTGTTCCTCCATGCACACAGATAAGAGTTTGATAAAAAAAAAAGAGAAAATAGTGCTTCTCCTTTTGAAGTTGAATCCAGGACAGCACTTCATGATGCACTTGCACTGTGCCAGCACTGGTATATGGTGGAGAAGACTGTGTTAAGCTATGGTGGCTGGAGGATTCCATTGGCATGATGTACAAAAAAAATAATAATTTTGACCTCCATACTGCATTGCAGCTCTGTGCTTTGTTGGTCACCCTTAAGGTGGACAGTACTACTGGGAAGATTGCATTCCACCTGTGATGGAAATAAGGTCTTTCAGAAAGAAGCTGCTAGTTTTAAAAAAAAAAAAAAAAAAAAAAAAAAAGCACTGATGGTGACTTCTGTAAAAGTCTGTATGTAGTCTTCAGGCTAATGGAAACCTCAAATTTACAATCAGGTTATTTTGCTGTGAGCTAGTATTGTTTGCTGTAGCCCACCTAATGTCTTTTATTTGTGTACTTCTTTTCTCTCTGCCTGCATATCAGTAGCTCCATTCCTGTATTGTAAATGTATTTATACAATTGTTATTATATGTGTTACTGACCTACTAGATTATGCACCGTGTGTTAATTTCATTCTGTTTCTTCGTGAACCGGTGCTCTCCGCATGCCCTCAAGATAAAGAAAGAGTGGACAGCATGATCTATAAGCCCTATAGAAAGTGTTTATCTTTTGAAGTGAGGAAGCAATGTCAAGTATTGGGTATAAAGCTCACTGAGAGGGTATTTATAAACTCAAATCTACCAGTGGAATAATGACTGCTGCAGTTTTAAAATTGCCAGGTATCTTAATGGTACCCACGCTTTAAAAATGATGATACGTCTACTATTCATGAGCAGATACAGTTAAACTCAGAAACAGATATGAGTTCTAATATGTATGTGTTTTCCCTCTTGTATTTTTGCTACTGTGTCAAGTAGTTTTATTAGTTTATTATTTTACCAGTTTTTATTGTTATCTGAACCAGTCTGGGAAACCCTTAGCTAGGCTATTGTCTTCAATAAATCTTGCACTGCAGTGATTGTAAATTTAACATGCAGTTGTTCAGCATTATGAGAGAAGATTAAAGACGCACTGAAAACAGAAATACATTGTTAGCACCCCTGGAATATGAAAACCCTTAAGAAGCTGTAAATGATTATTATTATTGTTAATGTCATTAAACCCATTTTTTTTACTTGAGTTGTTACTGGTTTATATATCTAAGGACATGTAAGTTCATGCATAGTGTGCTCTAAATAATGAACAGACCACAACAATTTTCAGGTACTTTTTTGTGCTAGTGATTTGTTTTTTTTGTTTTTTTTTAATGTTCATTTGTTCTCGTTTTAGATTGTGTGAGATTATTTACAAGCAGTATGTGTGTCTTTTGTTAGGTTACATTTGTTTTTATTTTGTTTTTTTTTAATTGCTTTTAAATAATCTCTCTTTTTCCAGACTTCAAATTCTAACCTATATCCTGATATCTCCATTGTTGAAGCCCTCCTGCGATTCATGTCTGAAGTGCTTCCAGGTTAGATCCCCTCCTGCTTATTACTACATACGTCATGTGAGGGTTTTGTAACTTTTGAGACGATTGTTAATTTAATTGTGTTTTAAATGTGTTTTGATTTTTATTTATTTTTTTTTTTTAATAATTTGTCAGGTAACTCTATGTTATTCTACATTTAACCTTTCTCACTGACTTTTGACACACCAAGTAGTCTTGATTTAACTGCAAATGCTCAAACCAAGTTTTAAAACTGAATTCCACAGTAGTTTTTGTTTATAGTGTTTTGTTGTGGCAGGAATGGTTAAAAATGGATGGTCTGAAATTCATTTTTGCTCATAAAATACATCGGTTTAGTAATATTGCCTCATGTTCAACATATTACAAAAAGGTATAAATATTGTGGGGTGGGGGTGGGGTGGGCTTCTCTAACACTTCCAGACCACTTATGTGTTTACATAATGTGTTGATCATATGTGCTATTCTTTTCCCATTTGTAGTTGATTCCTCTATGGACATAATGTCAGTGTGTGTGGCATCAAATGGCAGTGTAACGGACGTGGTAAATCGCAACGGCCCCGCTCCCCCCAACTCGCTCAGCCTGCACACCTCCCACAACGAGCTGCTGAACTCAGAGGTCAGTCTTACAGAGGTCAAGAACAACACCCCGCCAAAGTGTCGCAAGAAATATGCCCTAACCAGCATCCAGAGCGCCATGGGCCTAAGTGAGCCAGCAGCACAGCCCCCCCTGGGCAACGCCGCCACCACCACCACCTCTTCAGCCAACCCCAAACTGGCCAAAAACGGGGAGAACCAGCTGCGCAAAGCAGCCGAGCAGGACCTAAACAAGAACTTCACAAAGTCCACCACAGTCTCCGGTCGCAACATCATCTCTGAGCAACTGGAGGGTAAGGAGATCAAGTCCAATCAACCCAAGAGAACCAAGAGCTTCCTGAACGACTTTGTTGACCTGGAGGGAGAGACCCTGCTTAATGAACGGAACTCCAAAGAGGGACAGGATCCTCCAGCGCTGAACGGTGACGACCTCCCACCCTTCAAGTATCAAAACGAGCCTGCTAGCCCCGAAGAGTCTCAGATCTCCATGGCCTCATCAAGCCCTGAGACTAAAAAGGACCAGCCCAAAACAGGTGCCAAAACTGACTGTGCACTCAACCGGATCCAGAGCCTGGTCCCCAGCGACGAGGACTCCAGTTGGACAACACTCTCGCAGGACAGTGCTTCCCTCAGCTCACCAGAGGAAGCAGGTACTGTACTATATTATTATTTATTGGGTGTATACTTTGGCCTTTTATTAGCTTTGGTTTTATTAATAGAGACTACATGCTTTAAAGAAAACTGACCTGTAAAAAAAACAAATTCTGCAGGGTCATTTCTTTGAAAATTTGCTGGTCATATCAATGATCCACATAATTTGACCATTAAAGTGTTACCGAGTGTTACTTTCCCTAGTTTCCTGCTTAGTTGTACATATCCTTGCAATATCTTTTTCAACATAATCATGATTGTTTTGGTATTTTATTTACATAGCCCTGGTCATGAATCAGTTTTGATCAGTTATTTTTGTTTAACATCGGTTATGCATCGGGAATTCCCATTAAAATGTCTTCTGAATTCACAACCTGTTCAAACAAACATTTGAATTGGTTCCCGACTCCTCTACCAAAGTTCAGCATTTGGTTAGTTCATCTGTCCTACCTGCTTGCTCCTGCACAGGTTCAGAGGGAAGCGAATTGGTTTATGAACCAATTAAATAATCCTGATTGAACAGGTTGGGTTTTAGCAGTCGATATTACGAATTCAGAAGATATTTTGACTGGAATACCTGAAGCATAACTGATGTGAAATGAAAATAAGTAATCCAAACTGATTTGTGATCGGGGATGTGTTAATAAAAATACCAAAACAATTGCAAAGATATTGAGGAATATGTACAACAAAGCAGAACGCTTGGGATAGTAGTGTGTTTTGTTTTATACCCTACAGCCTGTTCCGTAACACTGTAAGAGACTATTCACTCTTTATCAATTGGTTGGTGGAGTCCGCAGTCCGCATTTCAAAATAGTACATGTATTGAATCTCAGACCATTGTGTTTTTTCATAACATTTATTAAATTCCATTAGTATATCTAAATTCAGCAGTTTTGCGTGTTTAAGTGACTGTTAAGTCATTTAAAATTGACCTCTTGAAAATCACACATATAACCGTGCATGTGAGTGTATTTAGTGCATTTCTGTCTGGGGAAAATTTAAAAGGACCCTATTTTAAAGGCTTCCAGTCCACCACTCTTTTACATAATTTGAGTTGCCACCATTGCCTTCAAATTTGGTATGCTGTTGTTCCATGATTCTCTTGGTAACTTTTGTTTTATTGTCGTGGCATCAATACAGTATATATTAATATATACTTGTTCCACATGACGACCACTACACTTTGACTTCAGGTTTACAAATCATTTTGTCAGAGGCGCCAGTCAGTCCCTTAACCTGTTCCTGTACTGATCTCTCTGTGTGTGTGTGTGTGTGTGTGTGTGTTTATTTTTTTCCCCCCAAAAGTCAACGATGTCTAGTTTGAATGGATGCTGAGATTTTCTCTCTTTTTTAAATAAATACAATAATCATACAGTACAGTTTTATGGTATTCTGGTGACCTTGAATATGTTGTTTCATGCTGCATTTTAGGTCCTGCACATAACTACTCTGTAAAATGTATATAAGCCCAAACATCCATTGAAATGCATACAGGGAGTTTGTGTGTGAATTTACTTCTTGAATAGGGAGAGAATAATAAGTGTTGACATTTGAATGGATGGGATTCATTCAGGAAATACCTGTGGAGAGTGAAAAATGTCAGTCCAAAAAACGGTTCTCTGTCTCTCCACAGGTGCTTCCTCAAGAAGTCATGTTGCATTGAAGTTGATTTTATATAGTTATACTGTAATTACCTTTTGATGCTGTAAATTGATTATATTTGTGTATTAATTGCCAATGCAGCATCCAACGTTTTCAATAACAATATAGCAGATTGTTGTGTGTGCAATTGGGGAATATGTATACTGTAAGACTAAGAAAACACTTCAATTTCAAATATCCTGTTTGAGTTGTTTTTAAAAACGATGTAAATGCATTTTATCAGTTAGGTTTCACGTCATATGGTTAAGTTAAGGTTGCTTTCAGATGCTAATGGTACTGTTTACTTTGACCGAAGATAGCTGTCATATTGTCAAGTCGGTTTTTGGTTTCTAGATGAAATTTTGGTTTTGTATTCAGTAAACAGCTGTATTTTATAATTCTCTCATTCAAATTTTATTGTGGTTGTTGTATGCTTTTTTGGCAGCCATTTTCAAAGCAGTGGCCATTTGAGGTACTTGGCAGTGTTATACCTGTATATATGTAGCGTATATATATGCTGCATAGTAAATGTGTCCCTGACCTTGACCTTTTACTCAGTATGGCTCTGGTACTAAGGTCATGTGACCTTTTTAGCTGTAAGACCGATTTTAGGCAGCATACATTCAGAAACTTTCAAAATCTGTTTTCTTTAACAAAATAAAGTTTTATATGCTTAAACAATGGTTCAGTAAGAATTATATTTTGTTCATTAAAAACAAACTTTGAAAAAGCATTGTTAAGTGGGCTTTGTCTTCATATTTGGTACACAGCTGTATTCTTTGATTCTCTCCTCGGTTCCATTTATAGGTGTCCACATTGTTTTAAGCCAGTTATTTATAGCTGTGTGGTCCAGTGGTTAAAGAAAAGCGCTTATAACCAGGAGGTCCCCGGTTCAAATCCTGGCTCAGCCACCGATTGTGTGACCCTGTTTTTTTTGGTATTTGTTTCTGTTATGCTATCTTCCAGTTAATTTAATTGTTCTTCATCCAAATGTTAATACACTATTTCTATGGTGAAAGAAACCTTGTAATGTGATTCACATTGGATTATGGAAAGTCAACAGAGTAGATGAGCAGTCTTATTGAGATCAGAAATATTGCTTCTCAACTCCAAATCCTTTACTACATATTAATAAGAAGTATTTTCATTAATTATGTACTATGCATGTATGTTCAGTATGGAATGCTAATGGTGAATTTAGAAGAATTAGAAAAAACACACACAAATCCTATGGATAGTTTGGACTGTTGAGGATATTGATTACCAAGCAAAGGGAGAGACAGGCTGAGAAAGGAGCAGCACTCTCTCTAATACAGGCCTTCAACTAAATCAATTCCTTCCCTAACCCATTACTGCAGTGCGCCTCCTGGGAGCTGAATGAAGGTTAGAAGCCAGAGTGCCATTTTAGTTTTAAAAGTCCTTCTGTGAAATTTGACAGCCTAGGCTAGTATCGCCTCCCAACAACACATGCTAACAGAGATACCTGGGCTAGATGTGCAAGTGTGTTGGTACAGTATGTGGCAAGGCTACTCTACTCTGTGGGTTGGTTGATGGCCACAAATCTTTGTCCTACATGTTCACTTTCTAAAGGCTCTGCTGTAAACCAGAACCCTGTCCGAAAATACATCAGTGTATTGCCAGTTGGAATCAATTCAATACAAAGTGCATTGTATGCACACACGCGCACACACACTGCTGTAATATCTTTATGACTGTCTAGTGTCTGGCTTATTGGAATGGGCATTCATTTATTTAGTCAACGCACATTATTATAGCTCAGAAGGCTGCAGGCGATTGGGTGGGGAGAGAGTCATATTTTCAAAGTCAGTTTCGCTGTTCTGGTAATTAAGGTAATGCCTGTTGTGCACAGCTGCCCTCCTGTCCTGTTAGGTTTGCAAGCTAATCTGCTGCTGCAGGTACTACACAGTAGAGGGGCTGCTGCTGGGCTATGCAAGCAGAAAGACTAAAGGATGCTTGTTGCAGGACAGCTAAGGCTGGTCTGCCATGGAGAAGATAGTAATTGTAAGTATGCTGGTAACTTCACTATTCGTAAGCTTTGGGAGGGTTGTTTATATCTGCTAAGTGATTGTGGTGTTGTACTAGTCCTATTTAGATTGTTTCTGAACTTTTCCTCTGGTAAATAATCTTTTTATTTATTTATTTATTTTAATTATGGGCAAAAATGTTATTAAAAAATTGGTGCTGTTCCAAAACATTTTTACTCTCTCTAGGGAATTATATTGGTATAAAAAATGGGACTAATTCAGATTGCTACTTAGTGATGTGAATATCACTAATAAAGTAAAATGTACTGTAAGAATAAAAGGCCCTCCATATTTAAGGACACTGCGAATTACATTAGATCCTGTCCTATTCTGTGTATGTGGAACCTTACACAGGTGCCATCTGTTTGTGGTTGTATGGTGTTTCTGCAGCGCATTTGTTACTGAGAAGCCAACTGGGACTCTGCAGAGTTCATCCTTGCACATGCTTGCTGTCGAAGCCTCCTAGCACTGACGTTAGACAGAGGGAGCCAAGCTTGTACTGAATTACTTCTAATACTTCTTATAAATTCACACTCCAAATTGTCCCTTTGGCCAAATTAAATAATGTAATAAATACTGTTTCATTATTTCATTTTGGCATTGATTACCAAAAGGGGCAAATTTTTTTTACCAGTTGAATATTTGGTCAATTCAATAATCAAGTAATCAGTTTAGTGCTGAACAGTGGAGTTGGACGAGTCAGGCAGCACCCAGCACATAATAATGATTATAGAAATTAATTTATTTCACCTAATCTAATGCTTATCCAAACCTTTAACTAGGCTGGTTTATGTTTAGCAATCCAAGTTCTAGCTTAATATATTTCGCCCTCTATTGCCAAAAGCCTTTATTTATTGTAATATTGTTTAACTCAGACACAACTGCACAGGAGTCAGAAACCAACTTGTAGGCATAATACAGTAAAATAAAATAGGGTATGAGTTGAATGTGGTTCTATTTACAATATGGAGTCTGACATTTTAGACAGAACCATTACCTGGTCACAGCAAAGCATGTTGTTGTTTTATATTGTAAATGAGTTTGAAGTTAATTTGGGTTTTGTAGGATACAAAGATTTAATACTGGTAGCATTGAGCTCTTGCAGTGTGTCCCTGTTACTCTACTTTGATGGTGTGAGTCACTTATCCAGACTGCTTACACCCCACACGAGTCTGCTTGTCTAGTTAGGAAAACTGTACTGTTGGTTGTATTGATAGTGACTACATTAGATTTTATCAGCAAAACAATCATTATTTTGAACACTGTGCTGGGCACAAGTTGTCAGTGAATGGTTTTATGATGATTTAAAGTATTAAACTTTAAAGTATTATGGAACCATTGTGCAAGACCGTATGTAAAAGGTTGTTCATCTTCTGTACACAACAAGCCTTTATCTCCTCCTATACCTGGAAGCTGGAGATATGTTTCTCCATCACAGTTATAGAATAGCTTTTACCATCTGATGACAGATTTCTATTTATGTTTTTCATTTGGAGATGTAGCATGTGCTTCTTTACTGTGACCTAATGCATATGAAACGAATACCCTCAAGCCATCTGTTTGGAATGCAGCAGTGAAGTTGAGTCTTAGCACAGATTAATATTGTAACGGAATTACTGGAGCTAGTCTGCACAATAAGGGATAACAGTGCTTTGTTTTCAGTGCTTTGCTGTTTATATGTATGTATGTATGTATGTATGTGTGTGTGTGTGTGTGTGTGTATATATATATATATATATATATATATATATATATATATATATATATATATATATATATATATATATATATATATACACACACACACATACAGTACTGTGCAAAAGTTTTAGGCAGGTGTGAAAAAATGCTGTAATGTAAGAATGCTTTCAAAAATAGACATGTTAATAGATTATATTTATCAATTAACTAAATGCAAAGTGAGTGAACAGAAGAAAAATCTAAATCAAATCCATATTTGGTGTGACCACCCTTTGCCTTCAAAACAGCATCAATTCTTCTAGGTAAACTTGCACAAAGTCAGGGATTTTGTAGGCATATAGTCAGGTGTATGATTAAACAATTATACCAAACAGGTGCTAATGATCATCAATTCAATATGTAGGTTGAAACACAATCATTAACTGAAACAGAAACAGCTGTGTAGGAGGAATAAAACTAGGTGAGGAACAGCCAAACTCAGCTAACAAGGTGAGGTTGCTGAAGACAGTTTACTGTCAAAAGTCATACACCATGGCAAGACTGAGCACAGCAACAAGACACAAGGTAGTTATACTGCATCAGCAAGGTCTCTCCCAGGCAGAAATTTCAAGGCAGACAGGGGTTTCCAGATGTGCTGTCCAAGCTCTTTTGAAGAAGCACAAAGAAACGGGCAACGTTGAGGACCGTAGACGCAGTGGTCGGCCAAGGAAACTTACTGCAGCAGATGAAAGACACATCATGCTTACTTCCCTTCGCAATCGGAAGATGTCCAGCAGTGCCATCAGCTCAGAATTGGCAGAAAACAGTGGGACCCTGGTACACCTATCTACTGTCCGGAGAAGTCTGGTCAGAAGTGGCCTTCATGGAAGACTTGCGGCCAAAAAGCCATACCTCCGACGTGGAAACAAGGCCAAGCGACTCAACTATGCACGAAAACACAGGAACTGGGGTGCAGAAAAATGGCAGCAGGTGCTCTGGACTGATGAGTCAAAATGTGAAATATTTGGCTGTAGCAGAAGGCAGTTTGTTCGCCGAAGGGCTGGAGAGCGGTACACGAATGAGTGTCTGCAGGCAACAGTGAAGCATGGTGGAGGTTCCTTGCAAGTTTGGGGCTGCATTTCTGCAAATGGAGTTGGGGATTTGGTCAGAATTAATGGTCTCCTCAATGCTGAGAAGTACAGGCAGATACTTATCCATCATGCAATACCATCAGGGAGGCATCTGATTGGCCCCAAATTTATTCTGCAGCATGACAACGACCCCAAACATACAGCGAAAGTCATTAAGAACTATCTTCAGCATAAAGAAGTAGTCCTGGAAGTGATGGTATGGCCCCCACAGAGCCCTGATCTCAACATCATCGAGTCTGTCTGGGATTACATGAAGAGAGAGAAGCAACTGAGGCTGCCTAAATCCACAGAAGAACTGTGGTTAGTTCTCTCAAGATGTTTGGGCCAACCTACCTGCTGAGTTCCTTCAAAAACTGTGTGCAAGTGTACCTAGAAGAATTGATGCTGTTTTGAAGGCAAAGGGTGGTCACACCAAATATTGATTTGATGTAGATTTTTCTTCTGTTCACTCACTTTGTATTTTGTTAATTGATAAATATAAACTATTAACATGTCTATTTTTGAAAGCATTCTTACTTTACAGCATTTTTTCACACCTGCCTAAAATTTTTGCACAGTACTGTGTGTGTATGTGTGTGTGTATATATATATATATATATATATATATATATATATATATATATATATATATATATATATATACATTTAATAGATTAACTGCTGGGCTTAAATATAGTATGTACTACTATTATTATTAAGCAGGCATTTTGGTTTCCGAATGATAGTCTAAGGCTTTGAGATATTGGTGTCATGTTCTGCACTCATTGGTGTTTTGTGATTCGCTCTGTACATTTTAATCATGATTATCATGAAAGAAAAATGAACCCTGCTGCTGCGGCAGTGTCAAAGCCTCGTCTCTCGGAAACCATTTTGATGTATGTAAACTATGCCACACCAAATATTGATTTGATGTAGATTTTTCTTCTGTTCACTCACTTTGCATTTTGTTAATTGATAAATATAAACTATTAACATGTCTATTTTTGAAAGCATTCTTACTTTACAGCATTTTTTCACACCTGCCTAAAACTTTTGCACAGTACTGAATATATATACACTACTAGTCAAAAGTTTTAGAACACCCCCATTTTTCCAGTTTTTATTGAAATTTAAGCAGTTCAAGTCCAGTGAATAACCTGAAATGGTACAAAGGTAAGCGGTAAACTGCCAGAGGTTAAACAAAAAAGTTTAGGTTACCAAAAACTGAAAAATAATGTATATTTCAGAGTTATACAAAAAGGCTTTTTTCAGGGAACAAGTAATGGGTTAACAACTTACAGCTGTTCTGCAGCAATGGAAGTAAATTAAGCCTTGAAAGTTGATGCTAACAATTCCTACAGGTGTCCCAACTTTTGTTGATTACTTACAAACCCTCTGTCTGTATAAAAGCAGTGTTGGAACAGACTGTGTTACTACACCCTCTTAAGCATTATTTGGACAGTATTGTACTGCAGGAAGTAGTATATTGCTCTCATAATGGCGAGAAAAAGGCAATTAACAAAGGAAGACAGACAGACCATTGTAACCCTTAAAAGTGTAGGTCTTTCCTTTAGATAAATTGCAAAGAAAGCCAAGGTGTCAGTGAGTACAGTTTCCTACACCATCAAAAGGCACTTGGAAACTGGAGGAAACTCTGACAGGAAGAGGTCTGGCAGACCCAAAGCCACAACAGAATCAGAAGACAAGTTTCTGAGAGTCAACAGCTTGCGTGATAGGTGGCTCACAGGACAACAGCTTCAAGCACAGCTTAACACTGGTCGAAGTAAACAAGTCTCAGTTTCAACTGTGAAGAGAAGACTTCGAGCTGCAGGTTTGACAGGTCGAGTGGCAGCAAGAAAGCCATTGCTAAGATGGCAAAATAAGAAAAAGAGGCTTGCCTGGGCCATGAAGCACCGCCAGTGGACTACTGAAGACTGGAAGAAGGTCTTATGGACCGATGAATCAAAATTTGAAATCTTCGGTTCATCACGCAGGGTTTTTGTACGCAGTCGAGTAGGTGAAAGGATGGTTCCTCGGTGTGTGACACCAACTGTCAAACATGGAGGAGGAAGCGTGATGGTCTGGGGCTCTTTTGCTGGATCCAGAGTCGGCGACTTGCACAGAGTGAGTGGCACTCTGAACCAAAAATGCTACCACAGCATTTTGCAGCGCCATGCAATACCCTCTGGTATACACCTAGTTGGTCAGGGGTTCATCCTACAGCAAGATAATGACCCAAAACATACCTCCAGGCTATGTCAGAACTACCTTTATTATTATTATTATTATTATTATTATTATTATTATTATTATTATTTTTCTTAGCAGACGCCCTTATCCAGGGCGACTTACAATTGTTATAAGATATCACATTATCTTTACATACAATTACCCATTTATACAGTTGGGTTTTTACTGGAGCAATCTAGGTAAAGTACCTTGCTCAAGGGTACAACAGCAGTGTTCCCGACTGGGGATTGAACCCACGACCCTCCGGTCAAGAGTCCAGAGCCCTAACCACTACGCCACACCGCTGCCCTAGAAGAAAAGAACAAGACGGTAGGCTTCAAATCATGGAATGGCCAGCACAGTCTCCAGACTTAAACCCCATCGAGCTGGTTTGGGATGAACTGGACAGAAGGGTAAAAGCAAAGCAACCTACAAGTGCAACACATTTGTGGGAACTTCTGCAACAGTGTTGGGAAGAACTTTCCGAACAATATTTGATTTCCATTGTAGAAAGAATGCCACGAGTGTGTTCGGCTGTCATATTTGCAAAAGGTGGCTACTTTGAGTCAATAATTTAGATTAAATTTTGTTAAACAAAACGATTCCATGATTTATTTTTTATCTCCAGTTGTTTATTTGTTCTATGCTTTAATTTCAGAGTACATTGAGACATTAAACTGCGTAAATTTCAATAAAAACTGGAAAAATGGAGGTGTTCTAAAACTTTTGACCGGTAGTGTGTGTATGTGTGTGTATATATATATATATATATATATATATATATATATATATATATATATATATATATATATATATATATATATATAAACTATAATTTATGTTTACACACACACAGATACATACAGTTGTAGTCAAAGGTTTACATACCCCAATGGAAATGTATCATTTCTAGAAAACAAATAATTACAGGATAAAGTTTTGCTTTTGTGGATGAGGGAAAAAAAGTTACAAGAAATAGATGTCTACAATTATTTATTTCAGCATTTTTTTTTTTTTTTTTTTTTTTTTGCAAAACTCCAAAAATGCTAATTCAAAAGTGTTCATACCCTGACTAGGAAAATGAAATGAATAGCTAGTTGAGGCACCTTTAGCAATAATAACCTCTTTTAAACGATTAGGCTATTTGTCAATGAGCTTTTGGCATGATTCTTTAGTGATTTTTGACCATTCTTCAATGCAAAATTGTTTCAGTTCATTTAAATTCCGATGACTTCTCTTGTGCACAGCCGCCTTCAACTCGTATAAAAAATTCTCGGATTTAAATCGGGACTTTGACTAGGCCATTCCAGACCCTTGATTTTATTCTTTAACCTAAGACACAAAGACACCATTTTCTTTATTTCTTACATATAAAAAGATAACTCTGGCGTTTTAGCCAGCTTCATATACTTCAATTACAAGGAATCCTTTAATTCTTATATATAACAAAATAGCACAGAGATACTTTCCTTGAAGCAGACTTTTTTATAACTAGGCCAGATGTTTTACATACAGGGGTATCTTAGAAGTGTGAGCAAGGAATGAGAAAATGAAGCACTGTTGTGGATTCACACGGGTACTGCAAGAAATGGCTCGTTCTTGCTTGGATCAATAAACAGCCTAATGAGCAAGATGGACCAAATGGACTGCCTCTTGTTTGTAACATTTCTTATGTTCTTAAAAAGTCACATGCAACATAACCCCTCCAAATCTATAATGTTCAAATGTTTTAGAAAGTAAAAAAAAGTGAACACAGAGTATAATGCTAAACTAGACTAGCCTGAACGTATTTCTGGCAAATAACTGCTTTACTAAAAATGCTGCTAACATACACAATTCAATAATGAAAAATTTAAAGTTAAGCATTATATTTATTGCTACATTTCTAAAACAAACAGGCTTCCTCTTACGTGCTATTAGAACAGAATTCTGTTCAAGCATATTCATCAAGCCAAATGTCTCTGTCGAAACAACGCCCCAGTGCACCTTAAATAAGAACATAAGACATTTTACTAGCTAGAGAAGGCCAGTCAGCCCATCATGCTCGTTTTGGTTGTTAAAAAATCTTGCAACGAAAGTAAATTAGACAAAAGACAACCACTCTGGCTACTATAATAAACTGTAAGTACTTTTTATTGCTTTCATAAAAAGTTCTGTGCTTTCCTCTGTAGGTGAAGCGTCACATTGATCCTGTTCGGGAAACTGATATACTGGCAACAAAATCTATATTCATTCTGGTCTTTCCCTGCTCATGCATGCAATTCAAAACCCAGGATTTTCACAGCTATCACATTACATGCACATAAAATACAGACTAACACAAAATCCAAAGAATATAAAAACATTGCTAAAATTGTTTACATGCGGTAGAGTTTTAATGACACATGTTGGCAAATTATAGTTTTGCAGCTCTGTAGCAAATGCACTGTAATGATGAAATAAACAAGCATCAATGAACTCCCTTTTGATCATCTTCTAACACATTCCTGTTTTACGTGTATCTTTGCTGTGGCTTTTTTTATAAGTAATATAGACTGGGATTCACTTAAACTAAAAGAACGGAAGAAACTACAGTAAAAGTAAATTTCGGCAAAGAGATTGGGATGGCGATCTAACAGATATTTCAATTAATTGGTGGCATTGTAATCTTTTTTGTTGTTAGTATTATGATCTTTTAAATATGTTTTTGATAATGTATTGTATCCCTGCAGTTTATATTTTATTTTAATAAATTAAAATGATCAGGTCTTCATATATTTATATAAAAAAAGTGGTTAAGTTTAATAAGATGTGTCATAAATATCTAATATTACTCGCATTTTAATAAAGAATTTATTAAAATGAACTGTTTTTTTTTATTCTTGGATTATTAAATTGGTTAAATAAACTGCATGTCCTGTGGGTGAAATTCAATGTGTTTATTTCTTATCAATTTCATTTTTATTTTTTTTCTGTGATAAACTAGCTGATGGTTTCTGGGGTCAGCTTTTGTAAAAGCAACAGGATCTCATCTCACTGTGGCTCTGGTCACATGACTTCAGCTCAATGATACTGCAGGAAAGATGATCTTCAAGTTGCTACGACAACAGTGTGTGCTTTGAGGAAAGACAGTTCTAAATGACTAATTCCTTTGCTGTTTAGCACTTCCCAGGGAAGTACTATCCTGCATGACTCAGACAGGAAGTCAGGCTGGTAATTATTTATCCAGCTTGCCTGCAGTTTGAAAAATATATTTAATCCTTTAGCATATTTTTTTTATTTTTTATGCCAATACATTAATATGTCTTTGTCATGATGCTCGGAAAAGACTACATGCTGGCCATTGTAATTGTGAATTACGAGGGTAGGTATGGATTCACTTATTATAATGTGCTTGCAAGAAACTGAAGAGTGAAGAGTAAAGTTCATTTTGTATTCAAGCTTATACCTTGCAGCACATGGGAGACATTTATTGCTTTGTAATAAAGCAATTTCATTAAAAAGGCAGTTTTACAGCCTTGAAATATTGTTTCCCAGCATTTATAGACTGCAGGGAACTTATTGTAATTCTGGGGGTTACACCGGTCGGAGAATCAATGCGTAATATGTTCAGTTGTGTGCCTGATCAGATTACAGATAACACAAGCATAACCTAAGAGAAGGAAGACCGAGATAGTCAATCATGTGCCTCGAAGTTCTCTGTATGGTTCAAGGCAAACGTTAATGTTGTCTTTTATATGCTTGTTTTTCTCTCTCCTTCATCAAAATGAAAAGTAATATCTCAGCTGGGACTTGGTAAAATATCTCCAGCTTGTCATTGTACACAACTAACCCAATAATGCTCCTGTTGGGTCGGGAGCGCTGTGATGTTAAGTTTAAGCTGGACAAGTGTGAGAGACTAACAGTGGTTGCTTAGGGGGCCACGTTTCCTTTTGGGTTGCTGTGGGTCACAAAGCCACCTCCACAGCTGGTCTCTAATCAGAGTAGTCACAGCTCAGTAGCCTGGAGCGGGGAAGTCTGGGAGGTACTATAATAGACTGTTCAGAGAGAAGTCAAAGATGAATGAATTTCTGTGGTTTGATATAATTAGCCATTATGAAGGTACCTAAAAATAAGACAATGCCTCTGGATCTAGTCACCAGTAAAAGTATGCAGTAACTTTTTAAAATTAGACAGCAAGAGGCTAGGGGGTGCAGTGGGTCTCTGTTATCTATTTACTTTTATGAAACCTGAAATACAAGGGGATTGAGTTTTTGTTTCTCAGCCATGAAACAGCCATTGTGCTATGATTTGATACATGGAAGCAGTGCTTTGAGAGAGGACCTGGGCTTGCGGGAGCGAGGTAAGTAAGGTACATGACTGGAGCTGGACATTTGCACATTGCATATATATACTGTATATGTGGGTGTATATATACGCGGACACTAACTTCACTTTTTGTACAATGGCATACCTTCCTACTTTAGTTTTCGGTTTCTAAGTGTTAATGTTTTGTATTTATTTATTTATTTTTTTCCAGCTGATATATGGAGTGACCAGTCATTTCAGACCGATCCTGACCTGCCCCCGGGCTGGAAGAAAATCAATGACATAGGTGGTATATATTACTGGCACATACCAACAGGAACAACCCAATGGGAACGCCCTGTCTCCTTATCAGCTGACATCCAGGGGTCACGAAATGGGTCACTGAGTTCAGTTACCCCGTCTCCCACTCCAGAAAATGAGGTAAGCTCGTAATGGCGGCTTCAGCATGAAAAAAAAAAATATATCGAAATAATAATATAAATAAACAAAAAAATATTGTTCATTACAGATTTTTCATTACGGATAGTTCCTGGCATTTATCATTTTTACAGATTAGTACTATTAAAATAAAGTCATTAAAAACTGAAGTCATTAGAAACCTCATGGATCATCTCAGCCAATCAGGCTTCGAGTTAAATGGTCCTTGTCTTACCAGTAAATGCCCTCTAAAGCTCACAGGAATTTAGGACTCACTTTAAATGGCAAAGTACCTAACTTGATCCTGTCTAAAATATAACCCAGAACACGTTTTACAAATGTTTTCATACACAAACACTTTTTTGTTAAGTCTATGGCCCTGGACACTAAATTACTGCCAGTTTTCTAGCGGGTAATGACTGATGCAACAGATATGAATGTTGAATGAGAGGGCAGTATATGTTGCTAATATTATTGCAAACACAAGATTGGAATTGTTGTTTTGAGTAAGTGATTACTCCAATACTGCCTTGGTATGATCACTGCATGATGTTGGAAAGATTCTCATTAAATTCAATGTAACTATTATTTTAAAAAGCTATAGTTCTCTAATTAAATGAACACTCCCATATACAGTAAGCGACCATGTGGAGGTTCTGATATAAGGGACATGGTATGGAAACAGTTACATCTATCCTAAAAACATTGCTGTATTGTTTTCTTGTCCAAAACTTAAATTACATTCACATTTTACAGCACTTTATGTTACTTACTTATTTGGATTACAGCCATATCTTTAACAGTTATTCTGTGGGGTGTTTCACATTGTCTTTTAAATACATGAATGCAGACTTACAAATCTATGTAATTGCTTCCCTCAGCAATATTTTTTTAATTTCTAAATTCAGCTGGTTTCGTTGTTGAGATTACTATCTCACTGGCATAATGGCTCTCAAGTATGGCAATGATGTGTTTTAAATATTTCTAAGATTTGAAATATTTACTTACGGGTAATGGTGATTTAAGATTTTAAATGAGTGTATTTCTAATTCTGTGGTCTCTCCCCTGAACCAGTCCTTACATGGCAATGCAGATTATGGATGACAGACTTGTATGTGGGTAGCCTAATTAATTGAAATCTACAGTATATGCCTGTGAAGAAATAGAGGTTTGTGCTATCCACAGTGGCTTATGACATCCCAGATGAGATTTTGGGGGGTTTTCACACATTTAAAATCATTGTTTACCCCCTTATGATTTAACACCTTAATTAAGCAACATTTTATGTGCCCCAAAACCTTTGTACTACATTAATTGTCAAACTCCACTTACGTTACAGGGTGACAATGAACCTGATTTTGCAGTTGCTATGTGTTTTGATATAAACCGAGTTCTGTTATCACAGACAGTTCTGCCAGAGTTATCAATAACCAGCTACTGGCACTTTGATACTGAACAATTTTACATTTTTGAAAAGCTGTTTTCATTATTCTTAACACACAGTATGTAACAGTTGTTCTTTGTTTGCACTGTCTGCTCATTTCCTTTCTCTTCTCAAAGCCGTCTGTGGTACATTATATCCTATTAATCATCCAATCATCCCTTATAACTTGTCTTGCCTGTTTACTGAAGAGAACTGTTAATTTTCAGCCCTTAATAGCTGTTTGAGCTCATATAAAGTGATGCCTTTGGGAGGATTTGGCATCTATGGCAACGTTCCTAGGACTTGCAGTGCTGCTTGTATCTTTATCCCTGGACTTTCATTGATTTTATTCTGCGTGTTTACCAGGTTTTCTCATGTAGGAATACATCGTCTCCACTGTCATTCCTTATAACAGGATCTTTTTCTCGGCCTCCTTATTTCTGACTTGTTTTTTGTGTCCCCAGCAGGCAGAGACTCAGAATGAGGTGTTTCATCGGCCTGCAATCTGGCCTGCAAGCAGCGCGTCAGAAGACTCCGCTGAGCAGCCTGCCATCTCATCCTCTGACAGCACCGTGCCCTCCTGTGGCTTTGTTAACAGTTGTTACTTTGTAAGTTGGAGTCTCGTTCTGTTGCAGCTGATTGGGGAAAAAGATAAATTATATAAATTACTTTATATCAACATTATATCACCATTTGCAGCTTGTGAACTCCCCCTATATGCCTTGCCTGGTTAGCATTTTGTCTTTCTGTATTGCTTTTCTCTTACATTCTAACCACTTTCAAGTCTTGTTTACGGGTAACATTTTTCTGCTAACTTCCAGCTTTGGGTAAGTGAGCAGCGATGGTGGTAACAAATGACACATTAGGAACATGCACATGGTAGAAAGAATTTTGAGTCGGGCTCCCGAGTGGCGCCTCCAGTAAAGGCACTCTGCGTGGAGTGCAGGATGCGCCCTATAGCCTGGAGTTCGCCGTTCCCAGGGGGTGGCGCACAATTGTCAGAGCGCCTCCCTGCGTGGGGAGGGCTTAGGTCGGCAAGGGTGTCCTCGGCTCACTACACACAAGTGACCCCCATAGACAGGCCAGACGCCTGCAGGCCTGTCTGCAAGCAGCCCAGAGCTACGTGGTCCTCTGAAGGTAGCTGCATGGTGGGCCTGCAGAGTGAAAAGAAGTGGACAGCTGATGGTACACGTTTCGGAGGACGCGTGTGCTCGTCTTCGTCCCTCCTGAGTCAGAGCTGGGGTTGCAGCAGTGAGCCAGGCTGCATATTGGGCATTTCAAGTTGATGAGAGAATGGGATAAAAACCAATTGGCGATTCCAAAAAATAAAATAAAAAATAATAATAATTTTGATCTTGCACCACAGCATTTTACATTACTTTTTTATTGCCCATGGTAATTTCTTACCCTTCCACACACAAAAAAGTGTTGCCTAGTTGCTGTAGTCTTCTGTTTTTCCACAACATGAATTGGCTTGCCTCTTTCCCTTGAGGTTCAGGTATGTGTTTTTTATTTACTTATTTTTTTATTTTTTGTATTTGTAAAATTTGTACCATGATAGTAAACTTCAGATTGTAAGCAGGGGAAATGTCCACTCTGAGTAGAAGCCTGTCGTATTACTAACCCAGTCTGTCAATAACGTGCAGTGTCTTGTCTTTTTCCCCTTTTTATCAATGTGTTTCCCTTCACCTGTGTGAATAACTATATGTCTAGAAACAGCCATGGAGTGATTTTGCTGTGCTGAATGGGGGAAAGATTGATAGTGAAATTTGGAAGGCAAGTATATATGTATGTATGTATGTATGTATGTAAGAACTGTCAGTTTTGGATTATTTTGAATGACTTGTGCATGGCAGTTGCTACCTCTTTTTTCCCCCCACCAAGCATTCTGCTCTGCTGCCTGTACAGATTGATGTGTGATTTAAAGTGGCGGAAGTAAGGCACCCCGTAGTGAACGATATTGCTTCTGAACTGTCAGTAAGATCTACGGTAATAAAAATGCAGTGACAACTGCAAGGCATGTATTAGTCAAGTGAAAAAAGATTTACAGGATCAATTTTCTGCATGCCAGTGCACCAAAGGATTGCAAAGCATTTTGTTGTTTGTTTTGTACAAACGTTTCTTTTTTTTTGTACAAAGGCTATAGATTCATGAAGAGGGTGCACTGACTCATTGTCAATGCTTTTCATTCTAGGATCTGCAAGCAGCCACAGTAAATCCTGACCCCAGTCTAAAGGAGTTTGAAGGAGCCACCTTGCGCTATGCCTCTTTGAAACTCAGGTATGTCAGTGCTCCTCGGTGTTGGAATCACTATTGGAGTTGTATCTGCAGTCTGCTGACGTCTCTATCTAATTCTGTTCTGCTGTTCTTAGAAATGTGTCCCAGTCGGACGAGGAGGATTCCTGCAGCATTAACAGTGACCCAGAAGTCAAGGTCAGTCCAACATGTTTAGTGGCTAGGAAGTAATGGAGATTGGGCTTGTCACAATCGCTGAGACGCAACCTCATTCTCGTTCACAGTCCTATTAAGCAAGCCAGGTTGGGTTCTGCCACTTTGTATGTATGTTCTTTGGTGTATTAATGAAAACTGCCATTGTGACTTAAGGATTAAAGTCGACAATTACAAATCTGTAATTATTTGAAATGTTGACTTTAAAAAAAAAAAACAAAAAAAAAAAAACTTTTGGGGCTTTTGAGTAAAACAATCAAACTGCAGGCTTTTGAGTAAAACAAACTACTATTTCTGTGATTTCACAAATATCACAAACCAGACATTTGATCTATCCTCTTGTAAACCAAAGAAGCTGCTTAATGTTCAATGAGATTATATATTCCTGTAAACTTAATTACATAAATCATTACAGCTTCACCCAGTTACACAACTGTGTAAAGTGCTGGTGCTGTTTGCCTCCTACCTGATAGCTGTGAAGGGACCAAAGTGCTGAGATTTAGAGTGATGACAGATTAAAGATGAGACAAATACTACACGTAATGGAATACACCCAATACTCCACATCGCACTGTAGCTGTTGGCAATGTATTTTATTAATACAGTATAGTCATACAGAAATGATCCAGTGATATATAAAGCATTTTTTTTCTAGAGACCTATGCCCATTTTTAAAAACCAAGGGAAGACTTGAATGATAAAATTAACAGGCAGGAGTGATTTATCAAGCCCAGAGTGTGTTGAAATTTGGCCAGGATACCAGAAAACATATCTTGTACTATAAATATTATCCTGGGATAAAATGTAGAATTGTATTTTGTGAGTCATACCAAGTACATTAAGTACATACAGTACATACGTCTGCCACACTTCACAGATTTCTCCATCTGGAAGAAATTATAATCCAGTTGTCTTGAAACTTGCTATTAACATTATTTAGCACAAGTTATTGACTATCAGATTCTGGGGATATAGGAGGTTTCTGTGACCTCTTATCTGTCCCTCTGTACATCACACATACATTTTTGCAGATATCTGGACAATCAATTATCAATTTGTCATAAAACTTGGTAATCTTATTCTATACCACTCTGTATACATCATGGTCATGGTGATAGAATTTACTTTAAGAATTTGAAGCCATGGGTGAGGGGGGATATGTTACTGAAGTATTGTTTTTATTAGATGGAAGTGAAGGACTTTTTTTTCTTCTTTTTTTGGTAAATGGGAAAACAAGCCCTGACCTACCCATGATCAAGCTGCAATTCAAAACAAACGGGTATCCCACAAAACAAATTGCAAACACAATAAAATCCATCCATCAAGAAACCATAACAAAATCACCTTGAAAGGAAATCCTGCTTAGGATGTACATTTTAAAAAGTGTTCTTCGGGGACTCAGACCGTTAAATGTCTTAAATACTGGTTTGTATTGTAATACAAACATGGTCATTTTTTTCCTACCAAATTTGAAGCAGTGTTTGTTCATATATTTGAACAATCTTCAGAAAATGATGTCCATGTCCAGTAAACCTAGTGCTAGTTAATTTACTAGATGGAAAGTGATTTAATTATAGCAGGCATACATGTATGTAAGGGTTAATAAGGCATCTGGTTATTCTAAATAATGTGTAAGCTACTCTGAGTAACCCTTTCAGTCCTGGCAGACCTCAAGGTCCCTCCTTAGCTCCGTATGTTAACATATGCTGTAAGAAATCATGCTGGGGCCTCACGGGACTCCTAGGTCCTAGTCTGAGGTAGTATATACACAAAATATTTTTGGTCCTGTTCTCATGGATACTCAACAAAGGAGTCTATTCTTCAGCTCGACAGAAATGAAAGGGTTAAATGTACCAATGTAGTGCCTTGTCTTTTACATTTCTAATTGTCTTGAAATCTTGTTGTTTGAGATTAATTAGGAAGGCTTTTAAAATGATCTGCATATACTACGTATGCTTCCTTGTAATTATTTTTGTGGAAACAGACATTGGTCTGTATTTCTGTAAGAAATAGCAAGTAGAATGCATGCTCGAATTGCAATGCTGCCACCTCCTGGTAATGCTATACACCTGCAGATTTCAGGCTTTCTCACTATTTATTGTGTATTCACAGTGAAGCTACAGAGAAGGCAAGACATCGTTTTTAATGTGTTACTTAATATTATTTATATAAGGCCAGACATTTTTTTGAGACCGTTTTAGCACTTGCAGCTTAACTTCTACTAATTTTGACAACTTACAGTAGTGTAGGAGAGTGGTAGAGGGACATGGAGGACAATTAGGAAGGTGGAGATTAATTTAATCACAATAAGACTACATTTGTTGGGCTTCAGTGGCCTTGTTGTGTGTTTACTTGTTGTTATGTTAAGTGGCTACACACATGCTATTGCTGCACCCAGTAAAACTCAAGTGCACGTAGTCACACCTATATCACATTTGTTTAGTAGTTTTTGAAGGATGCTTCCTTTCATGTTTAATGCTCTAAACCTGTATAATTACTCAGGATCACAACACATCACTGTTTAGGGCAGAGAGGTTCCAGTGGTTCTGCATCACGTTCTGTCTAGGTCTTTCTCCAGCCTGTACTGTTGTCATGCAGAGTCGTTGCCGAGGGCTGGAGTGACACGATGCAGACTGGGTGTCTGCAGCAGGCTGGACTTGGCCCGGTGCCACACACAGCATTAAAGTGTCTGCTGTCTGAAAAGAGAGACTGCGGATAAATAATGCATTACCGTTACAATAAAAAAGAAATAAACCTTCTGCCCCTAAAAAGCTTTTTCAGAGTTGTTCTGAAAAAGCTAAAAAAAAGAAATTAAAAATAAAAATCAATCATGCTTCTCAGTTTGACTATTGGCCTGGTTTTTATTCTCTGTTGATAAGGTGCCCATTGCTGTACCTGCAGAAATAGACTGTAATTAGTCAGTTGTGTGTAAGATAGACTTTAAAATAAATACTTAGGTTTTAAAATAAATTTATAGATGCATTAGTTATTTGATCAATTGGTTTACAAATTTCTTTATTTTTAAATAAAGCTTTCATAACCCTTTCAAGAGAAAATGTAAAATATGTTAAGTTATAGACCTGAAGGTATATTGATGAACTAGTGTTATCTCCTGTGGGCTTCTGTGCAATAAAAGTAATACAAAAAAAAAAAGAAATCTCACATGACCAGAAATGATTCCTGTTTGATCATCGATCAATTCATTGTGTAAATGGTCAATGGCAGGTTATGTTACCTCACACCGAGCACAGTGCCCCCACACTGCTGACAGGTGCCAGTAAATGTTCATCATTGGCAGGGAGGAGAATGAAGTGGAATGGGGGGGTCTGTGCTTTTCCAGATACAGAACTGAATTTGCCACGAAATGTTAAACAATGGCCTTTAATTCGAGGCACATTCAAGCCTCTTTTCTCCTGGGTTGTATCTCCTAAATGTTTTATAACAAGAACTGAAACCATGGAGAGTACTGTATAATGCACTGTGTAAACCCATAGCTACTTGAGCTAACCAAGGCCTCTTAGAGGGATGAATACACTTAAAAGCAAATCCTATTCTTCATCAATAGATTACATCTATTAACACTTAATTTACATACTGTGGTGGGGCCTGAAATTGCATCTGCAGCTGCCTGCCCAGTTTTTAACGCTATCCGCAGTGCTTGGAAAAGGAAGTGAAACGAGAGGAGAAAAAAGGCAATGTAGAGCATGAGCATTGGAGGAATAGAGAAGATACTCAAATGCTGCTTATTTTCACTTGACAGAATTATTGAAATTATTGCCAGAACCAGGATAATATCCTTGTCTGCAGTGGCTTTGTGATAATTGAGACTTAAAGCTACTGTGTCCCACAGTTATGTTAACATTGAAATCCAATTTCTTGTTTTTCGTACAGCGTGTATCCATCTGCACATTCTCTGTTTTTTTTAGAAGACAGACTGTGTTAATCAGTTTGTTTACATTCCCCAAAAGCAGACGAATCCACTGTCCCCTTTTAAAACATGCACTGGTGAAGGCACAATCCAAGCCTTGTTTAGTATTACCTCTTGAAAACGTGTTACATGACTACTTTCACAAAGTGAAATAGGCAAGCTCCTGCTGCTACCTGCAGTGGTAGAATAATATGAAAGACTCGTGGATGCTTTGTTAAAAAAAGAAAAAAAAATCAGGATACACACATAAAACCTGTATTTTCAACATGCGCTTCTAGTAGAACTTATTGTGAAAAATACAAACTGAAAATGCATGGGCCAACTAGAAGTAAGCTGTGTGTTGAGCTGTCTACTGTTTTTGCTCCAGTCATTCTGACTAGATTTTAAGTATGCAGACCTTGACCTTCATCCAGCATAAATTACTGTGTCATAAATAATTGTCTAGTTTTGTCCCATGGTGAAAGTCACAATCCTAGCTGAGTGTTATAGCTTCCATCGATGGATTACTGCGATTCCCCGATGTAGCATCACCACACCACACCATTCATTGTTCAGAGCAGGTTATATTGACATTGCAAAGTTCATGCTCCATTGTTCCAGACTTCAAACACCCTGTGTGTGCATTCTGTTTTAATAGCGTTACACCCAGACAAATTGAGTGTGTGTGGCATCTGAATGTATACGTTATTTCTGGTAGTTTTATCATATGAAATATAAAGATATAAAGTTATTTTCATCATCCACTCCTTTTATTCTGTCCATGTAACACAGTGGGGATGTGAACTGGATGTGGTTATGTATCCTCTTTTAATGTTGGCAAGTAAAAATATTGAGGCAGAGATTGCTGCTGTATTAAGAGATGCATGTAATAAGATAAATGAGATGTAACCCACACTATTTAAACTTTAACCAATATCTGTATTCAAATAAAGACGATATGCAGCGGTGTGCTGAGCACATTATTTCCTTTGTGTGAAAGTTTCACTGGGTTATGCCAAAGAGCAAGGGAAAAAAGGGCCATAAAGTGGCTTTGTAGTTTTTCGTTTACAGTTTTTTGGGATGCTCTCTTTCTACATTTCAGTTGATAGAAAGGGTCTTACTAAATTCTAAAGGCACTAGAGTGGTGAATAATTTAGTTTATCATGCATCTTCAGCTAATCTGTTAGGAGAGCTGGGCCAGGATGTAGATTCTCAACTTCACCTTGTTCAAAGGCACCTCTGGAATATGGTATTTTTTTAGCATGGTCCTATCTGACTCATTTCAAGTTTACATGGATTTCTCCTAAAAGATGTAGGGGGAGATCTTTTTCTACACGTTGTACAAAAAACATAAATGTAACTTAAAAAATAGAGGAGAGCAATCTTTGTTCCTCCTTTTAACATTAGCCAGTATTTTTTAGGAACTCAGAAGCAGGAATTGAGTACATTGTTACATCTGGGTAAATTAAAAGATTTACTGGCAAAGACCTGCTGAGACCAAAGTCCTGTCCCTGTGCCTCTCAACAATAATATTGCAATATTACATTTCCTGATAATGTCTGGGCTTTTCTGTTTTAGCTTCTGTATTTACTTGTACTACCTCTTAGAGAACTTTTCTTTCTCATTTTTAGCAGCTCACTGGCACATTTAAAGCCACTGTAACTAAAAATTGCACTCCTTATTTGGTGGAAGCATTCATCGTCTTGTTTTCACATTTTGTTTAACTGAAATGATTTCCATGTGTTCAGAAGGTATAAAAGCCTTGCTTTTCTACTCCCTGGAATTGTATGCTCTGCTTCCAACATTATTAAGCACATCAAGGTCCAGATTTATCAATATAGTTACACCGAAAAAAAAAAAAAAAATATATATATATATATATATTTGTGAAAGTAAAATGAAACTATATAATAAAAAAACACAGAAAACCCTGTCTTTGGGGGTTAATTTGAGTACTGAAATATATTCCCATTATAAATTAAAATTATAAGCAGCTTGGTTTTAAATAATGCAACTCTGTCTTGGACATACCCCAGGTCTGTCCCATATTGCAAGGTGAGACCCACAGTGTAATCCCACATTGCTTTGTACAGCTGTCATCCCATATTTTTGTTAGATTTAGCAGCAAAAATACACCAAAAGGAATCAAAACCCCACTTAGAATATTTTATGTTCTTAGATGTTACCAAAAAATGTTTTCATTATGTCTCACATTTAGAGCACATTTGAAGTCTGTATATGATCGCAGTTAAGCTTCCACAGTAAAATTTTAAATATGTAATGTGTAGTTATTCATAGTTGCCACATGGTGGCAGCACTTCACAGGACAGAGTATGATTAGTGCAGAACCAGTATCGTTTTACAAAATCTTAAATACAGGATTTGCTAGTTTCTTCATATATATATATATATATATATATATATTAGGCTTAGATGTAGATAGTAAATCTGGGCTTAGATGTAAATAGTAACTCTGGTACCATATATATATATATTACACACACACACACACACACACACACACACACACACACACACAGAGTAGATGCCGGTTATTAGCAACCCTGATAGACAACTTTCAGTTATTAGCAACATTTTCCCACTTATTGACGTCTTTATTACTAGTTGCCAGTGTTACAGAGCGCACTTGCATGGTTTATGCGCATACTTCATGCAGCTTTTATAACACACTGACTTCGCAACTGTGTATTTCTGGCAGACTGAGGCAGAACCATGGCTCTGAAACTGGCTCCGAAGCTGCACACACAATTGAGATGAATTTACAGCGGGATGTGGTACATTGTAAAAAGCAGACAACATTGGACAATTTCTTATTTTAAAATTGTGTTCTTTAGAATTTATTGTAAGTACAACACATTTCTTATGTTTGCTTTACTCATTGTAAGGACAATTGTATTACATCGCTGTGTAGTGCTATTTATGCCTACTCCTTTTTTTGTTTTACACACGCGTGAAGTAAACAGTTATTTTTTCAATTTGTGTGTGTGTGTGTATACACAGTGCTCCTTGACTATAATGCGGGTCTCGGAGAACACACAATATAAGCGTTATAACCGAAGAGCGTTATTAACGGGGGAGAGGGTGGGGTGCGCTGCGGGACACATAACACAGATCTGACTAAAATACAAAATAAAAGAACTCCCTCTCTATAATGCATATGTAGTGAAGCAAAAATGTAACTCGGTGAATTAACCATGCATAAAGCACCATGTAATCAAAGCTATATTTAAAAAAAAAAAAAAAAAGGGGAACATTCCCACTCATGGATCATTTTAAGTAGCAGTTTTTAAACTATAAATAGCCTGGCTAAATGGCGGTTGGGAGTTCGAAGAGACAGACAAGCAAACCAAGTTTAAGAAGGAGAGCGGGTCAGGAGAGGGGAAGAGGGCTGCGGGAGCGGGGCTGAAGCGCCTCGTCTCCCGGAGAAAGCCGCAGCTCCTCTCGCAGCAAAAAAGTAATTACATTAGGAAAGATAACTACATAATAGGCCTCATATTTATTTAGTTATAAAACAAATGCTGAATAAGATGTCTGTGTTATATTAAGTGCCAGTGCAGCTTTTCTTCAGTTCAGATACTGTATCAAAAGGGAGAGACAGAAACGGAACGTAGACTGAGAAGTTGTTTACAGTTTGAACAACACCGGTACTGTATTTACTGTTGAAATATTGCATGAATCACTAGAAGAGCGAATTGGGGGACATGCTGTAGGAGCGTTCTATCCGAGGCGCATTATAACAGAGAGTCATAGCGAGGGAGCACTGTGTTATATATATCTATATCAGGGTTTCCCCTGGGTTCTAGATTTTTGTAGTAACTAGTGACTAATCCTTTCTAAAAACATTAGTCACTCCTTATATTCAGTAGTCACTACTGGCACACAGCTCAAGTCTTCAAGGGTGTTATGAATCCTGTTTTTATTTTATACCTTAAGTCACTGTATTGACCAAAACAATTATTTCATCAAACCATTTTAATAATGCTCTACAGTTTAAATAAATTGGTCATTTACAGATGTAAACTTTTAGAACTTTAAAACTCAAGAACCAGATTTATTTGCCCTGAAAAGCTACATATAGGCACAGAATGCATTATGAAGTACTTATACCAGGATTTATTTATTTATTGCAATTATTTTGCACCATTTCATATGGCAATGGTACACAAATAAATCAATATTCCATAACCAACAAACTTATTTCTATATTAATTTCAGGTTTCCTAAATGAAAGTACAATATTTCAGAATTGTGTTAACGCTTCAGCTAAAATCTACCAGTCTGTGGTATACAATAACATTAAAAATGTAATTGTTTACTGAGTGTTTTCATGTACTTATATGTCTTTTACAATAAAAAGAAGAAAAAAAAAAGTTAGAATATTATATACAACCCATGGAAACAGAGTTTTCCAATAAGACTGAAACTTTGCTGATTGTTTTCTTTTTCTTTTATCTGATGCTTGTTCTTTTTTGTCTGGTGTTCCGAATCCAAGTCTTCATCTTCTAAACTTGTTGTTCTGTTTGTTCCATTTCACTCTTGCTGTGGCCGCGCTGAAAAAACGAGTGGATTTTCTTCTCCGACATTTTACAGTATTGGCTAACAGTTGTGTTTTTTAATTTGCGCGCACAAGCTTACCGGTTTGAGCAGAACTCTCTGTAGTTGTGAAAGCACAGCCGCAGAAGCTATGAGATTGCAAAGAATAATGTGAGGCTGAAAGCTACAGCAGCACCTAGTACAGCCTCATAAAGCGGTCTGGGTTACCATGGTAACTGACACGCAACATGAAACTGAGGTGCTGAATGGCTGACTGCATTTACGTCGCCTACCAAGGGATGAGGACGTTGCAGAGTCAATGAATCGAGAGGCTGAGGCGCTGATCTGATCAGCAGCAGTGACTCTATGGTTTAGCAATCCCTTCTTTTGAAAGAGACGTTGTATGTGACTAACAAAAGGGATTTTTTTTTATAGTACAAACAGAAACAATCGTCACTGGCGACGATTCCACTTTTTTTTGTCGTCACTTTCAAAAAACATTCGCAAATTGAGTGACGAGCGACATATATACAGCGCAGTCCATTCATAAGAAACACTGATACAAGAATCAACCGCATACAGTGATCAAAACCACTGGGACAAAATCATTCCTATACTAACCAATGTAAAATAATCAGCTTGTAAGAATCAAGCAATCCGCGTATAAGAATCTTTCGGGACAAACTGACTGCATGTAATACGCTACCTTATCAAGTGCAATGACGTGTACAGCCAATAAAAGCTGTTTTGGAATTTGATCACATCTCACATGATTAGGCACAAACGCAGCATGGATTGTGCAGTGATGCAGGAAACACTGCATTGTTTGTAATCGAACATGACTGCGCCACTGCATTGTGCAGGTATGTTTTTTTGTGTTCTCTGTTAGTGAAAATTTGTTTCAGTAAAGTGAATACACATTCATTGAATACATACTGAGTACAGCAGTGTTATTGTGTGATATGCATGTAGAGGGAGTGGGGTTGCAGCGCAGCGCGAGGAGGAGGAGGGGGGATTGCAGAGCTTTGCTTCTCCGCTTAATGAAAAACTGAGATTTGCATCACAACAGAAAATAACGAAGCTGCAGATGCTTAAATGCAGTGGTAGTCCTGACAGTAAAATACTGTACTTCATTTTAATTCAAAGGCCATTACATGTAACACCGCACGGCAGTTAAACTAGGCACCCCCACAAGACACTCGCTTCTAAAGTATACTGTAGTAAAATAGGATTCTGCAGCCTTGGGTAAACATAATTGTGATCGTATAACAAGCTGCTTACCCACGAGGACTTGTTTTGATGTACTGTCCTCAATGATTGAGCACCATTGACATCTGTATACTGTATTTAAACTGCTGATGGAACGCTTTTTCTAATTGTAATGTGACAGAGTGGCCGAGGACAGTGTAAATTATTAGGCTGGAGTTGTAAACCGATGTTGGTTTTATTTTTCTTACACTGCGGTTGCGAAACAACCGTTAATAAATTAAACAAAATAAACCTAGCTCTAGCTGGAGCTCTACCTAACAGTACTTTGTGTGGAACAAACACTAGATCTCTTTTTACTTCTGCTTCCTTACGCCTCTATACCCCCATCACAAAGCTATCGGCTAAGCGATTTCTATCGAGGTGTCATTAACTTTAACAAGCAGTTAACCAATTGACTATTATCCATAATTCATTAAGGAAAAGCAGCTGTGGATTTTTCGTGGGCGTGCATATATGCGGGAACTCGTGACATCTAGTGGTCAGCCCATTACACTGCAGGGAACAAGCTCTTATCATTCTCATACTAAGGGCTGAACCAAATCAAACCCCAATTGCTCTTGCGAAAGAGTGTTTATGCGATAATATTGTTAGTTTCCATATCGCATTTTCTTTATCACGAAACCACAACTAGCCATTTCCAATCCGCGAAATGGGCGGAGAGAAATTTTGCAGGAGTAGGCGGGACCGCCGAAAGCAACATGAAAACAGCTGTTGACCTATCCCCAGCCGGTATTTGTGACATTTTTAAGTACAACAGGTTGAAGAACTTTACGAGAGTAACCAAATGTTTAAAACTAAAAGTTAATATCTTTAAAATGGTTAAAACATTCATACGTTCTTTATTAGTATTCTAGTTTGTTTACATTTGTTAGCCTTGAGTTTGATCGCAGTTCAATGTAACGGAGCACTGTGCCTTTAAGAAATGAATAATTTGAACAGAGGAACGTGACGTCACAGATGACGTGTGAATATGTCCATGGACTTTGTTTATATACAGTATATAAATGTATACTGTATGGTACTCACTGTTTACTATCTCTGTGATGCAGACTTTTATTTTTTTTAATCTGTCACAGTGGCACATTGCAATTCCGAAATCTTGTGCTATTTTATTCCTAGTGACTCCTTGTGGCAATGTGCCCCGCCCCTGTGTGCATGTGTGTGTTATGTGTTGTATGTTGTGTGTGTTAATGTTGGTGTATAGAGATTGGTACACGGGATATAAACGGGTCTGTGTTTCACGTGTATTTAAAAATGTAGATTTGTATTTAGGCACGAGGAGGGCACAAATCACTTCACTTGCTGGTTAAATGTAGTATGTGAGCACGGGGTTGCACAGAATTAATTCACGTTCTGGGATTCAAGTGAATAATTAGTAATTGAATCCCAGCACAACAGTATATATAGACACATTTTCATTCACTTGGGGTTGGGTGTTCGAGAGTGGAGAACGGGTGAGGAGAAGGAGGAAAGTAGTAAAGGAAAGTAAATTAAACTAAAATAACCATTTATTTTACTCATCGTGTTTGTTTGTCTCCGTGCACCGTTTGTCTGTGTAGTCCGTTTTGTTTGTCTCTTTATTTTGGCGTGAAGTGCCGTGTCCTGTTTTTGCGTTCTGTTTAAACCTTTTATTTTGTTAATAAACGCTGAGTGCTACTGAGTGACATTTTATAACGTGAAAAAACCAAAAAAAACAAAAAAAAAAATTCTGCTCGATTTTAAATTGTGAAAAAAGTAATCTCCGATCAATTCATTAGTTGATTAATCGGCCTGATTAATCTGTTAATCGGAGCAGCCCTAATACATATATATATATATATATATATATATATATATATATATATATATATATATATATATATATATATATACACAGACGTGCTCAAATTTGTTGGTACCCCTCCACAAAAAACGAAGAATGCACAATTTTCTCTGAAATAACTTGAAACTGACAAAAGTAATTGGCATCCACCATTGTTTATTCCATATTTAATAGAAATCAGACTTTGCTTTTGATTTTTTATTCAACATAATATTGTAAATAATAAAACAAATGAAAATGGCATGAACAAAAATGATGGGACCGCTAACCTAATATTTTGTTGCACAACCTTTAGAGGCAATCACTGCAATCAAACGTTTTCTGTAGCTCTCAATGAGACTTCTGCACCTGTTAACAGGTAGTTTGGCCCACTCTTCCTGAGCAAACTGCTCCAGCTGTCTCAGGTTTGATGGGTGCCTTCTCCAGACTGCAAGTTTCAGCTCTTTCCATAGATGTTCGATAAGATTCAGATCAGGACTCATAGAAGGCCACTTCAGAATAGTCCAATGTTTTGTTCTTATCCATTCTTGGGTGCTTTTAGCTGTGTGTTTTGGGTCATTATCCTGTTGGAGGACCCATGACCTGCGACTGAGACAGAGCTTTCTGTCACTGGGCAGTACGTTTCGCTCCAGAATGCCTTGATAATCTTGAGATTTCATTGTGCCCTGCACAGATTCAAGGCACCCTGTGCCAGGCGCAGCAAAGCAGCCCCAAAACATAACCGAGCCTCCTCCATGTTTCACTGTAGGTATGGTTTCTTTTCTTTGAAAGCTTCATTTTTTCGTCTGTGAACATAGAGCTGATGTGACTTGCCAAAAAGCTCCAGTTTTGACTCATCTGTCCAAAGGACATTCTCCCAGAAGGATTGTGGCTTGTCAATATGCATTTTAGCAAATTCCAGTCTGGCTTTTTTATGTTTTTCTGTCAAAAGTGGAGTCCTCCTGGGTCTTCTTCCATGGAGCCCACTTTCGCTCAAAAAGCGACGGATGGTGCGATCAGAAACTGACGTACCTTCACCTTGGAGTTCAGCTTGTATCTCTTTGGCAGTTATCCTTGGTTCTTTTTCTACCATTCGCACTATCCTTCTGTTCAATCTGGGGTCGATTTTCCTTTTGCGGCCGCGGGAGGTTGGCTACAGTTCCATGGACCTTAAACTTCTTAATAATATTTGCAACTGTTGTCACAGGAACATCAAGCTGCTTGGAGATGGTCTTGTAGCCTTTACCTTTACCATGCTTGTCTATTATTTTCTTTCTGATCTCCTCAGACAACTCTCTCCTTTGCTTTCTCTGGTCCATGTTCAGTGTGGTGCACACAATGATACCAAACAGCACAGTGACTACTTTTCTCCATTTAAATAGGCTGAATGACTGATTACAAGATTGGAGACATGTGTGATACTAATTAAAGAAACTAATTAGTTTGAAACATCACTATAATCCAATTATTTATTATCTTTTCTAAGGGGTACCAACAAATGTGTCCAGGCCATTTTAGAATATCTTTGTAGAATAAGCAATAATTCATCTCTTTTCACAGCTTCTTTGCTTTATTCTATGGCATACCAAAGGCATGCAAGTATACATGATAAAATAGCTTTTAATTTCATCACTTTTCAGGAGGAATGAAGCATTATTTCAATGAGCTGTAAGGGTACCAACAAATTTGAGCACGTCTGTATATATATATATATATATATATATATATATATATATATGATTTGCTAATTACAGTACATTGCCTCAAAGAATGGCATCAAAAAAGAAGAAGGTTTTGTCAAGACAAGCCTTCAATGAATGCTTATTAAACTTCCATGTTTGATCTTCGTTTTGCCTGAATCCCCCCAGCACACACTCCTGCTGGGAGAGCTGGAGACGGGCTGCTCGTTTCCAGACAGCCATTGATTGTCCCCACCTGCTGAGCGCACTGACATCCCCACATTGAGCCAACCAGCACTGTATAAAATTAAGTCATCATAAAGGATCAGGGAGACACTGTGCAGTAGTCTCATTCACAGAAAAATTAATCTGAGCCTTTTACTCTTATGTCGGAACTAAAAACTGGGTGTGTGTGTGTATAATTTAGATAATTTACTAAATATTAAATTAGTCACCCATGTGGACATAATCACATATATAATTGCTAACTGCATTTGAGGGTTGTATCAAAGAACTGTTGCCTGGAGGTTAGTGAAGTTATTGATGATGTCCAAAGACTGAACGTATTACTGCTCTTTTCACTTGATATCTGTTACTTTCAGTAACTTAGTATTACTTACCATTTAAAGCCTACAGATGCTGTTTCTTCATTACATCTAAATAATAGACCAGGAGTAAGTCTAAAAGGCTCAGGGGTGGTCAATTCATATCGCCCAACACCCAGAACAAAAAGGTTTCTGTGAGGGACAAGAAGTTTTACTGTTATACTTTGCCCGTAAGACAAGTACTTTTTTCTTCTTTTGCCACAACGTTCAGTTGCTAGAAGAACTTTAATTCACAATCCCTCAGTCGCACACAGTAACAAACGTGTCTAAATTCATGCAACAATACTATTACATTGCCTTTGTCTACAGTAGGTGCCCAGTAAAGTTTGACTGCCACCTCTTGGAAGAATATTTAACATAATACAAATTACAAAAACCTTTAAACAATTTTATATGTAACGGTTTAGCAATTTAATTTTTTTTAAAAAAATGTATTTAATTTGGTGGTTGGCAGTAGGTGTGATTAACTTAATTATTTTTAATATAACTTTGAAATTACTCCACAGCATTGCGCTCTTAATAAACTGCTACCTTCTTAAAATTCTGATTCGATTGTCTGCCGAGTACCCTCAGACTCTCAGGCTGCTGTGCCCACAAAACAAAATGATTTCTCTTTATCCAATGGCCATATAGGAAACAAAAACGTATTAAACAAATGTCAATTGCCATTCTTCTGGGTAATGTAGTTTAGAAACCATTCCTTTAACCCATTCTACCTGTTTAGCATAACATGACTTTCAGCTTGTGTATCAGGACAAATATCCACCGAAACTATACTGTATTATACCTTTCTAAACAGCTGAGTCTGAAGATTATTAAGAGAATAACGTTTTCACTCTATGATGAAATATACCCTATGATTTCCTAGTTTTGAATGTAAAAAATAACACCGTGTAACAATTTTTTTTTTTTTTGGTTCCTGGGTAGTAAGTGTTATTTCCTAATTGCTTATGCCTCAAAAGTATAGAAAACGGCTATTATTCCCCACAAACTTTGCTTTTGTGATCAGGACAGTGATATTTTGAAATTTACCTATTTCCAATGAGAAAACGGGCGAATTTGTGTCTTTTCGTTCACATAAAGTCATAAAAAAACAACATATGAATCCAAATTAGCATGTATTTATACTAAAGTAATACAAAAATGACTACAAAAGATTTAGAAGTGAGTAGTTTTTCGAGATTTACGATTATACTGTAAATCACTTTCACGAATCAGCCCCCAAATGTAGTCTCCCATCATGTTCTCTTTATACTGTCCTTGGTAGCGGCGTTCAAAGTCCAGTATATCCTGGTGGAAGCGCTCGCCTTGCTCTTCCGAGTACTCTCCCATGTTCTCCTTGAATTTATCAAGATGAGCATCAAGGATATGGACTTTGAGGGACATCTTACAGCCCATTGTGCCGTAGTTCTTCACCAGAGTCTCAACCAGCTCCACATAGTTTTCGGCCTTGTGATTGCCCAGGAAGCCCCGAACCACTGCGACAAAGCTGTTCCAAGCCGCTTTCTCCTTACTAGTGAGCTTCTTGGGGAATTCATTGCACTCCAGGATCTTCTTTATCTGTGGTCCGACGAAGACACCGGCTTTGACCTTTGCCTCAGACAGCTTAGGAAAGAAGTGTTGAAGGTACTTGAAGGCTGCCGACTCCTTATCTAGAGCTCTGACAAATTGTTTCATAAGACCCAATTTGATGTGCAGTGGTGGCATCAGCACCTTCCGGGGGTCCCAGCCGTACTCATCATACTTCAAGGCGTCCAGCAAGGTCTTGATGCTATTGTAATCCTCTTTGAGGTAAACCGAGTGAACCATGGGAAGAGGCGGGTACTTGTTACCATTATGGAGCAGCACGGCTTTGAGGCTCCTGGATGAGCTGTCAATGAAGGACAGTATAATGACAACATGATGGGAGACTACATTTGGGGGCTGATTCGTGAAAGTGATTTACAGTATAATCGTAAATCTCAAAAAACTACTCACTTCTAAATCTTTTGTAGTCATTTTTGTATTACTTTAGTATAAATACATGTTAATTTGGATTCATATGTTGTTTTTTTCTGACTTTATGTGAACGAAAATATCACTCCTGGTCACAGAAGCAAAGTTTGTGGGGAATAATAGCCATTTTCTATACTTTTGAGGCATAAGCAATTAGGAAATAACACTTACTACCCAGGAACAAAAATTGTGTTACATAGTGTAATGTTTAAAATGTACTCAAATTCATTTAGAATTTCTTTAGAATCTTTTTTGTTTCATTATTATTTTTGTTTTGCCATGTGTCACGCACAAAAATTAGATGGACTCAGTTTTGGGGGGTGGGGGGGTGGGCTGCAAATTGATTATCAAAGATCTTCTCTAGGAATGTGTTAGGCCTTAATCACATGCATATTTAATAGACCCCCCTCTAGTTGTGTATTCTTATTCATTGTTGTTCATATTTAGAATTGTTGGTGTTCCCTACTAAAAGCTACAGTGGAGCCTGTTTTCCCTCCACTTCCTCTTGCACTCCTCTCCCACAGATATTTCAAATTTATATAACCTACAGATGCTGAAATGTCCTCTGAAGAAAAATGCTTACAATTTAACTTGGCACAAAAATGGCACTGGAAATGCTAGCTCCATTACCTGAGTTTGTGTAATAATACTAACGCAGAGTACCTAGCTTAAGTACAACATCATTTCAATCCATTGTGGATTCCGTGTGGATTCTGCTGTGGATTCTGCTGTATCTGCACACTCAGGTTCCTTCTTGTTGTTTGCAGTGCTTTGCAGTGCGCTCTCTGGGCTGGGTGGAAATGGCGGAGGAGGACCTGGCTCCGGGGAAGAGCAGTGTTGCTGTTAATAACTGCATCCGTCAGCTCTCCTACTGCAAGAACGACATCCGAGACACCGTCGGGATATGGGGAGAGGTGAGGCGCAGCAATGGATCTCTTTTTACATAGGGACTGTTTCGCTATCACTTCCCAATATGAACACTACCCAGGTGGATTCCATGAATTTAAAACTCCACATATGAGTATCCACTCAAAGCAGAAGTGTAAAGCTGTTTTTTTGGGGTTTTTTTTTATATCGTACGGTAACTCATTTAGTTGTACATTTTTATGTATATTTGAATGTATTTCAAATATAATGGAATTGTCTTATGTATGTACAGCTATGGCCAAAAGTTTTGCATTGCCTAGAATTTTAGGATTAAGACAATAAGTAAAAAAATATATATAGGCATATGAAAGAAAAGGTTTTTTAAAAATGTACACAAAAGGTTTAAAATATTAAAAAATATTTTATTTTCGGGATGTTTCAGGCAAAAGCCCTTCAGCTGTTTAAAAAGAAAAGTAAACACAGTGCAGTAAACTTGTTGTTTTAGAATTGTAATTATACAAAAATTCTGTGGATGATGTCATGATTAAATAGAATGTTCATTCCCAGAGATTCCAAAGTTCCCAGTTTGAAGATAAACTCTCGTTCCTTTTGTTTCCAAGCAACATTTGTTCCATAGCACTGATTGATCACACAGACTGTGGTGTCTTCAGCAGTGTGATCATCACTGTTGAAGTGATGGGCTACTGGAAATTCAGTGGTGTTAATGCGAATGCTTCTTAAGTGTTCTACAAACCGGTCTGCTAAACGCCTTTTAGTTTCCCCAATATACAATGTGTTGCATTTCTTGCAGATAATGCAGTAGACTATTGCTTTAGAGGTACATGTAAAATGTTCATGAATGTTGAATGAAGATTTAATGCCTCTAATCTCTCAGAATGAATGTATTTACAGGTATTGCATTGTGGTCTATTACATGGATATGTGCCTTTCAAAGGTTTCCCAGAAGGATGAATATCACTGTACCACGGATTCTAACTTTCTAACTAATTTTATATTCTTATATTCTAATATTCTAACTAATTGTTTCATCAACAAATGTGAAAGAGAAATTCAACAAATAGATTTTAACCAACCTATGAAACAGCATAACTTATCTAAAGAGGAACACATTGCACTGCGGAACATACAAAACCGAGATGACATTGTAATAAAACCTGCTGACAAAGGAGGAGTAGTGGTTGTCTGGAGTTTTCTACACTAAGAACTGCAATGATCTTGCTCACTTTTTACAGGCCACTGTCATTTCCACTATTAATGATGCAATGATTAATCTCAAACAATTTGTTACCCTCATCTTCATGTAATCTAATAGTGGAAAACCCCTGTTGCAGTCGTTTTTACTTGCTTCCGAAAATCCACAAACCAAACAGTCCAGGCCGCCCAATTGTATCAGTCTGTTCCTGTCCAACAGAACTGATCTCCAAATTTCTTGATGAAATCTTCAAACCCCTTGTTGAATCACTGCCTTCCTATGTTAAAGACTCTACACATTTTCTAAAACAATTGTATAATTTCAAAGACTAGCACCCTTGTGACAATATTATTCTTTTTACAATGGACATTAAAAGCCTCTATACTGTTATACCAAATAATGAAGAGTTACTTGCAATAAAGCACTTTCTTGATGAACGGATAGTGAAAGAACCTCCAACAGATATCCTTCTGAGACTGGCTGAACTTGTGCTCACATTGAATTGTTTTTCCTTTGATGGTAATTTTTACACTCAAGTAAGGGGTGTTAGCATGTGAACTAAAATGGGACCATCATATGCTTGTCTTTTTGTGGGATTGGTGGAAAACAAATTTTAACAGCAATACAATGAAAACACACATACACTATATCTTAGGTACATTGACGACATCTTTGGAATTTCCACCAGCTCCAGTGAGGATTTCAAACAGTCCATTCAGTCAGGAACACATTCCCACCCAGCCCTGGATTTCACATGGAACATATCAGAAACTGGCAATAGTATATCTGTCTTAGACATTTCCATCACTGTTTTGAATTCCACCATTAACACCACTGTGTACTACAAACCAGCTGATTCATTCATATCTGCAGTATGACTCCTCACACCCTAAGGCTTGCCGTGACTCGATTCTCTATTCACAACTGTTAAGACTCAGACGTATGTGCAGCGACGATCAAGATTTATTCGCCAAAAGCGAGGAGATCTGTGTGTTTTTTGGAAATTGTGGCTTTCCAGACAAGATCATCACTAAAGCTAAATACAACTTTACAATTTTACAACAAGACCCATCTACAGAGCCTATTGATGTCATATAGAAGAGACAAGAATATTAGAGAATATGTGGTACACCGTGCTATTCGTCCTTCTGGGGAACCTTTGAAAGACACCTATCCATGTAAATACATTCATTCTGAAACAGAGATTAGAGGCATTAAATCTTCATTCAACATTCATGAACATTTTACATGTACCTTTAAAGGAATAGTCTACTGCATTCTCTGCAAGAAATGCAACAAATTGTATATTGGGGAAACTAAAAGGCGTTTAGCAGACCGGTTTGTAGAACACTTAAGAAGCATTCGCATTAACACCATTGCATTTCCAGTAGACCATCACTTCAACAGTGATGATGACACTGCTGAAGACATCACAGTCTGTGTGATCAATCAGTACTATGGAACAAATGTTGCTTGGAAACAAAACGAACGAGAGTTTATCTTCAAACTGGGAACTTTAGAACCTGTGGGAATGAACAGAATAAAAGAAAGCAAATGGATAAATACACTGAACACGACTATGCCAGCGGGACTCAACAGAAAAGAATGAACTAGTTAACTTCAATAAATATATAACATTTAAATAAATAAACAAAATTCATTCAAAAGTTGTGCATGCTGATGCTCTGGGGAGGCCTAATCAAGACTGATCCTCAGAGCCAGCATTGCATGATATAATAAAAATATAAGTTTATATAAAGTAATGTTAATTAGAATTAATACAGATTCAAAGATAGAAGTAGAAATGATGTCACAATATATAGAACACCATTACATCATGGAAGAATAAATCATGGATTTGAATGTAAACAATATCAAGTAGTTGTCATGCCGTCAAAAACCTATGAATACCTCCAATGTTTTGATTCAAACACAGGCTCCCTTGAGAAAGATATGTACAACATTTTGAAACGTTGGGCAGCTGGCTCTTTGAGATGTGTGTGTGTGTGTGTGTGTGTATATATATATATATATATATATATATATATATATATATATATATATATATATATATATATGTGATCATAATTTAAACATTTTATTTAACATCATGTAATCAAAGAAACTACTAAATGTTATTGCAAAAGTTTACCGCAAGCCATAATAGTAGTACAGTATTTCGAAATGTCACATTTTTCATTTTTTGATAAGTATATAGAAAACTATACAGTGGTATGTCATTTAATATGTTAACATAACATTATTCAGCGGGTTTCATTCAACTTTATGAAGCTAAATTAGTTATTCAATAGGGTGATGCAAAACTTTTGGCCATAGCTGTACTATATGCGCACTTTATTTTCACTGTAGGGGCCCATTCATTCAGTTGCCTAGTAAAAAGCCTGGAGCGTGTCCAGCTAAATCCTACAACAAACACTGGAGTAATTCCAGAACATCTCTTCAGACCTGGAATGAACCAGAACTGGCAATATGGCACATAGTCCTTCTGGTTAACAGCCTGTTGTGGAAATACTCAAGTTAATCTCCTCAAGCTGTGTTAACCTTTTAATTGCACACATGGCAGTTGTGCTCAGCAACTATGAAACATGTTGTTACTATTTAAAGTGGTTGGCACTAACAAAATATATATTCTTACTTGACTTTCCCTGTATACTGGAGGTCTTTAAATGTTTAGTTGTAAACATGATATCTGTTACTATAATAGGTTAAAGCCTTTCTTCCATGTAGCCTTACACTTCCTTGGTCATTTCATGTGGAGAGTAACATTTCACCCACTACACCCCTTATTCTATCATTAACCAACCAGCTGCTTTCCCCTATTGAGTGACATACTTCACTCTCAGTAACATGCCTTCACCCTGAAGACACTGACATTAACTAGGATGTGATGCAGTAGCTTACTGCTTTGAAAGGAAGGCATGCAAACAGAGAACACTGTAAAACCACAGGGACCACAATAGTATTTCAACATCACACCTTTACTAGTGCCAGAAATAGCCACGGATACCATTTCTTACATCTCTTGGTATTCCATTGTGTTGTACCGACTAGACTCAAGCCTGCTTGTCTTTTATAATATCTAACAAGGTCAACATCTGAGCTACTCCTAAATCCTTTTCAACCTAACCCCCGCCCAAGTCCAGTTTACAGGCCCACGAAAAAAGAATTACAGCTCACGGTTATGTGAAATTGTGGCTTGGCTGGCATCAATGTCACTTACCCAGCGTCCTTTCCAGCAATCTTAGAACTCCTTTGTAGATCCCTCTTGAGGCACTGTGTTCATTCTATAAATTTACTTCAGGATGGACTTGCAGAACTACAACAGGACCATGACCAAGTACATCTGTCATCTGAGGTTTTTCAGTTGCCTGAGAAAACAAGCATACATTTGCTGTCACTTTAAACTTTTGTTTTTGCTGTCCGAATTGTTCTCAATTTCTCAATTACCTAATTAAATCCAGTTATTGGCTTAATTAGTGAGCATTAACCTGTGCTCCAGATCTTAAGCCACTTAGACACCTATAAAACCTTCAGGACTGGGACTGTCCATGACCGGGTCTAGAGGCATGCTTATTTATTTATTTATTTATTTATTTATTTCTTAGCAGACACCCTTATCCAGGGTGACTTACAATTGTTACAAGATATCACATTATACATTATTTCATATTATACAGATCACATTATTTTTACGTACAATTACCCATTTATACAGTTGGGTTTTTACTGGAGCAATCTAGGTAAAGTACCTTGCTCAGGGGTACAACAGCAGTGTACCCCACCAGGGATTGAACCCACGACCCTCCGGTCAAGAGTCCAGAGCCTTAACCACTACTCCACACTGCTGTTGATTTAAGGATTAAATAAGGGGCTGGGGGAGGCATACTGGTACAGTATATGATCTATTACAAACAAGTTGGTGATTTGCAAATATTGCTATACACTTTAGTGGCTTAGCAGTTAGGCTGGCATCTAAATGGTTTGCTTTTAGTTTGATTTGTGATCAGGATAGACCACAATAGCCATGGCAAGCTTTTTATGTTTACAGCAGGCGTTTATTTGCTGCTCAGAGGAGACGACAGGTAATGTGTAAGACATTGGTTTTATTGAAATAGGACCTGGTCCACTTGTTAATTTTAATGCTGCTGTCATGTTTTGATTTTAGGGAAAGGACATGTATCTGATTTTGGAGAACAATATGCTGAACCTGGTTGACCCCATGGATCGCTCCACTCTTCATTCCCAGCCCATTGTGAGCATCAGAGTGTGGGGAGTAGGCCGGGACAATGGGAGGTAAGAAAAGGTCAATTTCTGCCTCCTCTTAAAGTGGTTACCATCCCACAGTTGTCGTCATATGCAATAGGAGTTTTTATATTTTTACAGAACAAATATTAACAGGAGGTTTATATCAGTTCATTGTATCTGTGTGCTTGGGTGCATAAAGAATAGGCTAACAACATAACAGTACTAGCTTTTTGTAATTCTTTAAACCACGTTTTGTGTTTGGGGTCTAATGTTTGCTAAGAAATAAATAATAATGTGCATAGCTGAGGAGTCCTTTTGTGAAAGACGCAATATAAATTATCTTTCTTAAAGATTTCAGAGACATTCTATCGCACTGTGACAGCTTAAGTTTAATAAACTAATCATCAGGATATTGGTAAAATATGTTTCTATGTAAAGATATTCCAGATATGAATGTTTTGTACGTTTTAAATTAGAGGATATAAACTGTTGGTGTGCGCAGACTTGCTGCTGCAAGTCCCATCTCTCCCCGGCGGGTGTCACTGTTATTCGGTTGTCCTTGAATACTTCCCAGTATTATTTTGGAAGGGTAAGGACTTTGATAAGAACAGATTTAAATGTTGTATTGACATTTCCTGAATGTTTTAGATATTTATAAGTTGATCTTATTTGAAAGGTTGAGTGCCTGCATCTTATCGGGATGAAAAGACGTCTGGTTAAATACTGTACTACTTCCCCACATATTGACTTATGTTTGTATTTTTATTCCATCTGATTTGGCTTAGTTGGTTTATTTTCCTTTTTCCAAGAAGGAACATGGGGAGACAGTTCTGTAGATAATGTAACATTGAAAGGCTTTTATCTCGACATGTTGCAGAAGCCTTTGCAGGTTCAGGGGTGTTTTTGTACTATAGATACCTTGTTGGTTATTTCATCTTCACTTTTGAGATTTAAATCTGTCACAGATATGAAACTTCACAATTTGTTTATGATCCAGATCAGTCTATTGCACAAATATCAACCAGTCATTCGCTCATTTGTTTGTTCATATGAAAACTGCAAAAGAGGAGAGAGAGAGAGAGAGAGAGAGATAATACTATAATACTATTTTAACAGGGTAGTATATTCTCTTTGGACAAATTGTACTGGTTATTAAAATTGGTGCTGGTTATTAACATTGTCATCGCAGTGAGTCAACATTGGCTGTAAATTGTTGTTGTCCAAAGAGAATATACTACCCTATTAAAATAGTATTATCTGACAAGCTGAAGTTAAGGTTTAGTGATGCTGTGTTATTTGACTTTAAAGGATTTTTCAAAGGATGTTATGAATTAAGAGCCAGGTTTGCTCAAACTTGTAGGTGCAATTTAATGGGTTTGTGTTGCTGTTTATTTTTGTTTTCAAACACTTCGAAGTAACTTTGTGAATTTACTAAAATACTGCTTGTCTCTGTGTTGTAGAAGTGTATACATCCCACTGCCCTCTGTTGCTTTGACAGTTACACATATCCTTCTGGAACAGTTTCAGCCATGCATTTAATCTAGCTTACCAATGCAATGAATGCCCTTGACCTCATGTGTCCACGGCCACCACAGGAAAGTGACACAGAGTGGGAAAACAGAGGAGCAAAAAGTTATCCTTTTCAAAAGATTTGTTCATTTGTGGGGGGGGGTGGGGTGGGCATTGGTTGTTGTCAGTCAGGAATTTTTCTGGGGTGTCCCATCCCCATTTATTGTAGTTTGAGAGGTTGTACATCACATCTTTCATGTTCTTAGTGCTTCTATTACAATATTTTAATGCAGATCAACTGTAATACTTACAATAGCCATCCAACAAAAAAGCTAAACTCCACAATAATCTGCATGGTGATTTACTTAACAAAATTAATAGGAAGTTCAAAATAAGAACATTGTACCCCCCCCCAGTAGGGGAAATGGTGTGCTAACAAGGGACGAACCTTTTCTCGTTCTCAAACTTTTCTTATGTTCTTAAATTCATAATTGGCTCTTGTGCAGGATTATGAGGGCCCTCTGCATGCGTTTGCATTATTTTTGTTTGATATTCTGTTAACAACTGTTGTTGGTTACATTTTACAGCAGTATTGAGCAGTTGTATGAAAATCGAACAATATTTTATTTTAACAAATTAAAAAATGTTCTATGCTTGCCTCCTCTTCAAACAGTGCTGATGCTATAGACTCTGCAAGATCACTTCAACTTTCAAAGTATAGCATGTCTGTGATGTGGTCATGTTTTAAGCTGCTAAATGCTAAATGAGACTTCCACTTTATTCAGGGACGGCAAATAACCCATTCAGATGAAAATAAAGAGACCCGTGGGCTGGTTTTTGTTGCAGTGATGTGACCCCATGTGAATGTTTTTATGTTGGTTCCAGTTTGGAAACATGTGGGTGGCAGGGTTTCATTAGTGCTGCACAGAGTATTACGTATTGTAGTTCAGATATATATATATATATATATTTTTTTTTTTCAGACAATAATGAACCATTAATAATGTAGAGCAGCTGGTACAAAGTAATTATTGTGTGTGGGTGGGATTGTCAGCCTGGTCTGTTCCTTTTGATTTCGAACCAGACATATGAATAGCTTGTTTCCATTATGTAAAAAAAAAATGCTGCGGTTGGAACATTTACTAACGGTTAACCTCTGTAGACCTGGACTCAAATCCAGTGGTCTCAGCTTAGTAAACTAAACCACCACCAAATTTGACACACTTGGCAAACCAGATACAAATGGCTGATGTGGATTAATGCATAGATGATAAGAAAACTACTTCAGATGTGTTAACGTTCAATAGATGTTTTATTTATTTTTTAAATGCTTCTTACACATAGATTACACAATGAAAAAGCGGCAGCAGTATTTAAGTTTCTGATTGAGTCATGTCTGTATATTGAAAGTTAAGAATGTACACCTGCTGGTGTTCAGTCTAATGGAAGTCTTGGGGTGGGATGTGCCGTGCCATATATATATTATGAAAAAATTGATTTTAAAAGCAGAACCTACAAATGTAGACAAAATAATTGATGATACCAATAATTAATAACAAAAACAACAATGTAAGGGATTTCTAATAGAATGATACAATCCCATTTTGTGCATCAAAAACATACCATGTGTCATTCTTCCAACATTTAATTGCCCTCAGCATGAGATGTTTTCAACATAGAGAAGATTCTGTTGGCTTCCGTGACACACATCATATTGATTCCAGCCGAATTGTTGATGTCATGCCCTTGACTTCATAACCCAGGGGAACTTTGGCCAGCATTGCCCACACTAGGATAACTTGGGGGTTGTCTCAAAGTCAGCCTTATGACTATTTGTTTGTCAGAAAAATTGCATTTTGCTGTCTCGAAGTAATGGGAAATCCATGTAAGTGGATGACTGATGGTTTTCATTCCAGTTTCAGAGCTTACAGTATATACTGAAGTCATAACTGGAACAAGCTTTTCTCCTAATAGTATTTTATAAAATATAATTTTAAAAACTCCTTCGGAAGATGAAAGGCAGTCTAATGATTTTTGACCAGATGATTTTTAAAGACATACTTCAATAAAACATTGATGAAATGAAGAGATCTGCTGATGAAAGTTTAATCTTATAATATGCCTGGGAGCTTGCTCTGGGCGGGTGTCTCCTTCTGGGGAGAGCTTTATTATTCTCTTCATGTGGTTTGCTGTTATCAGGTCCCTTTAATTTAATTTGTCTATAACAAAGTATCTATAAGTTAAACTGCCAGTTATGCTAGCATTTGCACAAATACGATAATAAATGTTGGTAATAACTTCAATTGTAAGGATTTCAGTAAGTCTGTCACTCACAACAGTCAACCCTCTGGCTCTTAAAACTGGCATGCAATGTGCAAACTCCATGAATCTGTGATTATGCTGGAAGATGTCAGGCTACAGCTAGTTTGACTGGGACAGGGGGGAGGGGTTAGCAGGACAAGAAGTTAAGGTCATGAAGGGCAAGGCAATGTTGCCTTCGTTGGGTGTGAAGATTCAGGGGCACCAAGGTGATTTCATACTCATTCATAAAACAACAAAAAAGAGCCTATTATGTTGATTAAATTCATTCAAACAAACACAAATCAATGTTTTCCAAGTGATTCACACCCTAATTGTTACGAAAATAAAACATATGTCACTTTTTTAACATTGTAAAAATAAAATGGCATAAAAAATCAAATTTAAAACAGCATAAAGTACAAGATATTTGGGTTTAAAATGTAAAAAAGGCCTGGAACACAAAGATGGTTTGACAGGTGTGATATATCAACACTAGATGTAATACTAATAGTCTACTTGATGCATTTTGTAATACAGAATTATCACAAAATGCAAGAGACCGAGCTTGTACTTGCATAAAGTTAATGGCTGCTTTATAACAGAAAAAATAGCCATACCTTTGTCTCGTTGTCATGCCTTTATTTTCTCTATAGTACAATAACATACTATCATGGAAAAACTACCTACTTCATTTAAAAATAAAAAAAGAAAGTAAGTAATGCAGTATTTCTACGGATAAATGAATACAATATATAACAACTACGTGAAATATTGAAGCAGGTTATATATTTATAGTCTACTGGCTATTTAAAGTTTGCAACAGCAATAACAACACTACTATGACTACTATGACTACGACTACTACTAATAATAATAATGAGCTTGTTATGTGAATGTTGGGTAGTGAGTTGTTTAATTTACTTCAAAACAAATTAAATGTTTGTTTTGTAAAACAAATAAAAAGAAAATGACCATATATAGCCTTTACATTGGTAAATAATTTATTGTTAAAGAATATTAAACAGCAATATTTCAAGCATTCACGGTGTTAGTTCTGTATTTATGCATGCTTATCAAACTGTGTTTGAAGTTGTCAGTGTTTTTGCTTGGCTCCTGCAGGAATAATTTAATGTGCTGCCTTGTTTTATTTTATTTTTTGGTGGCGGTGAAATTTAGATTTTCGCTGCCTCATCCATAATTATCCAAGTTCTCTGTATATTTCCTGCCTTAAAAGTAATCTATTTCTCATGCTGAAAAAAATCTTAGCTCACAGCAAAAGTAAAGGCTCTGAAAACTGAAAGGCTGTCTGTCTAAGAAACTGCTACTGAACTGGGTGACGTAGTCTTCGTACTGTGCTGGGGTATCTGGGGGAGTGGCCTCGATCATTACTTCCGCTGCTTTTGTGGGCTTTTTGTTTTTGTGTTTTTTGATTTGTATTTGTGTTTTTTTGATTTTGTGTTTGTGTTTTTCAATTTGTATTTGTGTTTTGCACTTCAGGGCCACCGTAGCGCACTGATTTCTTACCTAAACGTTTGGTAAATCCTAGAACACGTCGCTGCCGCGCTCTTCTTTCTTTTTTTTTTTTTTTTTGAAATTCAGAATGACCAATTATTATTTATTTTTTTCTCCAATTCCTCCGATCTCACAAGTCTAAAGCCAGAATCAGTTTTATGCCGAGCAATCCAGAGCAGAGGTGGGTGGGTTACCGATCCTGGAGAACAGAGATCAGCCCTGCTTTTTATCCACTCTGAATGGACTCGGTGTCTGGCCAGTAGGGTTCGCTGTTGTGCGATGAGGAGAATGAGTCTCTGCCAGTTTCCCATCCCCCACCCCTAGAGTGGCAGAGCCAATGTGACGCCCCCTTCGAAGTCCCCAGCAAAGTTCGGCCTCTTTGCACAGCCCGAACGCAAACTTACGCAAACGAAATGTAACCAGTACCGAATGGGTATTTACCTCCTAAAGACCTGAATCCTGAATATTGTATACCAAAGCTGTTCTTTGAGTCTGAGACGCAGCTGTGACCCGCCCCCGAGGGATCAAAAGGACTGTGCTCACAGATCTCGGCGTCATTTTTCCTTCAAATCATGGACGCAGCGACCTTGAAGGTTAATGGTTACATTTCTATTGCAGGGAACCAGGGTTATGATAATAGCCTAACGTTCGCTTTCAAGTATGGAATGTAACCATTACTGAATAATAATAACCTAACTTAAAAAAAAAACAGGAATCATGCTTTGTTACCCTTACCAATGGTACTGACAGGCGCACTTTTAAAAATAAAAAATAAAATAAAATAAAAAAAGGACTTGCTAAGCTGTGATGGCAACGCAGCCCTTAAAGATTTCATATCAGCCCGTCGCCTTTAGCGCTTTCCTGGTAGCGGTAGGTTTGTGTATTCCCCATGCAGAACGCAAAGTCTTTTCTTTGCACACTGAATAGATAACAGAACTGCTTGTTCCTGCTGCTGCTTTTTCTTATTAGCGCTTTATGCGGGAAAAGACTGAATAGGCAGTAAATCTCTTCCCCCTTTTTGTTTTTAGAAAAATCGCCTGTTGGGTATGAGCTTTTGCATGTCTTTGCTTAATAAGCGTCAGCCAGCAGTGGAGAATAAATTCATTTGAAAATGTTTGTGTCTCCTTCAGAACAAGATACAAATGTTAGTATGTGTTGTGGTGAGTCTTCATTTTAAAGCTTCGTCTGCTTTTCAGGAGTATGCTTTGTATTATAACAAGGTATTAGAAATGCAATAATTAACTGATTATTGATCACCATGGCTTTAATTTAAGTTATACATTCATTATTCAATTTACCACCCTGGTGCTTTATTTGAATCCTGAAAAAACAGAATGTACACACACGTTGCTAGACTAAAGCTCGTCTGTTTTATATTTGTTTTGTGACATTAGCAAAATAAATCATGTGTCTTGTTGCTTTTTAATAAAATAATTAATAATGTATGTATAATATTACTACAGTATGTACAGAAACCTGAGCTCACCACCATCTTCAGAGTGATTTATTGTTCATAATAACTTCGTAATTCATACTTCTAATGGATTGTTTTTTTTGCTTTGTAGCAGGTATTTTTTGGAAATCTGGTACAAATTGAGGTTACAACCATTTGCCTGCTGATTTTACCGTTTACCTTTAAAAAGAAAGCAAAACAAGAGAACTGTGAATAGACTAGTGAAATAAGAGCTCTTCACAAAGAAAGCTGTCAAAAGAAGTACTGCAGAACAGCACAAAAAACAGTTATTACTCCTACAGATATAAAACACATAGAACAAGTCAGCTGTCAATAAAAAGACAATGTTAAAAATTAAATTTGATGGGTAATCTCCTTATTAACAGCAGCTCCTTCTGCACCTGGACATTTATTTCAGCAGGAGGGTTTAATCTTAAACTGAATATATAAGACCTGTTATATAAGAGATTGTATAAATTATAAACTGTACTAACACAATTTACAAATGTTTCTTTTTGTGAGGTTACTATTGACCGCTTTTCAAAGTTGTTCTGTAAAACCTCTGCCCAGAATACTTATTGCTGGTTTAACTCAGATCAGCACTAACCTTATACTACCTAATGTTAATTTAGGTAAGATAGTGCGAGATTGGTGCTAATCAGGGTGTGAAACCAGTGATTAATCTGATCCACATTTATATTCCAAGTTGTACAAGTGCTGCCCTTACAGTGATTTATCACTTGCAATGTCCTTTCTGGCTATAATGCATCCCCCAGGAGATTAGAAACAGTGAAGCTCACAGGTCTCATTTATAGAAATATACTGTATATTTTTCTGTGTTGAAGGCTTTCAAAAATGCTCATTTTTATGGGGCACCGTGGCGTAAATTAACATACATACACATGGACAGCTCAAATGTTTTCTATTTAACTCTTAAACTTAATACTAGAAAAAGAACATTATCCTCCATTAACTCTTTACTGTAGGTACAATGTGTTCAGCCTTTTTTATCATCTGGAAAAAAGAATGAATTTGTTGTGAAATTCATCTTCATGCATATTCTTAAGTGCAGAGAGCTCCTGATACAACCATGTACTTCAATGACCCCCGTATGTTATTTTGAGTGGAATAATTTACCTCGTAATGTGCTGATAAGGCCCTAGGGCTGTGGAAAATCTGCAGTTGTATTATTATTATTATTATTATTTATTTATTAGCAGACGCCCTTATCCAGGGCGACTTACAATTGTTACAAGATATCACATTATTTTTGCATACAATTATCCATTTATACAGTTGGGTTTTTACTGGAGCAATCTAGGTAAAGTACCTTGCTCAAGGGTACAACAGCAGTGTCCCCCCACCTGGGATTGAACCCACGACCCTCCAGTCAAGAGTCCAGAGCCCTAACCACTACTCCACACTGCTGCCACCACTGCTCCACATTAGTGCTCCCACACTGGGGTTTTGATGAACAACAGCTTTAATCCAAGCCTGAGATTTTCCAGAGCATTTGTCTTTCTAAGATGAGCCGGGTCCTTGAAAACCAACGCTTTTACAGGCTGAAATTAACATTGTTCACAGCTGAGACCCACAGCTGAGACCGACCAAGAGCTCCTACTACGCATTAAAATAAATAAAAAATACATAAAAAAGAATGATATATGTGAAATGCATTTAATCTGCATGGCAGAAGGATGGAAATAGCACCCACATCTGCATATGCTTAGTTTAAGAAGCATTAAAAAAGAGGGGAGGTTTAGTGGAAGTAGGGGGTGGGTGAGTGTGTGTGGCAGTGGGGGGATGAGTTGGCAACAACAGCGGCTGCGTTCAGAATCCACTTGATGCAAAATGAATGAGCTGCCTTCCTCTCTGGGGGGCTTCACCACAGGTCATTGAAGTACATGGCTATATCAGGAGCACTTTGCATCATCTGATGCATACCGATGCCTGAGGGAGAGCAGGGACTAGCCTGAGTGCTGAGTGTGGTTGTGAAGGCATCTGACGTGCTGTGCATTCAGTTCTCCCGCTCTCTCTCTCTCTCTCTCTCTCTCTCTCTCTCTCTCTCTCTCTCTCTCTCTCTCTCTCTCTCTCTCTCTCTCTCTCTCTCTCTCTCTCTCTCTCTCTCTCTCTCTCTCTCTCTCTCTCTCTCTCTCTCTCTCTCTCTCTCTCTCCCCCTCCCCCCCCCAGCTCTCACTCACTGCAGTGAAAAAAGAGGGTTAGATGAAGTGTAAAGGGAAGTCTGCAGCACCTTTCACTTTGAAGAGCAGATACTGTGTTCTTTAAGCAAGCCTATAGTGTAATTTCCTTGGGGAGAGGGTGATTGAATAGGGTAGGGACGTCTTTGTGAAATACCTCCTCAAGTGATCCAGTTAATGACCCACAGATCATCGCAATGCTAACGTAGGGATGGATGGCTGTTTGTTTTACAGTAAGTACCTACTGCTCTCTCTTTTTCTGGTTCTTTAGTGATTGATTTAAAGTGTAGAACATATTGTTCTGAAGTTCATCTCAGAAACAGAATATTATTTGTCATTTTTTTTTTTCTCTTTTGAGACTCTTTAAAATCTGTCAGAACTACCAGAGCCAGGATTAGTGGTTTCTCCCCCTACCTAGACCCAGACATTGTGAGCTTGCATAAGCACAGCTTTACAAGAGAAAAGTTGGCAGTAAGTGTAGATTTTATGGCAACTCGATTTGGAGTGGCTGTCAGTGGGAGGCTATTCACACAGCGTGAAGACGTAAGGATGCATGTGGAAAGGGAGCACAGTAACTAGGGTAGTTTAAAGAAACAGTGTGTGTGCACTCTCTACTGATATTTGCATGAAGAATATGTTGCTGTAACCCCCTTATGAAGGATCTTCCACTGTATAATGTGCTGTTAACATGTGCATCACGTTTTGTTGAAATAAATCATTATTAATCTGATTCCTGCTGCCCTTTACAACATGTGTAGGCAGCAGTGTGGAGTAGTGGTTAGGGCTCTGGACTAACCACTACTCCAGAGTAGTGGTTAGTCCAGTGGGGGACATTGCTGTTGTACCCTTGAGCAAGGTACTTTACCTAGATTGCTCCAGTAAAAACACAACTGTATAAATGGGTAATTGTATGTAAAAATAATGTGAAATAATGTGATATCTTGTAACAATTGTAAGTCGCCCTGGATAAGGGCGTCTGCTTAGAAATAAATAATAATAATAATAATAATAATAATAAACCATTATCCTTCATTGACATCTATTAGGCAGACCTAATTGTGTGTTAAATGTATTGTCATTTTACTGCGGCTTGTTGTATGTGCTGCCCATCTTTTTAATCTTGGCTAGGATTTTTTTATATATTAGAAATTTGTTCTCTAATAGTATTTACCAGCAAATTTTGATTCGATTTTATGGATTCTGGTCAAGTGTGGAATGTGTGAAAGACACATGAACTTAACAGTTTATAAGGGAAAACTACACCTAATGTTGCATATATAGTTTGGACACTAAGTCTTTATTTGCCAGTAGGTGTCACTTTTTAAATAATGTCTAGTCCTGTTAATGGAATTGAATATTCTGAAGATTTTCATCACAACAGCATATTCCTGTACTTTATGGGGTTCACATTAAACTACAGCCCAGTTCTTTTGTGAAAAAAATTGAAGATAGCTTTTAAAACTGAAGTTTTAGGCATTATTAATCTATATCCACGTTTGAGTTTACAAAATGATTGTACCTTCTGTGTTTTATGCAATGTATTTCTGAATATTGAGTGGTGTTGGCATTTAGGGTAGCTGCTGTCAGTTGCTCTGGTGTGAACTCAAGCATTATCAAGCATTTCTTTCATTTTATGCTGTTAACCTTTACAGTTTAATGAGACTTCTTTATCCCAGAGTCCCCAGCTCTGGTGGGCGGCTGGGTTAGAATTTCTGATGGCAGCTGTGAATGCTCACTGTGTAGTCTGCATATGTATTGACTGTAGTTGGGCTCCTGCTGTGTAATGAAGATTTCTTTCTCATTTTCAGTGTACACCTTTGGTAATCCATCTTGGTTTCATGCTGTTGAAGTGGCATTTCTGTTGGCTGGGAAAGGGGAAATCTATCTTGTCGAGTCTATGCTTACTTAATCTCTGACATTTTGTCATAAATTATCCGTAGCACTATGACATCACTGGTCAGCCAGACACGTATCTACTTTTTTAATGAACTTTTTAATGATTAAGTATAAACATTGTTTCATGACAGGCTGTTGTGAATAATATGCTTACTAAAGCTCTTTCTGCAGTTGATAATACGTGAGGCACCTTGACTGGTATCAAACCCACCACAGTAGTATTTCTAATACCTCCAGGCTTTCCCTTAGTATGAGTAATTGCTTTTGATATTGCTAATTGTTTTTGATACTGCTGACAGACCCCTTTTTAAAACCACTTTAAATACAAAATGTAATTAATGTCTACCAAACATAGAGGTGCGGGAGGTTCTATAAACCAGTGGCATTTTATTTTTGTTGGTTGATTCTGGACAGACGACCTGTGTCGAAAGTGATTTTAGAGGTTACCAGCAAATCAAAGTGTTTCTTTTAGGAAGGAAGGAAGTGACACCACCGGATAAAATGTATCTCTACAGAGCTCACAAACAGAAGATGAACATTCCATTATGGAATAATTATGGTCGTTGTATGTGACATTTTGCACTAGCCATGTTTAATAGTACAGCTGTGGGAAGCTTGGGCTCAATCAAAACAAGGTTAATTGCACAATTGTGCAATACATACATTAACATACATTAGCTGCCATTAAGCCTGTGGTAGCAGACTAGGTTTTCATTTGAGCCTCTCCAATTCAATTCAAACAACCTGCCTTGCAATTGCAGGCATTTTGTGAAGCTAGCATGATATGTTATGATGTTTAAAAAAAAAAAAAAAAAAACAGGACCATAGCTATTCATTGACGAGGGTATTCCATGAACTAGCAATGTATTACACTTCAATTAGCAAAAATAACTGCAACCAGATCACCTGATTTCAAACATGAATGCCATTTAACCATTAACTTTTTTTAAGTTAAATTTTACCGCAGAAAAACAGAACCGTGTGAGCGCTAAATAAATTGTTACACTTCAGTGGTAAAAATAACTATTTAATGTACTTCTCTTTTTCTATGGCTTTTAATGACTTTGCAGATGTTTAATAAGGAAATAGTGCTAAAAATGTTCGTTATTGCTGTGATGAAGCTGACTGTCCATAAAAAAAAGCTACAGAGGAAATAACTAGACACTATAAAAAGCCTATTGGGTCACATATTTTTGGATTATAATGTACACAAGAGCATAACTAATGACAGAAGACAAACCCATGCCTATTTCTATATCTCTCTTGCCAAGAAAGAGGACCTTTAAAATGGAGTGATTCCTTATTTGAAGAAAGGGCATTGCTTTTCTGTAGCACTGGGCTATAGAATCATTCACCTACTTTTTGCTCTGTGCTTACACAGCAGAAAGTTCAGTGGTTGGAGACCTCTAATGAAACCCATATTTAAGTGGCTGAGTCGACTGAATGTCTTCAACATTTTGCATAGAAGCCATTTATCTAGTCAATATATTTTATCTGCTGAGAAAAAGGCTGCAGGAAATCGAAAATTGCAGGCACATTAAAATGTTGCAAACATGAACTGCTGTGCCATTGTATGAAATGAGGCTGCCACTGAAACAGTATGTTATTTTTTTTTAATATAAAACAAAATAAATAAATGCTTAAGTACACAAATAAACTGGTTGCAAAACCTGAATTAAACAACTTTCCTGATGCTACAAATGTTCTACATCAGGGGTCTCTAATCCTGGTCCTGGACGGCTCGTGTCACTCCTGATTTTTTTTTTTTTTCCCAACTGTACCCTAAATTAATTAATTTGACCAATTAAGCTTCTAATAAGCACTTTATTGGTCCAATTAAGTAATTTAGGGTACAGTTGGAACAAAAACCAGGAGTGCCTGGCCCTCCAGGACCAGGATTGGAGACCCCTGTTCTACATGGTCCCAGACAAATTTAGCCTTCGCTTATTGTAAATGACTTCTTATAATACAAATTAACTTAACACAAATTTAACGCAAAGTATTTTGCTGTAATTAAAATTTGATATCAGTGCTATTGTAACTTCAATACAAACTGACAGTATTAATTTGGCTTAGACTCCTGATAATAACAATTATTCATAAAACCTTTTTTTTTTTGCCGTTCCCTTGAAATTCGTTTTATTGAGAGTTCACTGTATATAAATTATATTAAATTAATTAAATATCTTCTTTACACTGGGCCCGACTTTTTTTTTTGGTGGTTAGGAAACTGGGCCAATGTTGGCATATATTTGGTTTTTAGTTAAATGTTTATTTTATTATTTCACTTCCATGACTAACAAGCCCTTTCCTGCTGCAGATATGGCCATGCCTGCCTGATTTATTTAGCAGTAGCTTAAAGTAGCTCACATTGTTTTCCTAATTAGATATTGAACACATTTTCAAAGTGAGTACGAAGGGACATTTTCTTAGCTAAAAACAGCTGTGCTCATATCAAACTAGAAGAAACAAACAGTTTTGCAAAAATGTAACATTACATTATTCTGAAATAATAATAATAATAATAATAATAATAATAATAATAATAATAATAATAATAATAACACTTTTTCATGCTTAACAAGTTTTGCATTCTACTTTTTCATCTTTACTGGAGGGGTAATTTCTCAAACTACAAAAACATCGAATACAGTATTTAGATAGAAAAAAATAATTTGTGAGGTTAACAATAAAATGGAGATACGACATCTATGCTTTTTAACTTTTGTATTGCAATTTAACATGTAAGCATAAAGAACCCCCCCCCCCCATAAAAGTAGAGGCATATCTATGGTTTAATTATGATTTTATTTATTTGTATTATTATTATTTGCTTATTTAGCAGACCCCTTTATCCAAGGCGACTTACAGAGACTAGGGTGTGTGAACTATGCATCAGCTGCAGAGTCACAACATCTCACCCGAAAGACGTAGCACAAGGAGGTTAAGTGACTTGCTCAGGGTCACACAATGAGTCAGTGGCTGAGCTAGGATTTGAACCGGGGAGCTCCCAATTACAAGCCCTTTTCTTAACCACTGGACAACACAGCCTCCTGCAATAATATAAAATAAATAGATAGATAGATATTTTTATAAAATGAGTATTTTAAATATTCTATCCTAATTGGTCAAAACAGGTCACATGGGGGGTGTTGATATTACAGCATATCACCAATGGGTTGGCACTTTTTTTCAAAAAGGGGCAAATCACTAGTAGATATCCATAGACCACTAGAAAAAAAATAAATAAATGCAGACATTGGAATTTATCGCAATAAACATTAGTGACGAGATTTATATAAATGTTGACCTTTTGGGAAAATGAAGTGTACGTAATAAATTGAATGAATCTGAATCGGACACCAATGATTAATTAAAGTAGTGAAAAAAGTCAAAAGTAAATATTCAAATCAATTCAAAACTCGCCATTCTGATCGCTCTGCTGCTTCTCCCTGAAGTACAGCGTTTCCGTATCCCATTCTGAAAATTAAAAAAAAAAAAACCTTAAACTTTCAGCTTTTTTAAAAAAAAGATTTGGATCGCTCTTTAGAGTCTCTGTCCGTTTTTCTCTGGTTGGTTGCATCTCCTGCCCTGCCTGCTGCCACAGGTCCCACCCCCTGCGCAGCTGTGTGATCTGATGCAGAGTACAGTATTTATAAATGCACCTCGACAATTCTTGCCATACCTTTCTCTCCACAAATGTGCGTCTTTTAAGTATAACTGGAAATGTAATTGTAACTTACTTAACAATGAATATTTCTGTAATAAAACGAGGGCTCTTATTAAAGAAATACACACAAAGCAAAAATCACTATCTTCCATTAAAAAATGGGAAATGTTGAAATATCAAATACAAAACCTTTCTATTAAATTTGGTAAAGAGTTAGCTAAAATTAGACAAATTAAACAATCTAAAATTATTTTGGATATAAACCTAATTTGCAATAAAAATGAACTAAATAATGAAGATAGATCCAAATTAATGACTTTGCAGTCACAGCTAGACTAACTTTATAAAGATAAAGCCACTGGGGCTTTTATTTGTTCTGAAGCAAAGTGGATTGAAATGGGTTAAAAAAAATTATTTCTTTTAATTTAGAAAAGCAAAGGCAAGGTAAAATAATCTATAACTGCTCTCCTCATTAATCAAAAGATAGATGACAAAAATACAGTTGCTAGTGAAATGTATCATTTTTACAAAAATGTATAGAATTCCACATTTTCTCAAAGTTTTTATTTTTTCTTATACCTCAAATTGATGAAGACTACAAATATATAACATAATCTGATCTCAAAATCGGGGAACTAGATATTGTCATTAAACAGTTACCCAATGGGAAGTCACCTGGCCCTGATGGTTTAACTGCTGAATTCTTTAAATGTTTCAGGTCAGATCTTGGGGAGCTTTTATTTTTGGCTTTCAGTGAATGCATTAAATTAAATTAATTGTCCTGTACTATGAAACAAGGCCTCTGTTACCTAAGCCGGGTAAAGACCCTTTATTTGTGGATTATTGGCGTCCAATTACTTTATTCTGTTGTGATTTACAAGTTATTAGCCCACGTTTATGCAAATAGACTTAAAAAAAGGCATTGCTGAAGTTAACACCCCACTCAGCCTTTATAAAAGGCAGGCATATTTATAACCACATACGTCTATAAATTTATAAATACAATTAAACTTATGTACTCAAATATTATTAGCTCTGTTTCCTTGAGTTCAGGATCCCCCCCCCACCCTCCTTGATTTGAAATTTCAAGGTGAACTTATGCCTATTCATAAATGTGTGATAGACAGCATAGACTCTATTCCAATCAAAAATGAAATTAAGTACCTAGGAATTACCACTGCTAAAAAACCCCAAAAAAAGAGAGAGTTGTTGAATATCAGCAATAGACTGGAAATAACTAAACTAACACTCAGCTTTTGGTTACAGAGAGATTTATCTATCTCCTGGACATATTCTCTTATCAACAACAGAGGGGTAAGCCAGATTGATATACCCATCTTGGTCATTGTACGTTTCCCCCCAAATATTAAGCACATAAATTCTATCATCTTTAAATTTATATGGCGTAACAAAAACCATTTACAACTAGTAAAAGATTATTCAGATGGTGGGCTCAAAGCCAATGACTTTGAATCCTTGATCGGGACCTTTAAGTTAAACTGGTTAAGGGCCTGTATATACAATAATGATTCTATGTAGTTTCATATTCCAAATCATTTATTCAGAGAACTGGGAGGTTTGGAGGTTGCTTAAATGTGACCTGTGATGTTTCAAGACTTTCTGTAAAATGATCAGACTATTACAAACAGGCATTGCTGTATTGGAAATCCTACTTACTCAACCTTGTTGATTTAATGGCTTACACTTTCTAAATAATAAATGTAATATCAAATGGCTTTGTGATGCTCTAAATATGGCCATATTTAATGACTTCCAGTCAAAGTACAAGCATGGTATCACAGATCAGTTAAGGCTTAGAAAATCAAGAACCTTCTATTTAACCTGTCCAATTCCACCAAAGCTAAAGGAACTCACTTTAAAATCATTAGTTCTATATATCCATCCAGTGAATCTCTTCATAAAATATTTAGTTTTTAAAATAACTCTTGTCTATTTTGTCTATTTTGACATTATATGGTATTTTAATGCAACCTGTAATTGTGACATTTTTTTTGTTGTAAATCTTATTATTTTGTTAGCAAAATGTTCACAAATGTAAATGGGAGGCTTGAAGCCTTCAGTCATAGCCTTTACCAATGAGGTCAAACTTCATGTAAGATCTCTAAAAATGGTCAATTCTAAACTAGCATGTAAACCACATGATTTGATAAATACCTCCTTGTTTAATAACATAAACAGTTTACAATTTCTTCATGTTATTGATCTCTTTAACATGCCATTAATGGAATCTGAATGTAGTGTATCAACCCCTGGCAATGTCTGTTGTATTTCTTCTTCTTTGTTATCATGTTCCTTTCCAATATGTCCCTCATTTGTAATGTAATTTTTGCCTTGTTAAAAATTAAATAATTAGAATATATATATATATATATATATATATATATATATATATATATATATATATATATATATATATATATACAGTACTGTGCAAAAGTTTTAGGCAGGTGTGAAAAAATGCTGTAAAGTAAGAATGCTTTCAAAAATAGACATGTTAATAGTTTATATTTATCAATTAACAAAATGCAAAGTGAGTGAACAGAAGAAAAATCTACATCAAATCAATATTTGGTGTGACCACCCTTTGCCTTCAAAACAGCATCAATTCTTCTAGGTACACTTGCACACAGTTTTTGAAGGAACTCGGCAGTCAGGTTGGCCCAGACATCTTGGAGAACTAACCACAGTTCTTCTGTGGATTTAGGCAGCCTCAGTTGCTTCTCTGTCTTCAAGTAATCCCAGACAGACTCGATGATGTTGAGATCAGGGCTCTGTGTGGGCCATACCATCACTTCCAGGACTCCTTGTTCTTCTTTACGCTGAAGATAGTTCTTAATGACTTTCGCTGTATGTTTGGGGTCGTTGTCATGCTGCAGAATAAATTTGGGGCCAATCAGATGCCTCCCTGATGGTATTGCATGATGGATAAGTATCTGCCTGTACTTCTCAGCATTGAGGAGACCATTAATTCTGACCAAATCCCCAACTCCATTTGCAGAAATGCAGCCCCAAACTTGCAAGGAACCTCCACCATGCTTCACTGTTACCTGCAGACACTCATTCGTGTACCGCTCTCCAGCCCTTCGGCGAACAAACTGCCTTCTGCTACAGCCAAATATTTCACATTTTGACTCATCAGTCCAGAGCACCTGCTGCCATTTTTCTGCACCCCAGTTCCTGTGTTTTCGTGCATAGTTTGGCCTTGTTTCCACGTCGAGGTATGGCTTTTTGGCCGCAAGTCTTCCATGAAGGCCACTTCTGACCAGACTTCTCCGGACAGTAGATGGGTGTACCAGAGTCCCACTGTTTTCTGCCAATTCTGAGCTGATGGCACTGCTGGACATCTTCCGATTGCGAAGGGAAGTAAGCATGATGTGTCTTTCATCTGCTGCAGTAAGTTTCCTTGGCCGACCACTGCGTCTACGGTCCTCAACGTTGCCCGTTTCTTTGTGCTTCTTCAAAAGAGCTTGGACAGCACATCTGGAAACCCCTGTCTGCTTTGAAATTTCTGCCTGGGAGAGACCTTGCTTATGCAGTATAACTACCTTGTGTCTTGCCATGGTGTATGACTTTTGACAGTAAACTGTCTTCAGCAAACTCACCTTGTTAGCTGAGTTTGGCTGTTCCTCACCCAGTTTTATTCCTCCTACACAGCTGTTTCTGTTTCAGTTAATGATTGTGTTTCAACCAACATATTGAATTGATGATCATTAGCACCTGTTTGGTATAATTGTTTAGTCATACACCTGACTATATGCCTACAAAATCCCTGACTTTGTGCAAGTGTACCTAGAAGAATTGATACTGTTTTGAAGGCAAAGGTTGGTCACACCAAATACGGATTTGATTTAGATTTTTCTTCTGTTCAATCACTTTGCATTTAGTTAATTGATAAATATAATCTATTAACATGTCTATTTTTGAAAGCATTCTTACTTTACAGCATTTTTTCACACCTGCCTAAAACTTTTGCACAGTACGGTATGTATATATATATATATAGTAAACATCCGGTTCATAGACCATACGAGTGTTCTTGCAAACTGCATTGTGAACACAAACAAACTCAGTCCTGAAAAAAATGGAAAAGGACCAAAATAAACAAACAAAACAACCTTTGTGTGCAGATAAGTGTGAACAGAAGCACACTGATACATTGTTTCAAACTAAACGAACCAGACCGAGTCTGTTTGAAACGGACACGGTGTGAATGCAGCCTTGGATTACTGCGTTAACCTCCTACAGTACATTATTGAAAAATAAAATGTATTTGTTTCAGCGAGTTGCAAAAAAAGACATCTTTCATATACTAGGCTGCCACTATTGTGAAGCCCCTGTTTACTTGTTCAGTCAATGCCTGAAAGCCATGGCAGGCAATTCCGAGTAAATGTGCCCCCATCTATAGGACTTTGAAACTTTGGATGGGCAATTATTTTTATTTTTCAAGGGATGGAGCCTCTTTATTTTAAATTTAAATATTTTTAAACTTTTTTAACTAGATTTTTGACATGTTAAGTTTCCAAGTACAATATAATATGTATTTGTGTAGTTTCTATTTGTGTTTGTGGCATTATAAAGGCATCTACTGTTGATAGCACAGTTTTTGTTTTTTAATATATAATTGTTTAAATAATAATATAAAGCATTTTTTTCTGCTTGGAACAAAAGGTTAAAAAAAAGGCTTATACTTTACTGTATGCCTAAACTGCTAAACAAGCAAGAATTTCAGTGAGGTGATCTCCTGTAATGCAGCATTTTCTTGCTAGTAGTTGCAGGAAAATGTTTATATAGCTATTACTGGATGGTCAAGCATAATGTCTTATTGGGAAATGAAAAGTTGTCTATCTGTATTCATATTTACCAAGTTTATGGTCATACGAGTTTCAAATGATTTGAAATTGTCTTAAATCTCCGGTATAGACAGCTTAATATTTCCAGCACCTTTGCTCCCCTTCTCTGCCATTGATTACCAAAGGTTTCCATTTACCCCATTTTAGGTCTACTCAGATGTAAACTGTGTGTAATTACAATCGAAACAACCTTTAGTTTGGTATTAATTGTCAGAATTGTGCTTATTTTTTTTAACAAAGTGACCTTAGCCGTTACCATTTTATATATTTATTGCAAAACGTTTCAGGATAAGGCATTCTGATTGTTCATTTAAGGTTGAGTACTCTCAAACTAAATACCCTGTAGATTTGATATAGTTTATATTGTTCTGCCAGGGGGTCACTTGGGTCCTTTTGTAAAAGGGTAAAACAAAAATTAAAATAAATAACCTGTAATTGGACCTGAAGGTTACAAAAAGGCTTTGAGCAATTCAGATGTATTTAGAAGCATTCCTTATCTATTTGATAAGGCGATATTAGGCCAGGTAAATCTATGCAGTGTATAAGTAAATAAAAAAATACATTTATAAAAGGTCATACTGTACATGGCTGCAGCTTATGCACATTCGATCTTTAAATAGCTTTCACCATTCATTTTTAAAGCATTACTCATCATACTGGAAGGATTTTTATTTTTAAATTAGATCGAGTTTAAATTATATACTATACATATTTATTATTTTTTTGTGTGGTTGGTGGTGGGGGGATTTTTAGCCATTTGCAAAAAATGTACATTAGCATAGTCCATTACTTTTCTTCTCCTTGATTCCTCTCCTTGATTTTGTGTATTCTGTACTGTATGTGGGTTTTTGCTGACTGTATATCTGCTTTTTTCTTTTACTGCTTTCCTGGATTCAGAGAGAGGTAAATCTTTTCTTTTCATTTTCATTCTCACTCGGTCCAAGGTAGAGCTACAGCCAACCCCTGGCACTGACCGGCCTATACAGGGATGCTTAAATCTCGTTAACCTTGGCAACGGTGTTATCAATTTATGGCACTGTTTGGGGAATGTACGATCCTACACATGATGCTCCTTGCACATGCTGTATTCATCAACCTATATCTTCCTGCATTGCAGGTGATTAAACATACCATCAGTCTCAAATAAGATATATTTTATTCTGCATACACCACTGGAACTGAATGTTACAGCTGCTCCACTAAGTTGTGATTTGCATCGAGCAGCATTCTTATCTCATTAGAAGCACCGTTCTTGCTGATGCAAGCTGTATAGAGATTCTAAGAAAATGCAGTTCCTGTCTGATGTTAAATGCTTACTATCTTCCAGCTAAGACAATTTATGTATTGGAATATGTATTTTAATTCACATAAAATGCATGCATGTTTTACAAACAAACCATTTCATATAGAACAGGGCTTCTCAAACTCGGTCATGGGGACCCCCTGTGGCTGCTGGTTTTCATTCCAACTGAGCACTCATTTACTTAACTAGACCCTTAATTGAACTGATAATTTGCTTAATTAGACCTTTTTACTTGTTTTCAACTCTTGATCAGTTGCAGATTCCAAGTTAGCTATAACATTTGATAAGTAACTTGAACTGCAACTGTTTAAGAGCTGAAAACAAGTAGAAAGGTCTAATTAAGCAAATGGTCAGCTCAGTTAAGGGTCTAGTTAAGTAATTGAGAGCTTGGTTGGAATGAAAACCAGCAGCCACAGGTGGTCCCCAGGACCGAGTTTGAGAAGCCCTGATATAGAACATATTTACTGTATAGTCCTTGGACCAACATGGATTTTACATGTTTTGAATATTCTTTCAAATTTCAGATTCATATTTTAATGTTCTTTCATTTTAATCAGCTGTTTCTATAGCAGTATATTACATTTGAATAATATCTCAACCCCTGATTTAAATTGATACAATGTAAGAGATTTGTTTATGCCAAAACTGATTATATATATATATATATATATATATATATATATATATATATATATATATATATATATATAAAGTGTGTGTGTGTATATATATTTATATGTACAGCTCTGGAAAAAATTAAGAGACCACTGCAAAATTATCATTTTCTCTGGTTTTACTATTTATAGGTATGTGTTTGGGTAAAATGAACATTTTTGTTTTATTCTATAAACTACTGACAACATTTCTTCCAAATTCCAAATAAAAATATTGTCATTTAGAGCATTTATTTGCAGAAAATGACAACTGGTCAAAATAACAAAAAAGATGCAGTGTTGTCAGACCTCGAATAATGCAAAGAAAATAAGTTCATATTCATTTTTAAACAACACAATACTAATGTTTTAACTTAGGAAGAGTTCAGAAGTCAATATTTGGTGGAATAACCCTGATTTTCAAGCACAGCTTTCATGCGTCTTGGCATGCTCTCCACCAGTCTTTCACATTGATGTTGGGTGACTTTATGCTCCAGCAGGACAATGCTCCATGCCACACCAGCCAGGTCAATCAAGGTGTGGATGGAGGACCACCAGATCAAGACCCTGTCATGGCCAGCCCAATCTCCAGACCTGAACCCCATTGAAAACCTCTGGAATGTGATCAAGAGGAAGAGGGATGGTCACAAGCCATCAAACAAAGCCGAGCTGCTTGAATTTTTGCGCCAGGAGTGGCATAAAGTCACCCAACATCAATGTGAAAGACTGGTGGAGAGCATGCCAAGACGCATGAAAGCTGTGCTTGAAAATCAGGGTTATTCCACCAAATATTGATTTCTGAACTCTTCCTAAGTTAAAACATTAGTATTGTGTTGTTTAAAAATGAAAATGAACTTATTTTCTTTGCATTACTCGAGGTCTGACAACACTGCATCTTTTTTGTTATTTTGACCAGTTGTCATTTTCTGCAAATAAATGCTCTAAATGACAATATTTTTATTTGGAATTTGGGAGAAATGTTGTCAGTAGTTTATAGAATAAAATAAAAATGTTCATTTTACCCAAACACATACCTATAAATAGTAAAACCAGAGAAACTGATAATTTTGCAGTGGTCTCTTAATTTTTATCAGAGCTGTATATATATATATATATATATATATATATATATATATATATATATATATATATATATAGTTTTCCAAATGTTTTCTCCTCCATTTGTCACAGACATAACCTTAACAAATAAATACAAAAAACAAAGGTTACTCTAATGTACAGTATTGTCCCATTCCCTATAAATCAATGAAACCCTGGAAAGAAATTATGTATCTGTGACCATGCCTTTTGTTTTTTGGCAGAACAGAAAACAAATGCAATCTAGACAGTAAGTAAATTATAATAGAACTCCTCAAAGTAAGTAAATTATAATCAATAGAACTCGGAGGAGGAGTAGCGGACTTGCATATTATCATAATTTCTTCTATTTAAAATTCAATGAAAAGGTCACTTCCATTGACCTTTACATTGCAGCCCTAAGCAATTATCTGCAGATACTAGAGCCGATGCAGGGATCATATCACTGTGTTACTACCGTGCAGAACATCAGAAAATCAGATGGGAAGCAGCTTTCTAACCTCTAATTCGTACCTGCTTCTATAATGTATGCTGTAATACAAAGAGCATACATTAATATGTAATATACCTGCTAGTTTCAAGCCTGTTGCAACTAAAGCTATAATTTAGAAAAAAAAAAAAAAGTTGTCTTCAGGCTAGATTAAATGAGCTTTAACATTTTTTTTTCTCCCACAATTTTAATAAGGACAACCACTTAATTGTTTCCTTTTAATTGTAATACCACTTGTTTTAATGAGAGAAAATCAAATAGTAAAACTATGTACGTCACTTCATTTACATGTTTCCTCAAACATGTTCTTACACCATGCATTTTATACAGTTTAAACCTGTTACCATCTTTAATTTTATTGCACACAGAAAAGATGAGTAGGGAGATCCAGACATATAAACGTAATTTAAAAAACATCTCTCCTTTTACATAACCATAACAACTTCATGAATACACACCAAAAACATCTTTATTTGAATAAAAAGAAGTGCATTCTTTTTTTTCATATATCTTATGTATGCTCTGGTTCCTTTTAACATGTAGCACTTGCTTAGAGGACTGTTGAGAACCAAGTTAAACGCTTCAATCTAATTCAGTGTAACACCCTACTGAAGGAGTACGCTTTTTAAGTGCTAAAGCATGTACAGGCTCTTGTGAAATAAAACAGAGTGGCTCCTTTCACTAGAAGCAAGCCTTCTCTTGTGTAACAGCACTGCCAATAATGAGACAACTTGTACTTCATTGAAATACGTTTGGTTTCTTTGAGCACTGTTAAACTAACCAACAAACAGATACAGTAACTGAATACATGAGTCCTGCTTCTTCTACGAGTCCCGATAGCAGTATCAATCGGAACAAATATTCAACCGTAGTAGATAGCCAGGTAATGGCACCGACTCATAGGGTTTAGAATAGCTTGCAAACCCGTTTTGAAAGGGACTTTAGACCTGTGTGTTAAACGCACTGCAGCAAAGAAGGAACAAATAATTCATGCTTTACCCTTCCAGAGGTTTAATTGGGTTGCTTGGTAACGGAGATTAATGAAAAAATATGCATTATTTATTATAACTAAATGTTTTTTTTTAATTATACAGTACGTATCTGACAATGTGTGTGCCCTCAACAAATAAAAAGACAATGTTACGTGATCTATAAAGTCCACCTATTATGCTGTATGAAGTGTTATTTCTTTTTTTTTAATAGCAAGCCATTTGTTAAACAGCTGGGGCTAATATCGGGCAGGTAATGCATTGCTAAACTTCGTCTTCCTCTGGGGGATTAATTTTTATGACCCGGTTGTATAAAAGGCCAGAGGTTTACTTTGCAACAAATCTAATCCATGTTTCATGTGATGAACAGAGCTGTGCTCATGAATTCCTGTCATGATTTCACGATGCACTGCGCGAGCCCCAAGAGAATAGACTCAGATGTGCCACTGTAGGATTATTAAAAATAAAAAAAAAAGTAATTGTCTTAACTTGACTTGGTTGTATTTACAAGCACAGATTGGTGTACTAGTGCATTCATTAACAAGGATGATCTATGCTTGACTAACTGAGCATGAAGATATATAAAATAAACTGGCTGTTTTTTAAGCCCTGAAAACAATTTATACAACAGATTCTGAATACAAATACCATACACTTGCCGATAGTCTTGAAGTAGCTTTATTCTGAACTAAATAGCACTGACATACAGTAACTGCTTTGTTCACTTGCAGTTGGTTGATGTATCAGCCTCCCTGGCTCAGCAAACCATTTCTTAACCATTTAAGCCAAATAAAAACAAAAGACAAAACAATTTCATAAAAGAATTCCAATGATCTGACCTGACTTATTGGGCGCAGCATCCAAATGAATTGATCAGAGTCTGTGCTATAATGTACTGTGTGCACACGGCATATAAATACTCAAAGATGAAGTGTTTCGGAATGTGGATATGATGACATATTCATGACATGACACCTATTGCCCTAGTCCTTTAGAAATACCGGTATCTTAACTGCCTTGTTTTTTCCTTGCGCTTTTTTGTAGGGACTTTGCATATGTAGCAAGAGACAAAGACACCCGGATCTTAAAATGTCATGTGTTCCGATGTGACACCCCAGCGAAAGCCATTGCAACCAGTCTTCACGAAATCTGTTCCAAGGTGAGTTACGCCAATATGTTATTACTGGTGCTTTAATTACAGATACTGATCCCCATTCTACAGCTATGGCCAAACGGTTTGCATCACCCTACAGAATTAACTCATTTTGCTTCATAAAGTCAAATGAAACGTTACGTTAACATATTGGATTACGTATCGATGTTAAATAAAATATCTAAATTATGTTCATATAACTACTTTTATTTTTTATTTTTTTTTATTTTTTTTTTTAATTGTCTCAATCCTAAAATTCTAGTTGATGCAAAACTTTTGGCCATAGCTGTAGTCCTTTCTGCATGGTACTCTACATACAGTGCACCTCTTCTGTCTGTGTCATATTGCACAATTCAGGAGTCCACAAATGAGTGTTGTCTTCTGTCATGGACAGCAACACAATTAATTTATTGCTTGTAGACGTTAGTTCAGACTGCAGCCTGTAGCCACAGTTGGTAGCGTCCCTTGGAGTATTGTATTATATTATATATCTAGTTTTTTCCACCATGCCAACTGACCGTGACCTTTTTAAAATTTTTGACTGAGATGTCTGTGTACGTGGGAGTTGGTTCTTCCACTGAACTGCTTCCAGTGCAAAACAAT